>NC_134811.1:11771163-11798663 GCF_046742065.1 Oratosquilla oratoria
TTGCCAGTGATGTAATGTAAGAATTGAGATAATATGCTTGAGTCGTCTTTGTCCTCCTTCGTTTTCTCTGTGGGTTGAGCAACGACAGGAGGTAGTGAAGTGGTGCTTTCCTGGAAAAGAAAGGTTACAGTAACAAAATGTGAAATCACAATGACATACTGGGTACAAATGGTCATTTTATGTTTACTGAACATGAAACATAGAAGAGAACACTGTGAGAATGGATGCATAACCATACTGTTGATATTTAAGTGGTATTTTTTCCCCTCAGTATGCGAGAAAGGTGGGGAGATTCTAGAGATCTTGCATGAAACGGTTCTTATCATTGTGATGGTATGCTCTATGGGAAGGATTTTGATTTCTGGGTGTAGAAGTTCCATAGGGGTTGTTTTAGTGCAACCAGTTCTTTTTCCTTAAATTTTGGGTATTATAGCGCACTGGGGTGTTGACTCCATGATGACATGCAGGGACTCATCAGGGACTCATTTTTTGAGCGCCCGTCAGAACCACATGTCATTCATTTGTGTTAAAGTCTCTATTCATAAAGGAATGGTGATACTTTTGAACAACTCCTGTCCCTCATTTATGGTGTTCCCTTTAACCTCTTCTTTACCACCTCTATGAATTTACCCCCGTGCTGATCCCTCCGTGGTAGTTGGGGATGGGGCTGGTTGGGAGAGGAAACTGCCACCGTGATGCAGTGAGCCATAGAAAACGAATAAGTACGACTCATTGAGGGGACTAAGGACGCCCCGCTCTATATTTTTCTCTTACAACATATTCAGGCATAAGAGGGTCTATAAATCAAAGCGGCCAGAAGAGATTTCTCCTCGTTTTCTCTCTATTTTTGCATAAGGGGACAAAGAGGGAGGTCGCCATGGAGGAGAAGCGGTGGTGCCCTGTTCAGGATGTGATGGGTCTTGGTGCATCGCTGCTGACCCGGGCAGTGGACGGGAGACGGATGATCCTTCATTCATGAGGAACTAAGATGAAAGAGAAATAAATGGGTGACGGATGGGAACGGGGTGAATTGGGGTGTGTGTATGATTGGCTTGCTATCTCCTTTATAAGGGGGAAGGGGCCTTTGGTATGTAGATAGATAAGAAGGTCTGGAAGGAGAACTTCAACCATGAACAAGTGGCACGAGGGATAGAAGACTCCTGTAGAAGGTAACACCTTTACCTTGTTCTACAGGGCTTACATGTCGAACACGTATAAGGAGGGAGAGAGGGCACTTCTCTGCATTGTTAAAGACAACGTTAACCCTACCAACGAGACAAATCGCACAAAACTATTAATTTACTATAAGAACAAGAGAACCAAACACCTCATTATGAAGAACGACAGCTCCCCACGTCCTACCGACATCGTGTGAGTGAGTCTAGTGTATCAGTTCCAGTGTCCATTTGAAGACTATACACCCCAAGATCACTACATCAGACTCACCATAACTCGCCTTTGCAGACGTCTGACGTACCAACTCCCAATGTATCCCTTCCAGTTTTAGATCACAGTAACGGTCGCCTCTTATATGATCTCTCCAAGTGTCTATATGTACCCTCTCCCAGTGTTTACTTTCTGCCTTTATAATCTGACTTTCTTTGTATCTGTCACAGTTGAAGATGCTAACTGAGATTAGTGAAATGTCTTGTTACTTGTTCCACCCATTAGATGGCTACTACCGGTAAGTTATTTTTTTCTTTACCTCTCTTTGATAGAGATGTATTCAGGAGACTTGAAAATCTTGATTGAAAACTCATCAGATCCCAATTTGCCGTAGCATATAATTCAATATGCCTTTAAGAATATATACAACTTAAGATAGTTCAATCTATTAGCGCGGTTGATTTTAACCAATATATATATGTATATATATATATATATATATATATATATATATATATATATGTATATACACATACCATACGTAAGTGGGAGTTAGAAACACAGAAGTCTTAGTTTGAGTTTATTTCTGATTAGTTTCGCAGATATGCTTTCTCAAAGGAATATATACACACATATATATATGTGTGTGTGTGTGTGTGTATGTGCGTGTGTGTGTGTACATGTGTATATATATCACAAAACTCCCACTGTCAGAGTGAAAAAATGGAAAAAGGTAAATAATATATTTCGGCTGTCAACTGCATCCCTCTTCAGTAAAGTAGTCTTAAGTGTGATGTTAAGGCAAAATGCATCCCTCTGTCACGAAGGAGGTGTTTTGGAAATTAATTCAAACAGCCGTTGGTGCAGGCTAGGTAACCTGTATGCGTCATGCGTAGGGTCAGAAGGGAGAGGATAGTTAACCAAAAATCTCACCACTAAACTTAAGATTATGTCTGGAAACCATTATCTTTTCGACATGTTAAAGTTAGGACGTTCTTCAATAAGGGCTGATTCATCAATCTTCCTCCTGAAACCACAACTAGATTTGAACATTAGTTTGGTCTTTCCACATTCAAAATGGTGGTTGTGATTTAACATGGTGGAATACAGCCGAATTTTTTGTACATATTTAACAGACCGGTAATGTTTAACCAATCTATTGCTCAAATATCTCCCTGTTTGTTCCAAGTACATCAGAGCGTAGTTTGGTAGGGTAAGCTGTATCATACATGAAAGTCATTCCATCATAACCTTCCGACGTCCATAATTCTGGCAGTCACGACGACAGATAATATTCAATCAATCAATTAATCAATTAATCAATCAATACCTCTTAACCTTTAGTGAACATTCACATCTCGCTTATGCACAGTATTAGGACAGTGGTAAGCAAATGTGAAACGATCCCTGGGAAGTAAATTGACGGAAGAATGGATGATGTTGCTAAAAGGGGAATCTGCACTTTCAACCCGATTAAATCTACGGGTTGAGATTTTACACCTTCGACCTTAAGACGCTTTTTCGAATTTATGTATTTTGTATTGGTTAACGTCTGACGAATTTATTCGGCTGAGGTGAGAGGGTGTCACTTTGGTGAATGGATTTAGTTTTTGTTTCAGATATCTGAAGCTCTCCTAAAAAAAAAAAAAAAAAAAAAAAAGGGGCATTTCACTCTATTTTCTTTGGTATGCGCCCCACGACGGCATCATTTGAAAAATCACGTGACACGAGAGTCATGAAGACACATGGACAACCTGATTAGAGAATGACTTGATCACGACATCAAATCGTGAGTGGACAGAGGAAGAAGTTTGGTTTGTGTGTGGCGCACATCACCAGATACTCGGAGCCCGAAAGTTCTTGAAACTCCAACAGAAATTTGACTTGAGACAGGTCCTATTAATATGCAACCTAGAATTCCAATTGGGGTTTCACTCAAGAATGTCATCTAGAAAGCGAAATTACGTATCCTTCTCCCATGAGCCCCACCACCACACCGAGTCACTTCGTCCTCTTTCTACAAATTCATACGTGCCTTCCTCCATCGTGCTGTGTATCCTACAACGCACATGTTTTTCATTGTCCTCAACAGCATCCTTCTCGCACAAAGGGGCCCACCAGGAAGAGTAGGAGGAATCACGTGCCCAAGGCTACCCCTAACCTGCTAACTCTCGGCCATTTTCAATTTTGACCTTAACCTCTCCGTAACAGATGTCCTTTTTTTTTTATCCCTGCCACCTGGCTAATTCAATATTGCCTAACGGCAACTACCTGACAGAACAGAAAACAGACTAGAATAAGTAGATAAATAAATGAATAAATAAATAAACAGATTAATAAATAGATAAAGATAAATGAATAAACAAGTAAATAAATAATTAATCAATCGAATAATCAATAAATAGATAAATATATTGATAAATAAATGAATAAATTAATAACTTAATGAATAGATGAATAAATAAATAAATGAAATAAAAAGGTGGGACTGTCTGTCTTCACCTTTTGTACCTAAAGCTAGAGTGCCAGGGGTCCTGTCCTGGCCCTCTGAAAAAACTTTACACCTCTGACCTTCTACAGCAGTTCCACTCACTCAGCAGCCAGACCCTCTCTTTGTCGCATAGGGACGGCACTAAACACATAAGCAGACACAAAACACTGAAAGAAGTTTTGAGAGTAATGGACAACATACTTGACGGTGCACATGCATAGGATTAGAGGTGGCGCGGTGAGATGCAATGGAGTATGTTTTCACCACAGCAAACAACAGGAAATTACGGAAACTTCTCTTAAATACTCGTAGATGACGCCAAGATACCATAGGATGACGTCAGTGTATTTGAAAGCATGGTGGACCTGATCTGGACTATTTTTACTCAGAAAGTGAAGGCTAAGGCTGCGTTAGGACAAGTAAAGCGCTTCATTGCCACTACTGGCTACAAAGCATTGAGTGTATATTGCGCTGCTCAGGCCAATATTTCGTCAATCTCTCAGATCGAGGCAGATGACATGCCCCACAAACAACTACTCATATCAGAAATTTCAGGACGTTGCCCTCCGTTTCATCACAAACTCAAAATGAAGCAATTTAGGAATATCTGGTGAGATTGTTCAATGTGTATATAAGAGAAGAAAGTGTCCCAGTGAATGGTTTGCATGCGTAGTACTAATGCAAATGGAAGATACATAAATATGAATATACTACTTTAGAAGAATCGGTATTTTGAGTGTGGTCGATAAGGTGTCTGGTTATGCATTGATTAAGAGTCTCAAAGGGAGAGCAGAGAGTGTAATAACAGAGAAACGGTATGGGTTTTGGAGACAAAGAAGTTGCATTATATGACACGTATGTGAGAAGTATTTAACAAACCATAATTATATTTTTTGGAGGACTTTCATGGGCTTGGGGAAACATTTTATACAGTTGATAGAGAAACTGTTGAGTGTGTTATAGATTTATGGAGTGGGTAAAATTTATTGAAGGCAGCCAAATATTCTACATAGGTAATAGGGCTGGGTGATAAGGCATATGTGACTGTTGAAAATGGAGAGAGTGAATGATTTAAGATAAACGCTGTGCTGCATCATAGTTGTGTGGTGTCGCCATTGTTATTCAATATGTATATGAATGGGATTGTTAGGGAGCTAAACACAAGTGTTAGGAAGAAGGTTGGGACAAGTAGGTGAAAATGGGAAGAAAGGAAATGAACCAGTTGCTATTTATGGATGACACTGTTCGAGTAGATGATGCTGTGGAGAGACTGAAGCAGTTGGTGATTGAATTTGGAAGGGTATGTGAGAGAAGAAAATTACGAAGTGATGTGGAAAATAAAACTATAAGATGTGCAAGGAATGATAATAGTGGAAGGTTGAATATAATTGTGAAGGTTGAGACGATTGAAGAAGTGGAAATCTTTCAGTATTTGGTGTCGCATGTGACGGTGAAAGGAGGAGTGGATATTGAGGTGAATTAGATAGTAAAGGAAGCCTGGGTGCAATAAAAAGTATTGTGAGAAACAGGTTTTTTGGTGAGGAATGGAAAGAGAATGTTATATGCAGGATTGATCGTATCCACAACACTATGGAACTGATACTTGATAAATAAGGAAGACATAAGGGAAGACTGAATATTTTGAGATGAAGTGTTTGAGCAATTTGATAGGTGTCACAGGAATGGATAGAGTGAGATATGTGAACGTGAGGAAGAGAAATGGGGTTGAAAAGGGAGTTGTGGGATAGGATAGACCAGAGAATGTTGAAGTGGCCTGGACATACAGTAAAAATAATGAAGAAAGGTTAACAGAGTGTACAAACCAGAAGTGGATGGACTAAGCTTGACAGGTGTACCGAGAATGAGGTAGATGGATGGGGTAAAAGGGGGCTTTGGATGTACGTAGAATGTCGCGTAAAGAAAAAGTGCAATAGACAAGGATGAATAAAGGAAGATTGTGAATGGATGAAGGGATGACTAGGAGATACTCTTTATTTTTGTTTAATAAATCATGAAGCAGTGTATGCTTTGACTCGGCGGAAATGGCTTTTGGGGTTTATGAAAAATTTCAGAGGTGTGTGTCTCCGACACTTGTGCTTAGATCCATCATTTATATTTATGTACAGGTTCTATTTTAAGAGTATATATTATGTACCATATTTCATTATGTCTAAAATGCGAAAAGTGAAACCTACCCACTCCTTGCTGCAACCACAAACACCACACAAATAACTATCACGCCTGCAACCATTTCCTTCCACTTCAATTCACTTTCTTTCCGACTTTCTATTACACCAAACCTTGCTTTGGTTTACCTCCCCCAGTGTTTTCCAGTTTTCTGCCTATCCCCACTATTACAACTCCAACTCACTTCCTCATTCTTTTGATAAATAGAGTGAAAGCAGGACCGAGACGCCGGGAGTTGCGGACTCTTGCAAGGTTGAGGTCCGGGCGGGTGCCAGCCCTGGAAACTTGAAAAGAAAAGAGAAAAGACCCAGGAGAACGATAAGGTCGGTCCCTTTGGGTGGATGAGATATCCGGCACTCGCTGTAGGGAATGCGGTGGTGGCAATACAGGGCGAAGTCGCATGTTCGGCGTGGTTCCCGACGGGCCTCAGCCCATCGGCTCCCAGAGTTACCGCTTATCTGAATATATATTCCTGTTGTTAGCCATAAGAGGACGTCTACTAACGTGGATTCAAGATAGAAGAGGTTCTATAGGGAGCAAGACCCCCTTTCTGTCCACACATTGAGTCCTTCTTCAGCCGAATAAAAATGTCTCCCAGATGTGGATAGAATAAAAATTCTGAGAAGTGCTTCAGGAACGAAGGGACTCGAGTCGTTTAGGTTGCACTACAGATGTGCAGGTTAGGTTTAGGCGTTAACAGAGTGTGGCAAAAAGTGTCACCAACACTTGAGAAACAACGCCTTCTCAAGTGAATCCTTACACGACAAGGTTGGGAATCATTTCTGTTGCTTGCTTATCTTCGTATTCCCACTAACTTGCTTATATCTTTCATCTTGTATGAGGACCATACAGCCGATTCCTAGCCCAATTTAGGACAGATTAAGGTCTCTTTTTTCACCCTCTCTTCATCCATGTAGTGAAAGGCAGCCTTTACGTTCATCAACAACCTACCCCATAATCATACTGATCTGTTTACCCTCTGACAAAATATCCCTTATGGACATTGTCAGACATTTCTTCTTTTTGTTTTTGCAATCGTCTCACTTTCTATAGGATAATTAAACGATGGATTTTTTTTTACTATTGCCTATTTCCGATATTATGAAATTTCTGTCATTGAATTTAATTTTCTATTCTTGCTTCCAGGCACATATGTTTTATAAATATTTTCTTTAATAATCTGTAGTCCTCCTTGTCTTTTAGTCTCCTCGTATTTGTCTACAAACATGTTAGCGAAGCTTATTGAAACCCCTATCTCATGATTTGCGTAGATAAGGAACCTCACAGGAACTAGTACTGAACCCTGTGGGACTCAGCTAGTTACGGCCCTTCATCCTGACATCTTATCTTTAACTACTGTTCTCATATATCTGGCATTTAGGAAACCTTTCATTCATCCAAGAAGTTTACCCATAAGTCCTACAGAATCATTCAATTTGCATGGTCGATGGGAAGTACTTTGTCGAAAAACTTATATAAATTTATACACACATGATCCACAACCACCTTCAAAATGATAATCTTTTCAAGGTATGTCACCAACCAAATTTTCATAATTATCTCACATAATTTCGCAATCAAGTTGGTAAGGGACACCGGTCAACAGAACAGTGGTAACTCTTCATTTCCTCCTATTATGGGCTGGTACCACGTTTGTCCTCTTCAAAACCTGCAGCAATATTCCTTTTAGTAAACACACAATTAGAGTGTTTAATATCATATGCAAATTGCTCCCTGCTCTCATTCGCATCTAAGGTCTTTCTCACAGTCAGTGATTCTTCACTTCCATCACTTCAACGTTTATATCCTTTTACTATTACTGCATACATCTCCTTTCACTATAAGATCCTTTCACTATAAGATATCATTCATTAATGAAAATAAACTGGAAACTATAATTGATTATTTCAGCCTGAGTTGCTGTTTCTTTAAACAAAAATTACCATCAACTATCAATCTCGTTGGAATGTCATCTATTACATCACGTCCTTTACCCATTATGTCATCATGTTATCCATTACAATATCTAACGCTCAAGTAAGCCAAGCAGTTATCCTACCTCGGGAGCATAATAACACCAAAGTGCAATGTAGACGTTGAAATTCAGGCCCCAAATGCATCTCTCATACAGATATTTTGGCCGCCAACGTTCTCGTGTACCGGTATTTGATCATGGAAATTTACAGTTTCCTAACCAAAACCAATATATATATATATATATATATATATATATATATATATATATACATATATATACATATATATATATATATGTGTGTGTGTGTGTGTGTGTGTGTGTGTGTGTGTGTGTGTGTGTGTGTGTGTGTGTATGCAAAGTAGACCACTTGGAAAAAGAAACTACAGAAGCAGAGCGCTTGCGTATATTATATCTTCAGTGCACTGAAGATGTAATATACGAAAGCGCTTTGCTCGTTAGTTTCTTTTTTCCAAGTTGTCTAACTTGCATAAGTGAACACACGTACCCGGGTTCTTATTAGCATATAAATATATATATATATATTTATATATACACATACATATATATACATATACATATATATATATATATATATATATATATATATATATATTGAGACATTATGACAAGTTGAAAAAAGTGGCAAAAGAGAGTCACGGGTCTCGTTCCGAGTTTACTCCTGACCGGTTTCGCTTGTAGCTTCGTCAGAGGAATGTTGACACTCCTCTGAAGAAGCTACAAGCGAAACCGGTCAGGAATAAACTCAGATATATATATATACCGTAGCGAGCATAAGTTAAGGGACAGTAAAACACTTTCTGAATAAATCTTTCTTGTAACTTAAGTATTTAATCAAGAGACCTGTAAACTGACACAGATTTACATACACTTCTAGTATGAATTCTGATGAAGTTTCAAAGCAATAGATAGACCGGTTAGTAAATAAGTAGGAGAATAGTATAACAGTTACATTTCCATGTAGTGCAAAAGTTAAGGGACACCATCAAAAAATATCAAGAGTATCAATAATTGGTGAACATACCCTTGTTCTGAATAACCTCATTGCATCGTTTACCACAGGAACCTATTAATGTTCTACAAAACTCCGGAGTCAACTTTTTCCACTCTTCTTCCAAATATTCCCATAGTTTGTCCTGTTTTTCTGGATTTTTGGCTTGCGCACGTTCTCCAATGATCTTCCATACGTTTTCTATTGGATTAAGATCAGGGCTTTGGGCTGGCCAATTCATAACTGATATCCCCGCGTCCCTCAAGAATGTGGTAACGGACTTGGCTTTGTGGCAAGGAGCATTTTCTTGCATGAAAATGGGTGGTTGTGCAGCTGCAGCTCGTAAACTTGGTAGCGCATGCTGTCGAAGTAGCTCCTTGTATACGGCTGCATTTACTGTACCATGCAGGCGAACAAGCGGTCCAGGCCCGGCAGCAGAAATGGCTCCCCACACCGTCACACTACCTCCTCCAAATTTCACTGTCTTTTTGACGCACTTTGGAGACAACCTTTCACCTAATTTGCGTCTGACATACTTTTTTCCATCAGACCCGATCACATTAAACTTGGATTCATCACTGAAATGAACTGTAGCCCACTGTGCGTCCGACCATACAACATGTTCTTGGGCAAACTGAAGACGTAGTTTTTTATTTTTCTTTGAGATCAAAGGCTTCTCAGCAGGAACACGTGCCAACAAACCAGCTTGCTTCAGTCGACGTGAAACCGTAAATCGAGACACTGTGCCACTGGAAGTTTCACCCATCTCGCGAGAAATTTCAGCTGCAGTCTTAAAACGGTCCTGCATGCTCTGTCTCACCATCATTCTGTCCTCTCTCGCATTGGTTTTTTCGAGGTCTGCCGGTCTTTGGCAAAGTTTTAACGTTTCCTGACTGTTTGAATCTAGCTACAATGCGTTGCACGATACTGCGAGATCTCCCTATTGCACGTGAAATCTCTGAAAATTATAATTCATCTTTGTGTAAAGACACAATGCGGTTTCTCTCTGCTTCAGACACTTGTTGACGTTTTGCAGGCGCCATGATGAATTTTAAGGCGTTCCAATAATGTACAAGCTTAAGCTATAATTGGCTTGATGCAGAAAGTCTTATAAATACTTACAAATAAGAGCTAATTTGACATCAACAAGGTTTTTGGTTGCATGTTTTGATGTGTCCCTTAACTTTTGCACTGCATGGAAATGTAACTGTTGTACTATTCTTCTGCTTATTTACTAACCGGTCTATCTATTGCTTTGAAACTTCATCAGAATTCATACTAGAAGTGTATGTAAATCTGTGTCAGTTTACAGGTCTCTTGATTAAATACTTAAGTTACAATAAAGATTTATTCAGAAAGTGTTTTACTGTCCCTTAACTTATGCTCGCTACTGTATATATATATATATATATAATTATATATGCATGTATATATATATATGCATATATATACATATATATATATATATATATATACATATATGTGAGTAAATATATACTGTCTATATACACACATATATACACATATATTTATATACACACACACACCCACACACACATATATATATATATATATATATATATATATATATATATATATATATATTGAGACATTGTGACAAGTTGAAAAAGGTGGCAAAAGAGAGTCACGGGCCTCGTTCCGAGTTTACTCCTGACCGGTTTCGCTTGTAGCTTCGTCAGAGGAATGTTAACATTCCTCTGAAGAAGCTGCAAGCGAAACCGGTCAGGAATAAATTAGGAACGAGACCCGTGACTCTCTTTTTCCATATGTATATATATATGTATATATATATGTATATATATATATATATATATATATATTTATATATATATGTATGTATGTATATATGTATATATATATATATATATATATATATATATATATATATATATATATATATCTATATATATATATATATATGTGTGTGTGTGCAGAAAAAACCACTGGGAAATAAGAAGCTTAGTCCGAACGTTTTCGTCTGTTTAAGACATTATCAAGGAATACACAGTTACAGAGACAAAGGTGGATATATATACATAAAGTAAAAGACAAGCTAGGAACATGGGAAGTACACACAAGATGCTTCACAATCAGGTAGAGCCGATGTTTACATATACGGACGTTTGGTCCATGACGTTACGTCACCCCCGCTTAGTAGCACTTGGAGAAGTTCTTACAATTTTATCAATAACAAAATCATCAAGTTTAAATAATCCTAAACTTTAATTGATATTATGGTCAAAGGTTTGTTTAATATGACTGGATTCGATGATGTTTCTTTCTAATAAGGATCTACAAGAAATTATTACATTCGAATTATCCCAGTCAATAGGATGATTGTGGTCTCTTACATGGACAAAAAGGTCACTGGAACTTTGCCCACTCCTTACACTATATTTGTGCTGATTTATCCTAGTTTTTAAGTCTTTACCAGTTTGGACGATATAAAATTTGTTACATTTAAGGCATGGAATAGAGTAAACACAACCCTCGTTTGCTTCAGGTGAATTTTTAATGAGCTTACTTTTTATAGTATTATTTTTGAAAACCAAGTTGATGTTGAAATGTTTGAGAATATTAGGCAGACCAATTAATTTCTCACTGTAAGGAAGAACCAAAAGGTTCTTTTTGTCAAATACTTTTCTTACGTGTGAGGTGTTATGGAAAGTTTTGTAAGCCATTTTATGAGAAGTGTTTACTAAGTGCTTTGGATATTTTAATTCAGAAGCTATGCTATATATCTTCCTCAGCTCATCATCCAAAAATTCCAGGCTACATATCCTGTAAGCTCTAAGGAACATAGAACTAAAGACAGAAAGTTTTGTCTTCTGATGATGAGCCGAGTAAAAGTGGACATATGATGCGACATTAGTAGGTTTTCTATAAACGTCATATTTAAATTGTTTACCGTTTCGATGAATTAAAATATCCAAAAATGGCAACTTATTCTCTATTTCTATTTCAAAAGTAAATTTGATTGAAGGAACCATACCATTTAGTTTTTCAAGAAATAAATCTAAGTTACGATTAACTGGCCAAAGACACAAGATATCATCAACATATCTTTTCCACACAACTTGTTGGGGAAGAATCCTAGGTAGTAGTTTCATCTCAAAGAATTCCATGTACAAGTTACTAAGTACTGGGGACAGAGGATTTCCCATTGCCATACCAAATTTTTGTACATAGAATTCACCATTAAAAACAAATTTACAATTTACAATACACAACTTAATAAGTTCAATTATGGTTTTAGCTGGAAGTGGCAAGTCATGTTTTGATAATAATTCTTCTTCAAGATATACAAATAAGTCAATTACGGGGACACGGGTGAAGAGAAGAAGAATTATTATCAAAACATGACTTGCCACTTCCAGCTAAAACCATAATTGAACTTATTAAGTTGTGTATTGTAAATTGTAAATTTGTTTTTAATGGTGAATTCTATGTACAAAAATTTGGTATGGCAATGGGAAATCCTCTGTCCCCAGTACTTAGTAACTTGTACATGGAATTCTTTGAGATGAAACTACTACCTAGGATTCTTCCCCAACAAGTTGTGTGGAAAAGATATGTTGATGATATCTTGTGTCTTTGGCCAGTTAATCGTAACTTAGATTTATTTCTTGAAAAACTAAATGGTATGGTTCCTTCAATCAAATTTACTTTTGAAATAGAAATAGAGAATAAGTTGCCATTTTTGGATATTTTAATTCATCGAAATGGTAAACAATTTAAATATGACGTTTATAGAAAACCTACTAATGTCGCATCATATGTCCACTTTTACTCGGCTCATCATCAGAAGACAAAACTTTCTGTCTTTAGTTCTATGTTCCTTAGAGCTTACAGGATATGTAGCCTGGAATTTTTGGATGATGAGCTGAGGAAGATATATAGCATAGCTTCTGAATTAAAATATCCAAAGCACTTAGTAAACACTTCTCATAAAATGGCTTACAAAACTTTCCATAACACCTCACACGTAAGAAAAGTATTTGACAAAAAGAACCTTTTGGTTCTTCCTTACAGTGAGAAATTAATTGGTCTGCCTAATATTCTCAAACATTTCAACATCAACTTGGTTTTCAAAAATAATACTATAAAAAGTAAGCTCATTAAAAATTCACCTGAAGCAAACGAGGGTTGTGTTTACTCTATTCCATGCCTTAAATGTAACAAATTTTATATCGTCCAAACTGGTAAAGACTTAAAAACTAGGATAAATCAGCACAAATATAGTGTAAGGAGTGGGCAAAGTTCCAGTGACCTTTTTGTCCATGTAAGAGACCACAATCATCCTATTGACTGGGATAATTCGAATGTAATAATTTCTTGTAGATCCTTATTAGAAAGAAACATCATCGAATCCAGTCATATTAAACAAACCTTTGACCATAATATCAATTAAAGTTTAGGATTATTTAAACTTGATGATTTTGTTATTGATAAAATTGTAAGAACTTCTCCAAGTGCTACTAAGCGGGGGTGACGTAACGTCATGGACCAAACGTCCGTATATGTAAACATCGGCTCTACCTGATTGTGAAGCATCTTGTGTGTACTTCCCATGTTCCTAGCTTGTCTTTTACTTTATGTATATATATATATATATCCACCTTTGTCTCTGTAACTGTGTATTCCTTGATAATGTCCTAAACAGACGAAAACGTTCGGACTAAGCTTCTTATTTCCCAGTGTTTTTTTCTGCATATTATTTTCACGTGTGCCTTGTGAATTACTGCAATATATATATATATATATATATATATATATATATATATATATGTATGTATATAGATATATGTATATATATGTATATATAATGTATATATATACTGTATATATATATATATATATATATATATATATATATATATAATATTTATTGCTTTTCTTTTTGTTCTTTTCAATATTCCCTCTTGATATCCAAGTTTTTCAAAGGTTTTCATAATGTAGACGACGTCCTCGCAATCATCCCCGAAAACACCAATGTAAATAATAAAGTGAGAATGCTTAACGCAGTCAACAGCGATATTCAGTTCACCGTAAAAGAGGAACAAAACGGACAATTGCCCTTCCTAGATACGTTAATACGACGAGTGGGAAAAACTGTAACTTTCTCAGTATACAGAAAGGAAACAAACAAAGAGGATTTAGTACATTACTTCTCCGCACATGATGATAGGACAAAGAGTGGTATAGTAATAGGATTTTTTCTCAGGGCACTACGAATCTGTAGTAATGAATACCTAGAAAGCGAATTTGATTACATTATGAAAACCTTTGAAAAACTTGGATATCCAGAGGGAATGTTGAAAAGAACAAAAAGAAAAGCAATATATATTTACAATCGCGGAAAGAAAGAGAGAAATTATAAAAATAATACCAATTTTATATCAGTACCTGGCTCAGAAACGTCACCAATAATAGACAAATATTTAACAAAATCAGGTATAAACATAGCTAAAATAACTAACAAGATGATAGGTGATTTAATAAAGACTTCCGAAAAGAGAACCAATTCCGAAAACAGCGTCGTATACAAAATCCCGTGCAATAGTTGCTCAATGGCTTATTTTGGCGAATCGTCAAGAGGATTAGAAAAAAGAATTTATGAACATAAAAACGACATAAAAGCACATAGGACATCTAATTCTTTAGTAGTTCATGCGGAAAAATTCGATCATTTACCAAACTGGAGAGAAGCTGAAGTGCTACATAAAGGTTTTGATAAATTCACTAGAAGAATTGTTGAATCAGCATATATTTCAACTAATAATTCATCGAATCATCGAGGAGGGTTTATCAATTTAGCTAAAGAAACTAGTATTTTAATTCTAAAACACGCCAGAAAGACGACCTTTCCCAAGTGTCCGAAAAGGTAATTAGATTTAGTACATAAACTTCAATTGCAGTTCTACATACACTCTCTGAAGAAGTTCTACGCGAACGAAACGTTAGAGTGTTTAGGGTTCCGAGCCTTCCCCTGTGTTTATGTTCTCCATCATCCAAATAATTTGTCTAAAATACTTATCAATATATATATATATATATATATATATATATATATATACATACACATATATACATACATACAAACATATATATATATATATATATATATATATATATATATATATATATACATATGAATATATACATTAGTATATTTTGGCAGTAAATTTTCTTGTAGACATGTCTTGTTAAAGACCAATACTAAGTCAGTTTCAACTATCTTCTTAGTTGTTTTTTTCATTCTTCTTATATGTTTCTTATAGTCCAGGGGTAGATTAAACACAAGTTTACCGAGATCCATGATATATTGACACTAATTATATAAATACAATCGCAAGCTTTCGGTTGCCTGAAGATGGTTGTATGTAACAACCGAAAGCTTGCGATTGTATCTATATAATTAGTGTCAATATACCATGGAACTCGGTAGACATGTATTTAATCTACCCCTGGACTATAAGAAACATATAAGAAGAATGGAAAAAACAACTAAGAAGATAGTTGAAACTGACTTAGCATTGGTCTTCAACAAGACATATATATATATATATATATATATATATATATATATATATAAATATATATATATACATATATATATAAATATATATATATATATATATATATATATATATATATATATATAATGTGTGTGTGTGTACATGTAAATGTATACATAATGTGTGTGTGTGTTTATTGATATTATCTGGAGCCCAAGGACCACCACCGCCACCAAAATATATTGCATCAGACAAACTTAAAAATGTATTCATAAAAACGCTATCTTAGCTATTTCCTTATGTATACACCAGATATGTGTGGGTGGGTGTTTGTGTGTGTGTGTGCATGTGTATATGAGCCTGAGTGCACATATACATGTACATGCGGGCGTGCATATATATATATATATATATATATATATATATATATATATATATATATATATATATATATATATATATATATGTGTGTGTGTGTGTGTGTGTTTGTGTGTGTGTGCGTGCGTGCGTGGGTGCCTGCATGCGTGCGTGTATATGTGTGAGTGTGTCTCTGTTTTTTCTTCTTTACCTTCTTTTGCTGTCCTAGGTCATCAGATTGAAAACTCGGACGCAACGTCGTGTGAACAAAGCCTCCAGGCAACTTGGAAGGCGTTGTCGTTTTCTTTGGCAACTCTACACTGTTGGTGACACTAATTTTAGGAGGCTGCGTGGTCGTGGGGGTATTCTGGTGCCAGTTATTGTACTCCTTGTCCGGGGCTGGCTTTGCGAGAACGAAGTCCTCCTTGTCATTCTTGTCTTTTCCCCTGATGCCCCCGTTACTGGACAAGTCCTCAGGGCTTAGTCCTTCCGACTCTTTCATGATGATGCCCTCGTTCTTGGGGTCCCACACCCAGACAGGTTGTTCTTCCTTGGCGTCAGTCTTCTTGAGGGTGAGAGGCAGGACGATAGCCAGAGTGGTCCCTATGACCATGATCACCGTGAACGTGATGGCTGTGACCCGACAGTCGTGCCCATCACGTGGCGAAGGCAATGTCGAGATGTACGTGTGCTTCTCCTCGCCTTCGTCCTGAGGGAGGGACGTGTAGGTCACTTCGTTCTGGGACATCATGGTGCTGACGTGGACTGAGGAGTACGCTGGGAACGTCGTCCACGCTGGTCTCCGGGTCGATGCTCTTGGACAACCGGTGCTAGACTAAGATACGCAAAGAGTCTTCAGATCGTCGTTTCGTTGATATGAAAGCCTCAGCTCAACACCTCACGAGGCTTGGAGACCCGTTCCTTGACAAGGATCGTCAACCCACGGGCTCTTTGGTCACGCTGACAATCTATGGACACACCAACGCCAAAACAACCATATGTTTTAATCCACAGTATCTCCACCACAGCTGCGAACTCAATAACACTCCAGCAGCAGCATAATCTCTCCACTACCTCAATCAAATCCTACGTTGTGACTGCAGAACCACTTCTTACCACAGACTATGCAGCAGCAATCCACACGTGGTATATGCTTTATACTGCACACCTTATCAGTTAACCTACTTCATGACCACCGCAACACACGCACAAAGTATGCTCAAAGCCACATTTCCCCCTTCACGTAGTCCTAGATCGTTCTCGACTTCAAACACCGCACCGAGCACGCGCGCACGACAAGGAACAGAAACACTGTACTAATAGGACTTAAAAGTGCCCCCTTGAAGGCCAATCGCAGGGAGTGAGTGTGTGTGTGTTAACAGTCGCTAGGAAGACTCGAGTACGTTTCGGTGCGATGTTCTCGGACACTGAATCACTGGAGCTTAGGATGGCGTGGTGCACACTTGCGGCACAAGTGATGGCTCATCATCTGCACCTGTGTATGAAACACACACGTGAGAACATGTGCGTGAAGGTTTATTCCTAAAGACGTGTCTAGGTTGTTGTAGAACTGTATCGTTTCTTTTTCAGCGAGCTCTGTGAACGCATTAACACAACCTCATAAAGTTGTGAACATTTTATGGGCATGGAAGAAGAAACATACTCTCATTACGCCACTATTCATCAAAACCACGAGATAATAAGGCAGTCATATCATTGTGTGCCTGTGTGTGTGCCTGTGTGTGTGCGTGTGTGTATGCATGTGTGTGTGTGTGTGTGTGTGTGTGTGATTCACTACGGTCTTGGATCACGTGCTGTGACCTTACACGTACACACATACACAACTACCCGCCCACGAGTTGGAGTAACGCCTCGCAGCGTAGCGGTAATGAAATTATTTCAACCCTGGTTGGGATTCGAACCCGGACCGCCGTAGTGGCGACCGGGAACTATACCAAGTGCGCCATCGAGCCGTGTGTGTATGTGTGTGTATGATTCACCATTGTCTTGGATCACGTGTTGGACTCGTTATCGACAGCTAATTCCCTCCTGGAAGAGAGCTCAGAGCTCATATATGACCGATTTATGGATAATGTGTGTGTGTGTGTGTGTGTGTGTGTGTGCGTGTGTGTACATGCGTGCACATTAGATCATGATTCGTCTCCTAATAAATGTGAGCACAAGTGCGCTTGGCCAAGTGCAAAATGTGAATACATATACACTCGTGGACGGCATAGAAGTCGAGGAAGAGTTAGTGTCTACAAATGCTCGAGATTCCTCTTTCTTTCACTCTGAATATGTACAATCAAGTACGCCTGCACACAAGCAAACACACACACACGCACGCACACACACACGCACACGCTCACATACACGCACACACACACGACCAAGACCAAGTGAATACACACGCACACGCACACACACATTTCCAATATATAATACATACATTACATAAACGCGCACATACGAACGCAATACATCCACACATATGCATACAAACACATACTGTACATTTGCGGGCACGCACACACGCACACGCACACACACATACACACGCGCGCACACACATACGCACACACACGCACGCACACACGCGCGCGCACACACACACACACACAGACACACATACACACACACACACTTTTTTTTTTGTCGGCAGTTCCATGTATTTGATCTTCAATTCACGATCGATGGAAATAGCAGCCAGTTCTTCTTTTGTTAATGCTAAACCAAAATCATCTGAACTTTCGATGAATGATTTTCGAATCCAATTAAGCTATGGAAAATAACTCAATTTACCTTTTAAACTTGTCAAATGTTCAACTATTATTGGAATTGTATTATTTATGCGTCTTACCAAAGGAAATATTTCCTAATTACCTTTGCTAGCTTTTCTTTTTCAAATCGGTAGTTTCTTTTCTTGAATGCTTTCATTCTGTTTGTATATATGTGATAATATTTTCTCTTTTCCCTTATATGCTAGTATTAAAAAAAAAAACTGAGCTGATGAAATATATCGGCCAAATACTCTAACTTGGTAGTCTAAAATTTGTACCGAAGGCCACAATTTTTTTTTTGCTTAACTTAAAAAAAACGCAAGAAGCTCTTGTCGTAGCTCAATACTGTACACGGATTTTCCCCTTGTCAGACTGTACAAGCAGCCGTCTATGTTATGAATCCACATCAATACAAGACTGCTCGAACTAACGCGATTTGACAGGTCTAGTTTTAACAAAGTTTACCATCTCAACAACTTGATCTAAAACTTCTCTTAATTTATCTCCCAATGTTCTTGCCATCAAGGTCTCTCCGCGAAGAAAGCAGTGCATTAACCTTATGATGACATTCTCATTTTTTTTTTACAAAGGCCAACACACGAATTCCATGATAACTGCCATTTGTCAAGGTAATTACCTAGAATATTAAAAACACCTTCACCTTGCGTAGTCACACCTAATTCTTTGCGAAAAAGAATCTGATTTACCATTTGATCTTCACCAATAAAACGAATGAATACTAAACGTCGCGGTTTGTTAGTAATGTCTGTTGACTCATCAAATCGCAATGCAAAATTGCACAGAAGTTTATTATTCATACATTTATCTCGATATCAGAAGACGTCTTGAATGCACATCGTTAGAAAGTGTGATTTTACTTATTTCCTTTGCTGCTTCATTTCCCAGCAGCTTCTCGACTTACCTAATGCATGTTTTTTTCATATTTTATGTCAGCAGTTCTGAGACTTCATACAAAGCAATTTGAGCTTTCTTAGAAACCGACATTACACTTTAAAAATAATTTGCCACTTTTGTTTGCCCTTCCGATAATTAATCTTTTAAGATTTGCAGATTTACCTGGTAAATGAGTGTTTAATTTTAAGTTGTTTTATTAGGTCGTTGGGAAGCAATGTTTGACATTTTACATCCACATACTAAACGTAGCGGCAAAGGATGGTCTTTGTTTTCGGTTGCGGTTTTGTTTTCTTACTGGAAGTTTCCTACAATTAAGTTTGCTCACTTCCGTAATCACATTCATCAGTATCACGTTTCATTTTAAGAAATCTATCCATTCTATGTGGGTGTATGTGTTTATGTATTTATCTGAAAATAACAAAAATATTTTAATACGATATATAATGCGCTGCAAACAATAACAACTCTTATGCACAGTTTCCTAAATAAAAGTGAATGTTTCCATAATATGTTTACTTTATAGCAAGTCTTATACGGTTATAAGATATAATCATATAAATCATACAAGTTTTAAATAAGTTTTTATATCAGAGAATGGAATAAGTGCCATTAAAAACATAGCAGTTTCAACGTCTGTTACTGCTACAGTATCGCACAGCTTTACCTGATCCTGCGCAGTATGTGTCTGGGAAATTGATTACGGTTTTATTTCATTTTTTCATATTCTAGATATTCTTGAGTCGCTATTTACAAGATTCCTTGGTGTCAAAGTTATTTTGTTATTTTCATTTGTTCATAACGAAAATAGAATAATTTTACTAAAACTTACCAGTCTAAGAGAAAAATGATACCGATATACTTTATAGGCGACCAAGGTATCCAGCGGCCGTTATTGTACGTTAGGCTACGCGGTGAGTCAGTGTTTGAAAATTGTGCTAATCACAAATAGCTTTCGAACTTCAGGTGCTAGGCAATTGTTCAGGTCGTACTTTCATTATTTCACATCACCTTTCTGCAACGGTGGATGTGAGAGGTGCACAATAGAAAATCTACATTTCGGTGTTGGTACGTTCCTGAAGGGAAAAATAGAAGGAAAGAGGGCAAGAGGAAGACCACGCAGAAAATATGTTGGCGGGTTAAGGACACCCGTAAGAGAAGAAATAACAAACGTCAACTTTAGAAGAGCCATGTGCAGACAGGAATGGAGCTCCATGACGGCCAACGTCCAAGTGGACACGGCACCCCGGACTGATTTGAGTAGTTTAAGGTTACAATAACAACTACAGCCATTCCAACGTTCGACATTTCACATGCACTTTGAACCACCCTTATAGACTTACCAAGACCGTTGTTAAATGCAGATGTTGCACTCTTACTTTAGTAGATACTTTTAAATGGGTACTTGAAAGTATTTTACCTGTCCATGCGTGAGCAATGAATATATTGCAAATTACTTAGGGGATGCTGGATTGTGCAAATTTTTATCGTAGCTGAATTCTATTTCCTCGCGCCCTTCTACGCTTCAACGACACCATTGGGCATTTTTTCTAAGCCTAAGGGCCAAACTTTCATACTTTGAGTCCGATTATTCGCCTCAGGTCAAAAGTAGAGTACATCACTCCCCCTGATGCCTTCATCTCTAAAGTACTTGGGTCAACGCTGTATCAGTTCAGATCACAAACCCATCCCCTTCCTCAAAGGGGATAGTAACTTCATGCAGTGAAAAGGATGGTACACCCCTCATCCGTCCCTTCGCTACAGTAGTATGCCCTTCAGACTTTATTTTGGCTAATCCGCGAGAGCTTTTATTCATTATTGGGGACGTCATCGTAGCGGCAAGTTGATTCCTCCCACTGTCGCCAGGCGATTTTATCAAGCCGAGAAGAAACACCCTCAGGTACAGCGACAAGGTTAGATTTGTCTCCATTAGACGTCGCCTGGGTTGTGGACAGGGAATCGGTCATACGACAGCGCGGCCGATTGCTGCGAATAATGGGTTGACCTTTGGGTCACCATCAATATAATCAGTCGCGGACCAACTGGCACACCGCACTTGTTGAATCTAAAGTTCGCAGATGCGAGATTGATATTGCAGCGCTGAATGAAACAAAATTGGCAGACTAGAGCTCAGTCCAAGAAGGAGACTCAGACTATATCTTCTTCTAGAAAAGGTTACCAAAAGACTCACAGAATCCACGGTGAGGACTTTGGAATTAAAACAAGTGTACTCGGCCGTCTCCTCGAAGCCCTTGTCGGTGTGGACGGGATACTGATGTTCATACAACTCTTTTTCATAAAACATAGGTAAATCACCCTCCATCGGTTGTTACACACCCACACTAACATCTTCTGAAGTGACAAAAGACATTTTGTGAAGAGCTCGACAACCTGGTCCACAACCTATATAATACTGATGAAGTCGTCCTCTCGGGTGATTTAAACGCCAAATATGACTCGAACTACGAATTTTGAAAGGAACTTATTGGTTGACATGGAATAAGGGAGAAGAATTACAGTGGTAGACAGATTTTATGAAGAGCGGGACAAGCTGCTCCACAACCTATATAATACTGATAAAGTCGTCCTCTTGGGCGATTTCAACGCCAAATATTGCTCGAACTAAGAATTTCGTGAGGAACTTATTAGTTGACATGGAATAAGGGAGAAGAATTACAGCGGTATCTTTCCACTAAATTTTTGCTCTACCCACGACCTCACCATACCCAACACTATTTTTTTCAGCTTCCAAACAAGTATAAAACATCTTAGATACACCCACGGTTCAAGTGTTGGCACATTATAGATTTTATCAACATCTGGAAGTTCAATCTCAAGGACTTCATAATTACCAGATTTTTTTGAGAAGCCAAATGCTGGACAGATCACAGACTATTCCGATCAGTTGTATCTTTCACAATGCTCCCTTCGATACGGAAACAAGCCAAGAGAAAACAAAAATACAGGTAATCATTCCATGATCAGAACAAACTGAACTCAATCCGTGAAACATTCTATCTCAGCATTCCACAGCTCCTCGAGTCTGTCAACTTTAGCTCAATACTCTATGGTGAACAGACTGTGCTCGATCAATTGGGGTTCCTATAAAAAGCGGTTAAAAAAAAAAAAAAAAAAAAATCCCTCAAAATATGTACCATCCCTATTGGTTAGCTTGAAGCTTGGCTACTAATCGATCAGCCTGGCATACATCATTATGTTCAACTGTCATTGATTTTTAGATTGTTCTGATAACTACAAGCGTGCGTCTGATGAGATTACTTACCACATCAAGGTAGAAGATCAACATCCTACTAGAAAGTAAGATTAACATAAAAAAAAAAAAAAAAAAAAATGGACATCAATTCCGTAGGGCCATCCGCCATCAGATACATAATACACGATGAATATATAAACGCTTTGTAAAATGTATGCAAATAAAACTATATATAAATACATTTAACAATATAACATTCATCTTCATATGAGATATAATATTTAAAACATACTGTATTATCTATAATAGACATATATAATGATTTAATAAAGATTAACTATTTTATGTACAGTTAAGATATGTGCAATTAGGGGACACTATAGCAGTGGCAGCGTGTTACCACAGGTCCTACCAATCCCCCACATGACATCCCCCTGTCCTACGTACGAAAAGATTTGTGACTGATTTCGGCTCTAGAGAGCATCAAAGAAGTCACTGTAATAGAAACTGGTCTGTAAACTAAAGGTGAATAAATTTTTATTTTCATTACTAATCTCCTAGTGGATAAAGATGTCATCTTCGTCAAAGAAGGATTACCATAGGCAAATATTGAAACTATTTACAACTTTTGAACTTGTTCTGGTTGCCGATCGGCAATTTTATTTCCGCTCAGGTGAAATGGCCAGAAACAACGGAAGATGACATGCAGTTGGGGGAAGGGGAGTGACAACCCTGAGTGACCTGTCGATAGAGATCGCCTGTGAGGAAATGGCGAGGGAGGACGTACATTCACGGAAGAAATATTGGCGTGTGAACGTTTGTGATTCGAAAGTGTTGGTAGCATCTTACTAAATATAAAAATTTCTACACAAATGAAGTTGTGAGCAGTTAAAGTGATTTTGCTAGTCCCCAGTACTCAATTCATCTCACGTCCCCTCCAGAAATATGACATGGCGTCCTTCTGTTGAGAACCGTGCAGACTTGAGAGAACAACTGATGTACCGTGACTATTACTTCATAAAGAGAATCAGCAGTGGCCATCGTTCAGACACACAATCCCTTAGTTGAGATCTTGGTAGGGACTTGTTATGAAGGTTTAAGGATTCGTTTCTTGGAGATGGACACCCACAACTCTGCGAACTGCCGCTGTGACTGCCACCGCATAACGGGCACATGGGACGCAACACCACTCGATCCTTTTCAGAAATCCAGTGAAGCCTTCAATAGACATGACTTGCCCAACGTCTAAACTCTGAGGGAGGAAGGGGCCTTCCATGATAGAGCCAGATGGAGGAACATGCTGGGACCACTGACAAGCGTAACGGCTTCTACTGGGAGTTGAAATAAGAAGTGATGCTTGACTCCATACGATTGAGGTGAAAATTGATATAAACGCATGCTCATGTTCGCCCAGCGCAGAAGATACACCTGTGCAAACTGTACTGATTAATGATGTATACATGTAATACCACTTCCCTTTAAATCTGCGGGCTATTTGCGTCCCTTTGGTAAACGTAATTCTCTCAAGGAAGGAATGGCGAAAACCCGAGAGGGTTCTGCGAAATACGGACGTCGTAGAGAACGATCTCCTTGGGATCAACACTCTTACCTCCACGTAGAGGTGCAATCCCGAAGGGCTGATACTCGATCTCCGGAAAGAGTCCTTGACCTCTCTATCACCCCTGACTATTCTATTCGCCACCTCTCTCAATTGTGGGGAGAAGACAACAGATGGCCGTTTCTCTCTTCTTCCTCCTGATAGGTGGAGACATAAAAATAGACCCATACTAAAATAAAAGAAACAATAATTAATAAATTCTTACCAGAAAGAAGACCCAAGGACTGTTGTCGGCTGACATGGGGCAACGGGTTTCTAGTCGGTGAAATTTGAGGAAACAGTTATTAATTATTACCTCAACTCTGTGATACGAGAAGGCCGTTTTATTTATTTGGAATAGCCCCCATCACATACGCGACTCAAGAGAGTTCGTTTGAGTAGAAATGACTTCGGTTACAAATTTTTTTCTTCCGAATATCCAAATGTTAGTTCTCTTTTGCGTCATATGTTGAGAAGCTGAATGACAAACAAAGAGAAGTTAAACCTATACGAATATTAGACACATTGTTGAATTGTCCTTAGTGAAGTCTAGAATTTTGTAAGTGAAATCGTCTTGAAATTTTTCAAATTCACAACATTTGGCGAGAATCTTGAATGTGTAACGGGACACGACGGGGAATGATACAGGAAAATTATGAATAATTTTGAAAATACCTGGGTGTTGTGATGAATGGGTTCCGATTTTCTTCGGCTGAATTCGAAAAAGTACGTTCGGGATTAGTATCTCCAAATCAGGGTTCTGGAACTCTTATCGGTCACTTTTTTTTTTTCTTTTTTTTCTTTTTTTTTAACGTATATTTATTTGAACGAAATGGATAACCTCACTTGACTTGTCCGCGACGATTTCCAAATTACATCAATTTGAACTTAGTATAAATCTTATTTTCGTAAATATTACTGAAATGTTTATTTCTATAATTATCAGATGCTATTGGGTCAATTTGTTATGATTTCCTGTGTGCTAATACTGAATTTCTCATCTCTCCACGGGGTTCCCAGAGAATTGGTCAGCTATATCATCTGTAAATGAACCTCGCGTGCTATGCACAGCTAATCGCTTTCTTAATTTAAACGCTCTTTAAGGGGATGTGTCCCAAAGAACAGCATTCTCAGCAGTGCAGAGAGAAGTTGCAAGCACTGTAACTGTCATAACTAATGAGAGAGAGAGAGAGAGAGAAAGAGAGAGAGAGAGAGAGAGAGAGAGAGAGAAAGAAAGAGTAGAGAGAGAAAGAGGTGACATGCATGGCAATGGTGCTCAATTCACTGAGGGGAGAGGGCATAACGGAGGAAGATGGTGTCTTGTTTTGAGGCCGAGGAGTATCACGAGGTCATATGAAGAAAGGAAGATAGGAGGGAGGGGTGAAATCTGAAAGACTTCAAGAAATTCAGTTTCCCTCAAGATCAGACAGGTCCTGACATTACCTATCTAGATGATGTAGCCCAAGCTAGGTCCATAAACAAATTCAAAGTTATATATGATAAATGACGAAAAAATACTGGGATCTCACGCACGCACACATACATACACGCACACACACGCAGACACACACACACACACACACACACAATAAACATGCACACACACACCACAAACTCGCACATACACACTACACAAACACGAACATATACGTACACACACACACACACACACACTACACAAACACGCAGACACACGTAAACACACACAAACATGCACACACGCCACACAAACACGCACACATACACACCACACAAACACGCATACGCACGTACACACACACTTACCCCACTGTGTTGAATCTAAAAAGTAGTCCACCTTCGCAAATGACTCTGTGACTCATGTTTGGGAAGTGAATTGGAATGATGGATTGCGGTTCGTTCCTGCTGGCCCACCATACACGAGTAGGCTACAGTACGTGGAGGACATCATTAATCCATAAACGATGAGAGGTCTCTCCGGATGAACAATCATCTGGCATTAGAAAAATTTATAGACGATCACCCTTTTTTTTTTCTTTTATATTTTCTATCCTTTCTCTATATGTAAAAGTCTCTGAAACACAAAGCCATTTTTCATGTGATCTTCAATTTTGCCTGTTAAACAAACTTTGTATATATATATATATATATATATATATATATATATATATATATATATATATATATATATATAATATATATATATATATATATATATATATATATATATATATATATATATATGTGTGTGTGTGTGTGTGTGTGTGTGTGTGTGTGTGTGTGTGTGTGTGCATACAATTCTAATTACGTTTGACCTTATAAATGTTGCCACTAGGATGTTAGATTATTTATAATGCTCTGATATTTCAATTATCTTTCCCTGAATATTTGTGTTTGTACTGTCTTTCGTGTTGAACCACCAATTTATGGTCTCCACCATTTTTCCAAAGACAAATTTTCTACCCAGATCTAAGTTTATTCAACGATTGCATTTGTTCATGTATTTCTCAGTTCAGTGTTTTTGTTGCAAATGTGCATGAACTTAGGTTTTTGGAACCGACGTTTCTGGAAATGATTTCCTTGTCTTCGACCCAGACTGGGTTCAGCTTCCCTTTGGGGCTCTTAGCTCACCAGGTTGAAAACAACGTCGCCTTGCCCGAGTGAGTAGGTTACATCTTCCATTTCGTTACTTTCCCGAATCATTCCCCTGATATTTGGGAATAAACTTCTTTTGGTTGTTTTGAACAACAATCTGGGTGCGTCACTTCCTGGGTCCGTTGTTTGTTTGGGGTTTTCTGTAAATGAAAGGAGTAAATCTCGTGCATTGGCGACGAGTCGACGCTTGAGATAAACACCCAATTCACGTACGTCTTGCCATGTCTACCATTGAGTTACTTTATTTCTTAATTTGCATGACTGTGTGTCTGATTATTTCTTTATTTCATCTATTTATTTATTCATTTGTCTGTGTATTAATTTATCAACTTATCTATTTACTTTTATTTATTTATTTTTATTTATTTATTTTTTTTGCATCCGACCTCGTAATAAATAGACCGGAAGGTCTGCTG
>NC_134811.1:11803663-11861163 GCF_046742065.1 Oratosquilla oratoria
TCGAGACTCGGACCCATCGCCTCCCCAACCCTAACCAAGATGAATAAAATCACGAACTCTGTAAAGTTCATGATCTTGTCAAAAGGATTAAGTGATCGAGGGGGTTATGGAAAGGGTCTCGGAAATCTGTATGGAATTGCATGGCGGCGGCCATAATAGAAGGGCGATTGACACACGACCCGAACGGATCCCTTGTAAATCCAATGAAGATGATCACATCATTTACGTGTTTACCTCAACTCGAAATCATCATAACATATTTACGATTTCCCTCTTTCGGCTGAATAAAATCGTTCGCCTGACGGCGACCTGGGTAGATACATGTACAAGTCGCCAATAGCAGTGAATTGATTAACGAAGGTGATCTTACGCTGTATGTGGAAGGGGGGGGATCTTGGCTGCGGCCCAAGACGTCTCCTTTACCCTGTGTACTCAGACAGCCAGGCCAGTCATTAGGATCGAGTCCATATATACATATGTATGTATACATGTATGTATATATGTATGTATATATATATATATATATATATATATATATACAGTATATACACACACATATATATAATATATATATATACATATATATATATATATATACTCGTATTATATATGTATACATATATATATATATGTATACATATATATATATATATATATATGTGTATATATATAATATACATATATATATGTATATATATATATGTATATATATATATATATATATATATATATATATATATATGCGTGTGTGTGTGTGTGTGTGTGTGCGTGTGCGTGCGCGCGCGCGCGTGTGTAAAATCTTAACCACTGCGGCCGGGTTCACCCCTTTGATATTGAGGAGGAACTACACAGGTGACTATTAAGTTGGCCCGGCGTTAGCCAATTGTAAAACAGGAGGCACCTCTCAGTGGGGACGGAGGGTGTGTGTGTGCGTGGGGGGGGGGGAGGCTGCTGATCGTGCCATGGATACCACACAACTGAACGAAAGAAAATACTTCTGGGTAGGAACGGGTGACGTGACCCCTTTGGTGTCTACACTCGGCTGTTACGTTTGTTCCGGCAGCCGCTAGGAGATTTCTATTAAGCCAAAGTAAAGACGTCGAAAGAGTTAGACCTACCTTAACCCTCTGACGTCTACATTCGATTTCACGTGTATTTTGTTTATTTTGGCTGTTCCCAGGCGATATTAATCGTGTCTCTGAGGGAAAGAGAAAGTTTGAGTAAAAAAGAAAAGAATAAGGACGACGGCGGGGGATTGCATGCGGAAGATAAATACTTAGGCACAGGACTGAGTTGTGATATATACCAAATGTGGTATGATGACGTTTGTCAAAGTGTGAATATCAAATTTGTTTATGTAAACTTCAGGCATGTCAAACATGCGGCCCGCAAAAGGTTTCTACAGTGCTGGCACACACAATAAAAAAATGTTATATAAATTCTACTTACGAAAATAGAATTTATCTGTTATTTATCTAGCATGAAATAGAACTATAAGAACTGCAGTCTAATTCTACATTCAGCAAAATACTCGTATCTTCAAGTGGGGAGACCTGATTTCTTTTTATACTTTCCTGAAAATTTAAAAAAACTTAAGAAATTTTGCCACAAAGACTATGTCAATATTTCGTTCTACCTATGTGTGTGAACAGTTTTCTTTCGTAAAGTCAACAAAAACTTCTCAGAGAACAAGGCCAACTGATCAACACTTGTCATCTCTTATCAAGGTGGGAACTGCACAGACATTTCAGCCAGACATACCAAATACTGTTAGTACAAAGAGGTGTCGAAACTCAGGACAAAATTCTAGAAATGATCAAATAGTAGCAAATAAATTTTCAGTTTATAATATTGAAATTTCTTTACAATGTATGTCATACTGCTGCAGACTGTAAATATATGTTGCCATTTGATTTTTTAACTACTTCTTCCTTTGTATTTAGGAATGTTGTGTAAATATTAGTATGCACATTGTATGTTTCTAAATTTAAGAATCAAAAATATCATGCAATAACTTTTATTAAATGACTTCAATTAGCTGTAATGGGTAAATAGTTATTATGTGTAGGCCTCATGACAACACATGTCAAGAAATACAAGAAAGATAGTTTGAAGAACAAAGAGAATAAAATATGGAAAGTTTAAATTTAATGAGCAGGAATTTAGACGCAAAAACAGAATATGTTAAAAAATGAAGTAATACAAAATATAAGAATTAACGTACCGACAAATGACGGAGGCATTATCATGAAAACCACGGAGTGGTAGAGTATGAAGAAGGAAGACAAAGCAAGGAGAAATAGTTTACTAACACACACACACACACACACACACACACACACACACACACACACACACGCACGCACGCACGCACGCACGCACGCACACACACACACACACACACACACACACACACACACACACACACACACACACACACATATATATATATATATATATATATATATATATATATATATACAGAATAATAAAAAAAAGTGAGAGAACAGGCGGGGAAACGGAATCTTGCCGCCGTGGAATCTTTGAGAATTAAATAGAAAGAAAGGAATATAAGATTATAAACAAGTTTTAACAGAATTAGCAGGCGTTGCAGAAAAGTGGTTGTTTATAAAAAGGGGCAAAGGAACTACTAAATGAAAACTATCCAGCAAAGATAAGGACTGAAGGTGGGTTTAGATCAAACAGCTACAAAAAAAAAAAAAAAAAAAAAAAAAAGTGAAAAGTTGAATGACAAGAAGTGGGGAAACTGGGCTCATATACGTATGAGATATGAAAGACAAAATGAAAAGAAGGATGGTGTTATACAAATGGATTTATTAACCTGAATAAAGAAGACACATATAGCTTCTCTTTTATTTTGAGTCTGCTCCATGCAGCACCGCCTGTACAGTATACATCCTTCATGCATCCCTAAATACCTATCTCTCAAAATACTTTTCATTCATTCCGGACATTTGCTTGCTTCCTTTATTCTATAAGTCACCACTATATCCACACATCTCCACCAACTGATGCATACGACTTCAGATACTGAAATTCTCCACTCCTTCAATTCTCTCACCCTTCACACTCGCATTCAGCTTGCCACTATCATCATTCCTTGTAAATATCACCATTGTACTTTAGTTCACATTCGTTCGTAAAATTGTTCTCTCACATGCTCTGTCAAATTTGGATATCAAGTATCTTCCCTTATACTCAGCCACAAGTGCAGTGTCATCAGCGGTTCCAAACCTCTTCTTAGCACTCGACATATATATTGAACAACCATGGTGGCATCACAGAACCCTGATGAAGCCCCACATTCACTCCAGGCAATTCACGCTTTCAATTCCTGACCCCAGCATTTGCCCTACTACTCATACAAAAATTGACAACCTTCGACAGATATTTATAACACACTCCACGAAGCTTCTCTGTTCTGTCAACCATATCATACACCTTCTCCAAGTCCACTATATCCCCCCCCATCCACCCAAAAAATACCTTTTGCTAAATGCTTCTCACATACCTGTCTTACCACCCTCGTCTCTCCGTAAACCCACACTTCCCCTCTGTTCCCCTCCTAATCCTCTCAACACTCTCATACATCTCATCGACCACAAATAACAGACTGGTCACTATAAAACTATTACATTTATACTTGTCTCCCTTTCCTTTGCACAGCGGGATTGTATACTGTATGCAACCCCCGCCCCCGAACCTACTGGGACATTGCCTTCACTCAGACAAACACTGAACAACCTCACCAGCCACTCAAGTATAGCTGCTCCACCTTCGTCAGGCACATAAAATCCATCCAGTTCAAGTGTCTTTCCAGTCTGTTTCTTTTAATGCTACTTGTATCTCCTTTCTTGCAACAACTTTATCATTCTTCTTGCTTGTCACAGGCATTCTCCCAGCATTTCCCATCGCCACAGGCAGTCATCCTGTCATTTTGCATTAAACGACTTGAAATTCTCCGCCCATTTGCTCTTACAGCCTTTTCTTCCATTAACAATTGTCTGTCTGTTCCCTTTACCCTTTCTTCTATATTCGCCTCGCCTCTTCGCATGATTTTCACCTCCTCGCCAAAGCACAATTTCAAAATTATAAAAAAAAAAAACTCTCCTACCTTATCTTACAGGGCAGTGGGTGAGATGCAGAGATGACCCGTCATCCAGGAGGTGCCAAGATAAGAGGGAAGGAAGAGGGTGGAGGGCAGTGGAATGTGATAGGGATGGGTGGGAGTGGTTTTTATGCCTATTTTTTTACTACCTCCCTTATAAGGGGGAAAAAGTCTTTGGTATATGTATGTATGCATGTATGTATGTGTTGAAGCAGTGGTGAGCAGTTCGTATTCTCACGTTGTCCTGAATTCGTGCCACGCTCCCGGCGTGAAAAGCTTTCATTAACACCTCAAGTCGTTACTGCCCCCTTGAGCAAGGCGATGATGTGTTTTTATGTGTGCGTGTATTGTCATAACATTACCTGTAGATCGAACAATACGAAGTATGAGCTCTCATCTAATAGTTGTCGATCACTGATCTACCACGGATCCAAGATCATGTCGAATCACGTCCGCTCTTCGTTTTTTTTTTCTTGCGCTTTGCTTTCACCCTCTTTGCTCTATACATCTCAAATATGCTTCATTAAGGATTTTGTTCTTAGAAAGAAACAAACTGTCTGCCGCTAATTGAGAGATTTGACAATGAAACATCAAATGTAATTTACGTGGAGCCATTGAGCAACAAAATATTTCTCAATACAATGCACAACTTAAACTGAAAAATAGAGACAGTTAAACTGCGACGGGATGTGACAAAAACAAAGATAAATTTGTATCTTTGCTTGCAGAAAAGTATAGAACACAAAAAAGTTATTTGAATAAGGAAATACAAATTACACACACACACACACACACACACACACACACACACACACACACACACACACATATATATATATATATATATATATATATATATATATATATATATATATAAATAAAAAAAATATATATATATCAAGAAACAGAAATGCAACTGAAAAGACAGTACACGACTTACTAAGAGGAAATACGATGATAGTATTACAAGAAAATACACATGATCGAATCTGATTTCACGTTTGTATTTTCTACGAAACACCCATCAAAATTCTTGAAACAAAACTGATAGAAAATAATATCTTTTAATTCGTCAACAGAAACAACTAGTGTTGCAAGAAATATCGTTGTGTTCACAATTTTCATCCCTTTTCATCTGCATGTATCTTTATCATATAATACTTCAGTGCTTTTAAATATTTGCAGACATAAGTGCGAATTTTATGAAAATATCCTCACAAACTTTCAAAGGAAAATAGTTTATATATGTTCTTGCATATGCATATATGCATTTACATAGATAATGTATAACAATAAAATATTCACATATGGTATATCAATGAAAGATTATGTACAGAAAATTATATTCAGCCTCCCTTACAAGGAATGTAATATCTTTCAACGTCACGCGTAACGTTAAGTATTGACCTTATAATCGTATCTGGATCAAGCTGTTTATAACTTTTATTTTATTATTGCTAAGAATAATATTTTAAAATAGTATTTGTATTCAAATTGAATCATTGAGTATTTTTGTACCATACATATTTTCTTATATTTCAGCCTCATTGTTGACAGCAGTCGGAACTTGGCAGCTGACTTGGATAGATGGTCAGAACAGTGTAGATAACCGATAAATGCAATACTCACAACAAAATGAGTACTCCTAAACCAAAGGCAGAAAGAAATGGAACTAGCAAGTCTCAAAATTTAACATCCGTATGGACTAGGATGGTAACAAGTAATTCACAGTGGCCAGATAAGGTAACTTCTGAGTTGATTAGAGTGACTTAATTGGTCAAGAAATATTAATAAGGCCTCATTGTTTTTAAAAAAAATTGTGTAAAGTAGTGAATTTTAGAAAGATTGTAACTATCTTTTATGAATTGTCAAGTATTTTCATAGTGGTATACTTTGTAACATATAGAGGCTTCAGTAGTACATTTTAATTAGCTTATCATATGGTAGAGTTATTTAACTTTCTCCATATCAACTAACATAAAGGATGTACTACCATATCATTCAAAGGTTCTTGAATCTTGGTGACAATGAAACAGCTCCTAGACTTAGAGGAACCTTACATATATCAAATATAGTTCTGTCTGTGGTAGTTTTGCTTAAAAGTAAATAATTAGATCAGCTTATATTAACCATTTCACCACATTTCATGATATGTGCATTTGTTATCGCTACAATCGTGTAATTTTGTTTTGTTGGGAAAAGCTTGTTGTGCATCAAATGGGTCAAATTAACTCAGAGTTAGTCTTTTCAGTTCTATACTAACCACATACATTTTATGTCAAGCCTCTCATCATCATTTGTGATACAGTTGTTATTACAACTGCTGTGGAATATTAGTCATTCATGAGAAGCCCCATCTGCGGCTTTTAAAAAGGACTTTTCTTGGCTCTTGCAATGCTATGTTTGACATTTGATGATTTGTTGTGGCTGCTGCCAGATAAATTTATTCAGTTGAAGGAAACCTGTGTAAATAAGCATTTATAAACAAAGAAGATTAATAAAAAAATAGTATTTTACATATACACATATATAAAAAATATCCCCCCTTATAATGGTAGTGGGGGCGTTCTCTGTGAGATTGACAAAAAAAATGAACACCCTCATCTCTCCAATTTTGCTGAAATTTGGTGTACAGGTAGTTTTAACCCCTTCCATACGGTGCCGCACACGTAGGCGTCATGGGGAGCGAGTGTATTCGCGAGGCTGCCATATCGGCGTCTTGATTATATTTATTGTAGTCACCCCTCCATAATGACATTCTTTCTAATTCTTTTGTAATCGCATTTTTTATGGTTATCAAAATTCACGGGTGAAGAGAGAACGATCGATATAAGCGGTGACTATATTTTATGATGCGAGTATTATTACGACACGTCGTACGGCTGGCATTGGCTGCTGCCACCGAGATCTAAGTCCATGACGCCTACGTGTGCGGCACCGTATGGAAGGGGTTAAGGCCCTAAACATGTTCCTGAAATTTAAAGGTCAATTCAAACAACTGTTCAGGAGATATTACTTCCGATATTTTGAGTGGTAAAAGTTAGTTATATAAATCAGAGAAAGACAAGGAATCCAAATATCAGAGTTTTAGAACTCTAGGTTAAAAATGAAAAATATCTCGAGCAAATATTTGAGGTAAAAATGGAAAAAAATTATAGATGAGAAAAATGAAGGCATAAGCTTTGGCTATTAGAATCGGTAATTTTTTTTTTTCTTTTTTATAATATTTTTCACATAACACAAGTGAACACCATATTTATATGTTGTCCATCAACTGTACATATTGACCTAATTTTCAGAAATGTGTTTAGAGCCTTAAAACTACCTACAGACCAAATTTCAGCAAAATCGGAGAGATGAGGGTGTTAGGCACTTGATCTGACAAAGAATATCCCAGTGATCAAGTCAAAGCATGTACTCACCCTTCCCCCATCCCACACACATCTAAATTCATTGTCCCTTACATTTTGGTTTCTTATCTATGAATGAGTATCTTTATTCCTGGCCACAAGGGCATTACTGAAATATAGAGCAAATCCACAGCAGGGCTTGGCTAGTGACGCTGGTTCACTCCCACTGCTGTAGTACATGGCATCACCCCCTCACCCTTGATCCACCTGAGAAATATGTAGAGTAGACAAGAAAAAATTTCCTCAGGCCATTTAATTTTTTCATCTGTTTATAACCACTTTCCATCTAATCCATTGCTCCCTCACTTCCTTGCATGGCAGACATTCCTCTTGTATCCAGTGTTCTCTTTACCATATCCACCTACCTCTCTCTTGTTATTTCTCGCAAGTCCCCACAATCCTCCTCTGCTTTCCACAAACTTTGCTAGTCTTTCTTCACTCAATCTTTCTTGATACCCAAACCATCATATCATTCTTTGATCAACTCTGTCTTCCAGCTCTCTACCCATACTCTACTTCACCTCCACATTTCTCATTCTGTTGATCCTTGTGACCCCTCCACAATGCTTCTTAACCTCTTCCACATGATGATGCCTACATAGGCATCATGAGGCTTGAGTGGGTATATGAAGATGTTAGCATTGGTATCTTGATTATATTTATATTGTAGTTGTAGCTGAGTGACCCCTGAGTTCTGTGAACTGGCTTGATTGCATTTTCTGTGCTTATTATTGCTCAGAGTGAAAGAGAACAAGTAAATCAGCAGTGACTTTATATTTTATCACACGTCATCATACATCAGGCATCCGATGCTGTGCACGAGAGTTTGATTTGTACTGAAGAGGTTAAACACTTCATCGCAAACATGTTTTAGCTGCCTCCATACAATGCCATGGGCAGTCACCACCTTGAGTGCATGTGTGTGTGTACATATATATATATATATATTTTTTTTGCGATCTCCAGATACCTATTTCTTGCTACACCTCTCTTTTCCATAGACATGTTTTTATTTTCTTTCACCATAATTCACCTCTACTTCTACTCGTTTCCCTGTTGCATGTGACTCCATATATTTAAAGCTCCTTATTTCCTCCAGTCACATGTACTCACCTTTAACCCACCGGCACCCTCCTCCCTCGTACATCTCATCACTTTTCTTTTTTCCATGTTTACTTTCAGTTTTCTACTTGCATAGATCCTCTCAATCTCTTCTACTAACTGGTTCATTGTGCCCTTGAACTTAACTGAAAGTGGTGTCATCTAGAAACAATTGGCTCACCTCCCACTTTGTTCCACTGTCATACTATCTCTAAACCCCTGCCTAGTATAATCTCATTTTGCCCCTCACCACCACATCTATATACATGTTGAACAATCATGGTGACATTACATAATCTTGGTGTAGTCCCACATACACCTCAAACCATTCACTCTCTCTATTTAGTACCCACATAAAAACTTTTGACTGCCCTTAACAGACTTTTCTTTTCTTTTCCCATACATCTGGACATAATCCATAATGCCTCTGTCAGCCCTATCATATGCCTTCTCCAAACCAGTAAAAACCCAAGAGACATCCTTATCCTTTTCCAAAAACTTGTCATATTTGTCTTACTATGAAATTTTGATTTACGCACCTTCCCTTCCCAAACCTGTATTGCTCTTCCCCAATGGTTTTCTTTTTTCTCCAGACCCTCTCAGTAACACTTATGTGCCCTACCAATTATGCATGACAGACTGATCCCTCTAAAGCTACTACATCCATGTTTCTCCTTGTGTAGTAGAAATATATACTCCTCCAGTCCACTGGAACACTTTTGTCTCATAGGCACACATTAAACAGTCTCACTAGTAACCAATCCACTGCAACTGCTAATCCCTTTGTCAGACACACCATGTGACACCCATCTAACCCAGGTACTTTACAAGCTTGTTGATCTATTTCATTGCCTTTTATGTCTCCTCTTTTCCATTTATTGTCTCAATAAATTTATACCTAATGATAGGTTGCACAAAGAAATGGAAAGGAAGCTGTTATAATTGTGGCAATGAAGAAATATGTTTCATACTCCCTGAAATTTCCACATCCAACTAATCTATATTTTGTGATGTTACAGTAATGTTTGCTGAATGCATTGAACTAGAGGGATGTGCTCAGCTCTTCATTTTGACTTTGGTTTGATTATGACTTGATCATTTATGTCATTTGTGTTCCGCAAGATCATATAGGTCTTTTCTATTTGCAGGATGAATTTCTTGACGTGATATACTGGAGTAGACAAGTCCTGGGCATAATCTTGGGCCTCATCTGGGGTTTCATTCCGCTTAAGGGTTTCATCGGCCTCTTTTTGTGAGTATTTTAGCTTTAAGTGTATTCAGGATTGCTTTAGCTTTTGATTTGGGTAATGAGGTTTTACTGTAGCACAGTACTCTGTCTATCCATATATCAAAAAGTTTCTTCCTTCTAAGTAGGGAGGTAGCCAGTACAATACTCAAGTCCTAGAAGTAAAGGTAACTAAACAAGACCTGTATAACAATGCCCTACAAAGAAGTTGTACATAATTGGTTTGGGCATATGAAAATAATGAAGAAAGACTGAAAAAAAAATACAAAAAGCAGAGGTAGATGGAATGAATCTGAGGAAAACCAAAAATGAAATGGAGGGATGTGATCTTTGGATGTATGCAGAATGGTTATTGAGCAAGGAAGGGAATGCAAAAGATAGGAATCAATTACTGAAAGGATAGCATTAATGATAAGGAGTTCGTGAATAATATCAAATGGATAAGGAAGGTTTTCCACATGAAGCAGTGGTAGTAACCCAACTCAGGTTGTTAGGCCCTGCTGTAGATGTGCTGTGCCTTGCTGCATTGACTTTGATAAAAGTGGTGTGATAGGACAGGGATGACTCTTCATCCATAAGGTGTTGTATGGGTTTTAATTGTGTATGAAATGGATGTGTGCTTTGCTTGGCCACCCTACTTATAAGGGAGAGATGGACTGTACTGTGTGTACAAATGTATATATAAAAAAAATACAACTATCATATTTTATGGTACATAAGCTGTGAATTGTCAAAAGTAAAAAATGTTAGAATATTGCTCTGCATCTTATATATGAAGTTTCAGTCTCCCAATTCATGAACAAAAATGTTATTGTTTAATTGAACTTCTTATCATCACTACCACTATTGTTATTATAAAATATGTTTAAGTTGAAAAGTTTTAGAAGTATAGTAGGGGTTACAAGGTTGGATAGAGTGAGAAATGAGGAGGAGAGTGGCGGGTGGAAAGGGAGATGGCAGATAGGGCTGATGAAAGAGTATTGGGATGGTTTGGACACATGGAAAGAATTAGTGAAGAAAGGTGTGGATGGAGTGAACTTGAGGGGACAACCAAGGATGAGATGGATGGATGGGTTGAAAGGTGCTTTGAGTAAAGCAGTCCATACACGATCAATTATATTGCACAATTTCATTGTCAATACTCTGAATTGATAATTAAATTGACCGTGTATGGACGATATACCGCCCATACACAATTAAATTGACCATGTATGGGTGATATATCGCCCATACACTGTCAATTTAATTGTCAATTCAGAGTATTGACAATGAAATTGCGCAATATAATTGATCGTGTATGGGCCGCTTAAGAGGGGAGTGTCTGTTGAGCAAAGAATGGAGAAGGAAGGAGATAAGGATGAGTGGACAATGGCTGTGTATAGATGCTACTGCGATGCAAGGAAGGGTTGTGTGTGGATAATGTCTTGAAGCAGCCCAAAGGGATTTCTCCCTGTCTTCCCTATATACTGCATAAGGGGATGGAGAGGGGGAGATTGCTGATTAAATAAAGTGGTCTTGCTGTGGATGTGCTGTGTCCTGCTGCATTGCATCTGACCCAGGGCAGTGGGCAGGAGATAGGGATGACCCTTCATCCACAAGGAGCTAAGATGACAGGGAAAAAAGGGTGGTGGATGGGAGAAACTTTGGATTGTTGTCTGTGCTGCATTAGTATGAGACTGTCTGTCACTGGCTGAAAGTGGTAGCGGGAGGGGAGCAGTCACTGGTTGTCTGCTACATGTGAAAAAGTAAGAAATGCAGCTGAAGTTCACAGGGGCTGCTTTATTGTCCATTTTGCAGGACTACTACATGCAAGTACTTGTCATTGGTTCCAGAAGACGATGAAGTAATGATTGTGCCCATAGAACTATGAATTGAAAGGGAGCAGAAAGTGAGAGCCCAAATGTGCCTTGAGATGAAATGTTCATGAAGTATGTTAGGGTTATATGGATGAATTAAGTGAGAAATGAGGAGGTGAGACAGAAAGCAGGACTGGAAAGGGAGCTGGCAGATAAGAGTTGATGAAGGCATAGTGGGATTGTTTAGGCATATGGAAATAATGATGAAGAAAGACTAGCAAAAAGATTGTGGAAAGCAGAGGTGGATGGAGTGAACTTGAGAGAAAGACCAAGACTGGAATCCATGAGTTGTTGGGGTGAAGGGGGACCTTGAGTAAAAGGGGAAGTCTGTTGAGCAGAGTAGGGAGAGAGCAAGAGATGTCTGAGTGGAGAGAGGGGCTGTGAATGGATGATAAATTGATGAAGCTCATAGGGATTCCTCCTTATCTTCTCAAATTACTCATAAATGGATCAGGAGGGAGAATTACCATGTAAATGAAGCTGTGGGGGTTAACCACCTTAGGCTGTCAGGCCTTGCTGTGAAGGTGCTGCATCTTGCTGCATTACTTCTGACCCAGACAGTGGATGGGGGGGCAGAGATGGTCCTTCACCCAAAATGAGCTAAGATAAAAGGGAAAATGGATAAGTGTTGGATGGTTGATGGGGGGAATTCATGTTTGGGGTGGCTACCTCACTTATAAGGGTGAAGAAACCTTCTGGTATATAAATAGAAAACATCCTTTATCTTTGAAAGAACCATAAAATTGTGATGATTATTATGAAAAGTGCTGACATCCTTCATTGTTTGTTCTCAGTTTCACTATGTGTTTAAATACCTTGTCCCCCCCCCCTAAATATTGTGTGCTACAGTAGGGATGCATATTGTACCTCCATGTGTATTTTATACCTTCAAATATATACAGTACTGATATTTTCAAAATGCTGTATTCTTTTTCTCTTTTATTTCATACTGCCCCAGTGTGGGGTCAGTCAGTATTGAAATATCTTGCATGTCTGTTTTCTTGCTCTGTGTGCCAAGATATGTCATTTGTTGGCTTTTCCAGGGAGGGATTACTGAATGACACTACTTGAAGGGCTTCCCCCACCACTACTTGTTGAAGTCAGTGCACTCATGAACCTAGGCATATTACTATTATTATTATTATTATTTATTTTGTTTTGCATTTAGCATGAACTTCATTATAATTATACCTGAAGTGTGTATACATATTTCATTACTGGTAAAGCTGCTATTTGGGAGTGAACTTTTTGATTACTCCCACACAAATATATAGTTCTGTCTTCAATGTTCTTGTGGTTCCTTATTCAGGAAGAAAATTTAGCTGAAAATTTGATACGCTTGTTTGATTTTTTTTTTTATTCATTATTATTATTTTTGTGCTCTTCAAATTTTTTGAGGGGATGGGAGTGGGTTACCATATAATGAAGTAGCACTGCATTGTCTTTGACATAAGTGGTATATCTATATACCAAAATGCCTCTTCCTCCTTGCATGATATTTATTGAAAAAAGGTAAAATGAATAAACAACTAAATAGATAAATAGATAAATGGTGGTTACCCTTGGACTAAATGAAATTAGACAAATACCATGCTGTGAGTGTAGTTAGGTATATAGAGGGGTAAGTTCATCTACATATTTTTGTGGCATCAGTCATGGCTAGGTGACTTGTGCTTAGGTTATACAGTTGTCTGGACTTAAGTTTGATTTTCAATCAGGAAAATTATATACTATATATATATATATATATATATATATATATATATATATATATATATATATATATATATATATATATATATATATATATATATATATACACACATACATACATACACGAATTGAAGATCCCACTATTGGAGAAAAGAAAATAGTACAAAGATATGTATGTTATTATCATTGTCTGTGATCCTCTTCAGCATGGTTATACAAATGGGTAGGTGGACTTGTATATGCTGTTTTGGGTGGACAACTTAATGCACAAGTTTGTTAATGCCCAAACTAACTTGTACATCAAGTTGTTTGGCTAGACTTGAAGCTACCACCTGTTGCAGAAACTTGACCAGGTTTCAACTTTACCTGGGCTCAACTGGACCACATGTTATCATGCTTACCTCCCTGTATCCCCTCCTAGTGTACCGTATACAAGTTCACACACCCATTTGTATAACCACACTGAAGAAGATCACAGACTGTGATCGTGTTATATGTATCTTCATATAACTTTCTTTTCTCCAATGGTGGAATATTCAGTTCATCTTACCAATGTGTTAGAACATTCAACTTGTATATATATATATAGATATATATGCATATATGTGTATAGATATGATATACTGTATATAACTTCTTTGGTTGAGAATGAAATTGAAGTCTATGTAATTGCAAAACCTTGGCAAGGACATCAGGCCATAACTGATGCTACAAAAGTATGCACCTAGTGGCATAGGCCACTTATCACCTTTACAGTCATGGTGATAAAAGGCAACTTGGGTAAAACTTATATCTTAACATGCTTTCTTCCTTATAATTGAGCACTACAGTCAGAGTTCAAGTAACCAATAAACTAATGTAAATAAAAGAGACTGTATATAACAAGTTAGAAAGTTATAAAACTCACTTGTGTAAGTACTACATAGTTCTTTTTCCTTTCCAGATTTTGTATTCTCAATGCTGCCATCATGTACTTTTATGCATCCAGTTTCCAGAGCGTAGATGAGGAAGAGTATGGAGGCATGTGGGAACTAACTAAAGAAGGGTTTATTACATCGTTTGCTGGATTCCTAGTAAGTCTAGTTGCATCTCGTCATCCCCTTACACTTCTGACATTGTTTTTTCTATCTCATCCTTACATTTCAGTTTGTGTCTTTGTGTGTGTATTCACTTAATTGTACCTAATTGTACTATACAGGAAAAGAGCAACACTCATTGGAACCCATCTTCTACTCTCCAGTTGATCATACCAAGCTAACTTAGTCTATATTTTTTATTTCAAATTATCATATTTAGATTTGAATTCATATATTGTTCCAGCCTGAGCTATACCTCCTTCCAAGCCATTCCAAGTATTTGTGTATCTATATGGGAAACTATATTTCTTCACATCCTTGATTTGTTCTCATGACCTCTTAAAGCCCTCCATCTTTTGTCAAGAGATCTCTTCTTTCAGCATAATCTATCCCTTTGAGTGACCTGGACATTGAAATCATATCACCTCATTCTGTTTGATTTTTCAAAGTTGGCAGAAACAATACTTTTAGTCTTGTATTGTTTATCTACCAGGCTGGGACTAGTTTGGTTGCTACCCTTTTGCATTCTCTCGATCTTGCTTATATCCTTCACTGTGTGGGAACCATACCACTGATGCCTCTTCCACGTCTTGGATGGATTAGTGTTTGGATGATTTTTTTTCATCATCTCTTCATATAGTGAAAAGCCACTTATCTTTTGCAGCAGTCTGTATATCTCTCCCACCATTGTGCTGATATGTATGTCAGGCAACAGGTTGTCTTTAATCAGCACTCCCAAATCTTCCTCCACTTTTAGTTTTGTAATGGGTTCACCTCCGAAGGGGTAGTTTATATGGTCTTTTGCCACAATTGCCCATTTCCAGTACTTTGCATTTTTTTGGATATTAAAAATTTCCCATTCTTAGCTCCGTGCAAAAATAGTGTCTAGATCTTTTTACAATAGCCTATTGCCCTTGTTTTTCACACTTCTCATGATTTTTGTATCATCAGCAAACATGTTAACATAGCTTGTACTTTCTATCATGTCATTGACATAGACAAGGAACATTATTGGTGTAAGCACTGAATCTCGTGGAACTCCACTAATTACTGCTCTCCATTTTGACATCTTATCCTTTCCTACTGTCCTTATGTATCTTCCCTTCAAAATATCTTTCATCCATCCGATTACTTTATCTCTTAATCCTCTAATATGGTCCAAATTCCACATATTTGACTGTGAGGTCTATCTATATACCAAGGGGTTTTTCTCCATTATAGGGGAGGTAGCTTCTCTGCCTTTTGGCTAAGATCATATTGTAGACTGTGAGGTACTTTATCAAAACCTTCTCAAGGTCTAAGCACACACAGTCTATCCACTCCTCTCTCACTTGTAGCACATCAATCATTCTTGAATAAAAGCTGAAAAGGTTTGACACACATGGCCTTTCAAATCTGAATCCAAACTGTCTGTCATAATGTTCATCTCTTCAAGATATTTGGTCCATTGATCTTTCATAATCCTTTCACATTGTTGTGTTTGTCACTGATACTGGCCTATGATTTTGTGGTGTCTCCTTACTTCCACCTTTGTGAATTGAGGCGTCCGGTGGTAAAGGGCCGCGTCAAAATCCTGCTCACACACACCACCCGCATCACAACATCCTCCACACACAACCACTCTCCATTCACCCCCGTCCCCTCCTGCCCCCCCTCAACAGACACCCCCCTCCTCCCCAAAGCCCCCCCCATGTTCACCCCCTCCACATCCGCCCTCCACACCTCCCCCACCAGTCCCCCTTCACTCACTCCCTCCATGTGTCCAAACCACCCTAAGGCCGGCCATACACTATCATGTACACCTGACAGGTACGCCTGAACAGTCACGCCTGTCAGGTGTACCTGATAGTGTATGGTGGGAAAAACTAGCCTCTCAGGCGACCTGACAACTGATGAAAATTCGATCAGTTGTCAGGTCGCCTGAGATAATAAGGAGAGAAAGTACAACTCATCTTCTCGAGAATCCATGGCATACCTGACAGGCGTAACTTTTCAGGCGTACCTGTCAGGTGTACAGACGCTCCTCAACTTACGTTTTAGTTACGTTCCGAACGGCCGAACGTAAGTTGAAAATGAACGTAAGTTGTTACTGTACTATACATCCGTAAATTCTATTACCGTATCTTACAAAACACCCCTAAATCATTAATTATACACATAACATTGTAAAATAATAACATTAATTTCAAATAAATTAAATTCAAGCAACATAAATTGAGATGGTGGAGGAGGAGGAGGAGGCAAGGCATGTTCAGTTTGTCGTTTGTGCAATGTAAACAATGGATGCAGCGTCATGCGCAAGTATCGTTTGAACTACGGAGAGCGCGCTAAACTAAAAAATTCACAACAAAATGTTTTTTTTACAATGTTTTTTTACAGTCCGTTCAAACGTAAAACGAATGAACGTAAGTAGAGGAGCGTCTGTACATGATAGTGTATAGCCGGCATAACACTCTTTCATCAACCCCATCTCCCAACTCCCCTTGGGCTCTATTAATTCCCAAGCCATTCCAAGTATTTATGCATCTATATGGAAAACTGTATTTCTTCACATCCTTTAAATATGTGATGTTTCTTAATTTGCTCCTGTGACCTCTTAAAGCCCTCCCATCTTTAATCAAGAGATCTCTTCTGTCAATGCAGTCTGTCACCATTAGTGACCTGAATACTGTAATCATATCACCTCATTCTCTTCGATCTTTCAAAGTTGGCAGACCCAGTGCTATTAGTCTTGCAGGTCACAGTACCACATCTGTCCTGGTGCAAACAGAAACAGTAATTCATATGACATTTACAAATAACCAACTTGTTCAAGCCATGTTTTTCAACTTGGAAAAGGTATATGACACAAGCCTGGAAATGGTGGATCCTAGGCTTCTTTGGAGCTTTGCCTACCTTCTTGTCCCAATTCCCAACCCACTGAGCCTTTCAAGTATGGATAGGAACATCTGAAACCTATCCTCATATCTAGCAAGGGAGGCAACTGTTGCCTTGATTTTTGGTGACTGGTAACCCACATTAGCTGGCACTGGTTTTTGGGCCCTCTTATAAAGCTCTCTGGAAAGAAACCTTGGACTGATGTATACATTGTATTAATGTGGAACTGTTTCTGTGTCATTAGCTGTAAGTAGGAGGAGGAGGTGGTGATCAGTCTTTGTCATTGTCATCTCTTCTCGTCTTCAAAGGTAAAGGAAATACAAATGAGTGTGATAAAAAGATATCTTGGGCTCAGTTCAGAAACTCAACCTCTCAGGCTATACATATATACCAAAGGTCCATCTCTCACTTATAAGGAAGTTGGCCAGGTTAAAATATACCCCCATCTCACACCCTTCCCGAATCCCCTTACAAGGTAAAATTTATGATGCCTCTACCTGAGGGACCAATGATGGGTACCAGTTTGTTGTGGTCCTGCAAGATGGGCAGAAAAGTTGCCCATTTTCAAAACCTGTCAACCCCATCACCTCAATCAGGTGCCCTGAGGGGTTGATACTTGGTTTCTGGACAGAGTCCAAGATTTCTATTAATTTCAACAGTACCAGTGATGAAATACAAATATTTTGTTCTTTGCACTTACAGGTGATGTGGATCATAATGTACTCAGGGTTGCATTATGACTGACCAGACTCAAGAGGAGGCCATTCCTAATTACTACTACTGGATGTGCTATAGATGTGCAATGCTAATTGTTTGACCACTTTTATAAACACACCCAGGAGAATTGATTTCATAATAGTGTAAATTATATTTTGTATTTTAGATGTCCGAAAAAGGGTGATACATTGCTTTTTTATAGCTATGGAATGTAGAATCAGTGAAAAAGACATTTGTGCAGAAGTTGGCAAATAGTGATGGCAGTTGTCTATTTGTATGCATTGTTGGATTCCAAATACTTACATGGTGTGGGAGCTAATACATGTTGTTTGATTAATTTATTTATGACATTGTTCTGAAGGTCTGTTCTTTTTGTTTTTGTAAGCAAAGGATTGTTTGTATTCTTTAGAATGTTTATCAATGTGTCTTACCTCAGGTAACCAATACAGATAGACAGTTGCTGAATTATTATTTGTGTGGGAGAATCTGAAGGCTCCATTTTTGAGGGTGGAGGTCATGAAACGATAAACGAGGACTCTTAATGGTAATGAGGACTCTTAACGATGTGCTTCTTGGGAGTGCAGGCCTTTGATGTATATGGTACCTGATCTCTTCCCCTCAGTATTTTTGAACTTGTCACACTTTTTCTGAAAGCACTACTAATACTTGTTGAACACTTCAGTCCAGTAGTGGCCCCTCAATAAATAGTCATCTAGTATTAGCCAGAAATAAATTTACAAGCGTCTCGCTGGACTGAAGGGGTTACTTGAAATCGTCTTAATCCCTTCAGTTTTGGGGCTTCCTCTTAGTTGAATAAAAGAATAACTTAAGGTCAAGTGAAATCCGTAGTCACCAGGTTGAAGGGATTAAGCACCTCTGTTCTGTATTGTGATCCTATTTGGTATACCTGTATACTTGTCGGGTGATATGACTTGGCAGGTGTCACAAAGTTCATATACTGGACTGTAACATATTTCTCTTCTTAGGCAACAATACAATACCTTTCTCACATTGGCATCACATGTCAGGATCTTTTTTTAACATAAGGTTTTGTAGGAATGTGATGTGACCAGCCTTTTTAATATGTATAGAAAAGAAAATGTTATTGCTGTATTTGTAGTTTCATTAACCATATGAAGACTGGTTCAGAGTTTCTCAGGTACTGTTTTATATCCATCTATGTATATACCAAAAGGTTTACTCCCTCTCACAAGGGAAGTAGCCAGCCACTTTGCTTCACTTTTAACCCCTTGAGTACTGGATGTGTGTTTTGTGACACCTGCGTGTCACGGCCGAGTGCACCCGCCAGGAACCGAGCGTGCTCCCCGTGACACGCACGTGTCACAGTTATAAGCTGTGTGTATTGAGGGCTCTCAAGGCCTCGGTTTCTGGGTTATTTCTACCCACGTGGTGGCAAGTGTCTGTGTTTACAAACATAAGGCACCAGCCATTCGTGTCACATCATATGGGTAATACATCGAGAAAAATTTCAGAGACACAAAATCCTGTGGGATTAAATGTGAAGATGGGGGGGGGGTGCTGTTGAAGTGAATCTGAGGTCTCAAGGGGGATCATGAACTGTAATTAAGGGTAGCGATGTTGTGTCTCAGAAGTGTAACGTTGTGTCTCACCAGATTACATGTTATATTAAATATCATATGAAGGTTTGACTATATATTTGATAACACTGTTGAAATCACTTTCTAAATGTTATGGTTTTCATGGTTTAACACTATCACTGTGGGGGGGTGTCATTTTCTAAACGCTGTTCTATGGTCAGTTTGGTGTGTCACATCACTTTCTAACTGTTATGGCGTTCATGTGTTTTAGTACCAACACTGTAGGGAATGTCATTGTCCAACCCAGTTCTATGGGTAGTGTGGTGTAACACATCGCACTTGTTGGCAATCACAATAGATATATATATATGGTTTCCCGTAAAGAATATTATGATATTCATGAATGTGGGTGAGACACAGCATAAACTTAATCTAGGTTTACAGTAAATCGGAAATGGGAGTTGAAAGGTTATGGAAGGTTTTACTTCGTGCAACAGAATTTGGTCAATATTACCAGTATAAAGAGAATAATTAAGAGGGAAAGGGCTGTGGAGGTATATGGCAGTACCTGTAGTGTAGGTCAAGTGAGTCCATGTCAAGAGTAGTCCATGTTTAAGGCGGGTAATTAATGATGTATTTAATTTTGGAGGATGAAGGTTATGTCTCAGTGAATGAGGATATGTTTATCTGACTCTAGCTAAGGTTATATTGGTCGGAAGGAAGTAGAGAAGTTTCAATAGATATGCGGAAAGGAGTTCTTATTGGAAATGGGCCATTTTAACCTCCACTGATAGATACATGACGTCCTGCATCTTCAGGGGCGAGAGCTAGAGTGCATGTTTAGTTGCGTCGACGCAGAGTCATGGGATGAGACTTGCGTTTTGGTGATTGGTGTGTGTCATGCTTGTCGAGTGCCGCAATGCACATTCTGTAGCTCCTGTTCAGTGTTGCCTATTGTTTTTTTGTGGTAGCACGTGCGGATTTACTTCGCAATTATGGATATACCTACATCTGACAGTGAAGATGAATATGATGGTGGGACGATGAGTGAATTTGAGGGCTCTGATGACTCAATGGAAGGTGACGATACTTTGTTTGATCCAGAAGCTATCAGTGATGTAGAGAGTGATGCTAGTAGCGACAACGAGAGTATTGAGACGTTGTCTGCAAGTAGTGGCCTGTCAGGCAGCCCTCCTGGCTCACCCCCCACAGCTGCCGGCAGACAAACAGATTTCACACTTCTTTCAGACCCATTCTCTGACACCAGACCTAACCCTCTACCTACATGTAACATTGATTTTCCTGATATACATCCTAGTATTATTCTACATCATGAAGCCAGTGGTATGAGTGCTCTAGACTGTTTTCAGTTATTCATGGGGAAGGATGTGATTGCTGCTCTGTGTCTCTGGACCAACACACGTGCTGCATATTTTTTTCGAGACAATCCCCACATTAGTTCTAATAAACTTATGGGTAAAAAGTGGTGTAATATCAGTGAGGAAGAGATGTATGTGTACATTTCATTGCAGCTACTCATGGGACTAACACATTTACCCAAGATATCTGACTATTGGAGAACACCACTGTGCCAGGGGCCACCTGTTTTCAGATCTGTTATGAGTCGTAATAGATTCTCTCAGATTATTAGATTTGTGAGGTTTTCACACCCTGATGATGCTGTCCCCAGGATGCCTATGACAAGAATTTTTACTTATTTGGAGTTATGTGCTAAGTGCATGGAACATTTTTCTGTAGGTGAAAATTTTGCAGTGGATGAGTCACTGATTTTGTTCAAAGGCAGATTACACTTCAGACAGTTCATAAAAACAAAGTGCAAGCGCTTTGGTATGAAACTCTTTGCATTGTGTCCTAGTGCTAGTAATGCGAGATGCTACACCTGGAATTTTTGCTTATATACACCTGCAATGTATGAGGAGATGAGACAAGACCCACAGCTTGCTATCCTCAGCAAGTCTGAGCGTGTGCCTGTACATCTAATGCACTCACTTCTGAATCAGGGAAGGCATGTTGTCTTAGACAACTGGTACTCTTCCCTTCATCTGGCTGAATATTTGATTTGTTGAACAAGAAGACACTGACTACTGGGACCATTCGGACAAACAGGTGTGTGCCTGATATTATCTCGCACCAGAATCTTCAGAAAAAGCAGTCTGTATTTGGATGAAAAGAGGATGTGCTGATCGTCAAATTTTGTGACAGAAGATTGGTCCACGTTATCACAACCAAGTATACAGCAGGGTACAAAGAACAATCACGTCATGTCAAAGGTGGGGGGAGGGAGATGCTGCAGAAGCCCCTGCCTATTCATCATTACAATGACCAGATGGGTGCAGTTGATATAGTTGATCAGCTGTTGGAACCATATGATCCAACCAGGAAATCTTATGCATGGTTCAAGAAAATTGGTGTACATATGATGTCTAGAATGGTACTCAATGCTAGAGTAATATATCAAAACTTGCATAAATGTAGCACTGGGTTCAGTGAATTCATAAAGCTTGTTGTTCACGAGATGTTGCAAGAGTACAGTCTGGGGTATGCCAGCTTGTGTGTGGTACAGGAAAAACCCCAGAAGAACAGGAGTTCCAATGCCAGCAGCAAGTGCACAGCTACAGCAGTCAGGCCAAAGGTATGGGTGCCAGAGGCCAAAAGGTGATTACTGGGTGAAAAGGCCCAAATTTGGAGGGGTGTCACTGCCACGCCCTTGGACTCAGGCTGCTCATGTTTACCTTGCTGTGCACTTTGACCGACTCTCTCCCTGTGGGGTAAGTTTGGACCAAATCGGTCAACTTCGAATTTTCGGCTAAATTCATGGTAGTAATGAGATTTTTTGGATTTTGGGTCATTTTGGTCACTTGCTCCAATTTAACCTGCCATCTCACCCACAGGCTAGGGCTGCCGTGGAGTCCAATTTGACAGCACTCAGGCCAACGGTATGGGTGCCAGAGGCCAAAAGGTGATTACTGGGTGAAAATGCCCAAATTTAGAGGGGTGCCACTGCCACGCCCTTGGACTCATGCTGCTCATGTTTACCTTGCTGTGTGTTTTGACCGACTCTCTCCCTGTGGGGCAAGTTTGGACCAAATCGGTGACCTTCGATTTTTTGGATATTGGGTCATTTTGGTCACTTGCTCCGATTTACCCGCCATCTCACCCACAGGTCGAGGGCAGCTAGGGCTGCCGTGGAGTCCAATTTGACAGCACTCAGGCCAACGGTATGGGTGCCAGAGGCCAAAAGGTGATTACTGGGTGAAAGACTTAGGCTGCTCATGTTAACCTTGCTGTGCATATTGGCCACTGACGCCGATTTGGACACTATCTCGCACACAGGTGGAGGGCCACGAGGTCTCTTGTGGACATCAATTGGAGACCTCTCAGGCCAAAGGTATGGACACTGGAGGTGGAGAGGAAAACTTCCTGCCAGAAGCTCAAATTTGGCTGGGTCCCATGGACCCGCCCTTGGGTCCTGGTTCCTCATATGTACCTCACAGTGCTCCGTGGACGACTCTCTCTATCTGGAGTAAGGTTGGGCCAAATCGGCCGACCTGACGATTTGGGTCAGAAATTTGGGTCAGAGATTTTTGGGTCATATTGGCCACTGACGCCGATTGGGACACTATCTCGCACACAGGTGGAGGGCCACGAGGTCTCTTGTGGACATCAATTGGAGACCTCTCAGGCCAAAGGTATGGACACTGGAGGTGGAGAGGAAAACTTCCTGCCAGAAGCTCAACTTTGGCTGGGTCCCATGGACCCGCCCTTGGGTCCTGGTTCCTCATATGTACCTCACAGTGCTCCGTGGACGACTCTCTCTATCTGGAGTAAGGTTGGGCCAAATCGGCCGACCTGACGATTTGGGTCAGAAATGCCTGGGTAAACCCCTTGTGAGATTTTTGGGTCATATTGGCCACTGACGCCGATTGGGCCACTATCTCGCACACAGGTGGAGGGCCACGAGGTCTCTTGTGGACATCAATTGGAGACCTCTCAGGCCAAAGGTATGGACACTGGAGGTGGAGAGGAAAACTTCGTGCCAGAAGCTCAAATGTTGGCTGGGTCCTGGTTCCTCATATGTACCTCACAGTGCTCCGTGGACGACTATATCTATCTGGAGTAAGGTTGTGCCAAATCGTCCGACCGGACGATTTGGGTCATATATGCCTGGTGTGAGATTTTCGGGTCATTTTGGCCACTGACGGCGATTGGGACACTATCTCGCACACAGGTGGAGGGCCACGAGGTCTCTTGTGGACATCAATTGGAGACCTCTCAGGCCAAAGGTATGGACACTGGAGGTGGATAGGGAAACTTCGTGCCGGAACCTCAACTTTGGCTGGGTCCAGGTTCCTCATATGTACCTCACAGTGCTCCGTGGACGACTCTCTCTATCTGGAGTAAGGTTGGGCCAAATCGGCCGACCTGACGATTTGGGTCAGAAATGCCTGGGTAAACCCCTTGTGAGATTTTTGGGTCATATTGGCCACTGACGCCGATTGGGCCACTATCTCGCACACAGGTGGAGGGCCACGAGGTCTCTTGTGGACATCAATTGGAGACCTCTCAGGCCAAAGGTATGGACACTGGAGGTGGAGAGGAAAACTTCCTGCCAGAACCTCAACTTTGGCTGGGTCCCATGGACCCGCCCTTGGGTCCTGGTTCCTCATATGTACCTCACAGTGCTCCGTGGACGACTCTCTCTATCTGGAGTAAGGTTGGGCCAAATCGGCCGACCTGACGATTTGGGTCAGAAATGCCTGGGTAAAATTTTTGGGTCATATTGGCCACTGACGCCGATTGGGCCACTATCTCGCACACAGGTGGAGGGCCACGAGGTCTCTTGTGGACATCAATTGGAGACCTCTCAGGCCAAAGGTATGGACACTGGAGGTGGAGAGGAAAACTTCCTGCCAGAAGCTCAACTTTGGCTGGGTCCCATGGACCCGCCCTTGGGTCCTGGTTCCTCATATGTACCTCACAGTGCTCTGTGGATGACTCTATCTGGAGTAAGGTTGGGCCAAATCGGCCGACCTGACGATTTGGGTCAGAAATGCCTGGGTGAGATTTTTGGGTCATATTGGCCACTGACGCCGATTGGGCCACTATTTTGCACACAGGTGGAGGGCCACGAGGTCTCTTGTGGACATCAATTGGAGACCTCTCAGGCCAAAGGTATGGATACTGGAGGTGGAGAGGAAAACTTCGTGCCAGAAGCTCAACTTTGGCTGGGTCCCATGGACCCGCCCTTGGGTCCTGGTTCCTGATATGTACCTCACAGTGCTCCGGGGATGACTCTATCTGGAGTAAGGTTGGGCCAAATCGGCTGACCTGACGGTTTGGGTCAGAAAGGCATGGGTGAGATTTTATGGGTCATATTGGCCACTGACGCCGATTGGGACACTATCTCGCACATAGGTGGAGGGCCACGAGGTCTCTTGTGGACATCAATTGGAGAGATCTCAGGGCAAAGGTATGGACACTGGAGGTGGAGAGGAAAACTTCCTGCCAGAAGCTGAACTTTGGCTGGGTCCCATGGACCCGCCCTTGGGTCCTGGTTCCTCATATGCAACCCCCACCTTCCGACCACCTCGTAACTCACGGCGTCACTAGGTAGTCGGAGACAAGCCCTTGGTAGAGGCCAGCCATTCCATTGCCTCTCTGTACCTAGGCAGTCTTCCAATAAACATTTGAACACCTCAACACCCTTCTTCTGTTTTTCATGTATCTTATCATTTCATTTGTGGCTTAATACTACAAGGTAACACCATGATATGAGAAACTGTCCCAGATCATTACAATTTCAAATGTTTAACTGTGCCCTTTTCCCTTGTAAAGTGGAACTATACAGGCACTCCTCCAGTCCTCTGGCACTCTACCCTCTTAAACATTAGATAACCTCACCAGCCAGTCCACCATTACTGTACCTCCTTTTTTCAGACATTCTCCATGACATCCATCCAACCCAGGTGCCTTACCTGCTCTCATCATCTTCCCTTATTTCTCCTCCATTTTCCTCACTCATCAGTCATTTTCTTAGTGCTTCCCACTGCAACTACCTTTCCTTCCCTATCCTCCTTCACATTTAGCAACTCCCTAAAATACTCAGCCCATCTTCCTCTTACTGCCATCTCTTCCATTATCATCTCTCTATCTGCACCTTTTCTTCTCTACTTGATTTGCCTCCTCTTCTCTTAATTTCTTTCCAAAGCATCTTTTTTTTTACTTTCAAAATTTTCTGTCATACTCTTACCCCATTTCACATCTGCTCTCCTCTATCTTATGTTTTACTTCTCTTCTCTTTTCTTTGTACCTCTCATATGATTTCTTTGTCCTATTTTGTAACCAATCTGTGAAAGCTCGCTTCTTCTCTTCTACAACCTTCTTCATTTCCTCATTCCACCACTCACTACCCTTCCTTCTATTTCCTCCCATCCTCCTTGTTCCACACACCATCTTTGCACACCTTATGACTCCCTCCTTGAACCATCCCCATTCCTCCTCCCCTCCTAGTTCTACTATCCTTCACTCCTCTCTCAGCTTCTTGTACTCCTTCTCCTTTTCTTTCTCATTTAAGCAGTTCACTCCAAGTACCTCCCTAACTTTTGTCCTTTTCCTCTTTCTCCATCTATCCTCCACTTTCAACTTACCTTCCACCAAAAAATGACTGATATTCCCCCACTCTCTCCCCTTAGAACATGTACGTCCTTAACTCTTCCTACTATACTCCTGGTTACCACTGTATAGTCCATTAATGCTCTATCTTCCACCCTCTCCCATGTGTACTTATGCTTGACTTTCTTCCTAAACATTGTATTTACTCTCATCAACTCTCTAGACACATCACCATCAACTCTCCCATCTGATTTTTTTTTGGAACTCCACACTTCCCAACCACTCTGTCTATTGGTTCGTTTCCTTCCTTAGCATCAAGGTCTTCCAATACCACTACATTGACATTTCTCTCTAATCCCTCTATGCACTCATTTAAATCCATCCAAAAAGCCTCCCTTTCCTCTACACTCTTCTCACTACTAGGCCCATGTGCACTTACAAAAGCCCACATCTCCCTTTCCAGTTTTACCTTCATCCACATTAACCTTGAAGAAACCTCCTTCCACTCCACTACATGCTTATGTATCTCTTCACTTACTAGTAGAGCCACCCCTTCTCTCCCTTGTTCTCTCTTCACTCATGAGAACCTCACACTCGCCACTCCTTCTCAACTTAGTTTCACTCAACGCCAACATATCCATCTTTCTTCTCACAAACATACTGCCTATCTCCTCCCTATTACTCTCATCTGTACCACATCCACACACATTAAAAGACCCAAACCTTAGGGTACTGATTGGAAAACTCCTAGACCCTCTTATGCCTTCACTTTTTTTAGGAATGTCCCCTGTAGGGCTACAGGGAGAAGGATGCCTAGTCCTAATCCCTGTCCTGTTTTTGTCGCCTCTTATGACTCAAGTGGGAAGACTTGGTAGCAGTATTCTTTCCCCCCACCACAGGGTGGGGAAAAGTACAAAGGAAAAATTGGCCTGGTCAGACTCACATTACCCATGATGCAACCACCACACACCTTACCCTGGCCTGCCCTATCCCATTCTCACCATACTCCAACAACAGCACAATCTTTCTTCCTTGAATGACTTGTGGGCCAATCCAGTGATGGTTACCTTGGAGCTGTGGGTTTCCAGCAAGAGGCCTGGGTCAATGTACTAATTGTAGAGACAATTTTCATAACAGCATCATAAGGTAATTAGTTTCTCGTTCAGTATATAAACGGCACAAAAAACTAAATGTAAGGAAAACTTGTGCCAAAACCGGGAGCATAATTTTAGCAGCAGAACTGTTCAATATGCACCTAACCTCCTGTCATATGTTAAACTTTTGGTCTTGATCAAAGTTTTTCTACATACATATACCAAGGCTTTTTCCCCCCTTACAAGGGGGGTAGCCAAAAAGAAAAAGGCATAAAATCATTCCCACCCATTCCATCCTCAAAGTTTTTCTCATTGGAGAAAAACAGAGTATGCCATGTTTATGGTTTTATATGAAGTAACTTTTGTACAGATCAGCTTACTTCATGTCTTTGCAGACTTGAACTGACCTCTCCTAATTGCAAAAATGATCTATATACCAAAATCTCCTTCCCCTTGTATGGAGGGTAGCCAGCTGAGGCATGCACCCACTCTCATTGGTTTCCCTTTTATTTTAGCTCCATGTAAATGAAGGGTCATTATTGTCTCCCACTCAGAGTCTGGGGAAGCAATGCAGCAGGACACAGCACATCCACACCAGGGCACCACTGCTTCATTTACTTGTTGATCCTCCCTCTTTGTCCCCTCATGTGAAAATACAGTAGAGAAGACGAGAAGTACCTTTAGGTTATGTCAATTTATCTTCCATTCAGAACCATTCTCCACTCATACTTACCTCATACCTTCGCTGTTCAAGACTTCTACTTTTACTTAAGGACCTCTTCATCCAACTCCTTCTTGGTCTTCTTAAGTTCATTCCCTCTATGGTAACTCATAGCTGGCAGTTTAGTGGAGGGGAAGCACACACAAATATTGCAGTTATTCTGTTTACCCATGGCTTCCAGGTTATTGGCAGTGACCACTGGGCAGGCCTATAGGTCACTCATGGAAGAAATATTGTGTTGTCTAGGTATTGTTAATGTGGGGCAGTGTAAAATGAGATACCCAGTGTCTTCTTTGTGGTGGTTACATCTAGGGCATTTATTGCAATGAAGTAGGGAGTAATGAATACAGGGAAACTGATTGATGAGCATTAACCTTCATGTGTTTGCTACTCAATCCACAACTTCAATATAAACCTGAGGCAGTTGACCCTGGTGATACACATAACCGACCTTTCACCAATGAGGCGCTAAGATAGTTGGGGCAATGAATGAAATTAGGGTGGGTGTAGGATGGGTGTGGGATGGTTTATATTTTGACTTGTCTACCTCTTATAAGGGGGGAAAAGGTCTTTTGGTATGTAAGTATGCATTATATATATATATTGCCAGGATAAAATAATGATAAACATAACAATACCAAAATCTATTTATTTCAATACTCTTCCAATATGGGTGCAAGACAAATATTACATCTCATAGATTGCTGGATAATACAATTCACTGAGCTGCCGATATACATATGAAGGTGCCATTCCTCCACTGAAAATAAAAAGAAAGAATTAAGAAATATAATACATTACATGATATAACTGCAGTAAGATGCTTGGCTGTTTTGAAAAATATTTCATATTGTCACAGAGTAATGAGTACATAATTAATTCCAGAGATGTTCCTTCCCAAAATACTGTAAAGCCTACATTTTCATAATAAATTCAAACTTATAAGCTATCAATTCCCATAGTTAACAATGCTAATTCATTATGATATACAAATTACAACATATCTAAAATTATCATAAAATTCATTACTTGTAAATTGTGACACTATCAACTAACAACCACCACAAGGAGAGTGAAAACTGCTAAATAACAAGAAGTAAAAAATTTGAAATATTTGTCAATTGCAGTTGGGAAAAATTTCACCAGTCCTATTAGTTTCATAGCTCAGAAGTGCATACTGTACCACCATCTCAGTTTTCATTAGCTTTGACATTGTAACTATTATGAAACAAACAATAGCGGTAGTAGAGATAGCTGTTGTGTAGCTTTGAACTCTTATCCCTCTGAGCATGTGTCCCATGTATACCATAAGCAGATATACTTTTTGATAGACTTACTTGTTTGTGATGAACAAGGTGACATTTTCAGGTGGAACATAATCAAACCTTCCAACTGCAACATTAACGCTGTCTGGCATAGTTGTTTTTGGGGGTAGGATAAGGTCCGGGCTTGCATAGTGATTACCCTCTTCCCTTGTTACAAGACTAAACTTGTATGTTGGGCTGCACACATACAACTTGAAGTAAAGGGAAAATATTCATTATTTGTATGTAACTGCACAATATTATTGTTTTTCTTTTTAGATTTTATAATAGCAAGAAGAATACTATCACAATTTTTTATGAACTAGGCACAAGCTAAATAACTTCTTTCATTCTAACTTAATTTGGAATAAATAAAGGGGAGTAGAGTGGAGCTTATATTTTTTACACATTGATTTAAAGAAACATTAAAGTCTACTAGGAGACTCTTTATTAAAGCACAAGAGTAAAATCCAGTACCATATGCCTTTGAACCCCCTACCATACTTCTCAGGCATTTCATCTCTAACACATTTAAATTCTTCCTATCTTATGTTACATGTTTGTGCCCCATACAGTGCTGTCGGCACAATTAACCCTTCATACAATCTCCTTGTGGCATCCATTTCCAAATGTCTATTTCTCATTACACTTTTTAATCCCCCCAAGGCATTTACTTGCTTCCCTCAATCTACAATCTACCTCCACCTCCACTCCTGTTCCCACCACATGTGACCCCAAATATCTAAAGCTGTCTACTTCCTCCAGCCTCTCTCCTTTTCACTCACTTTCAAATTGCTGCCATCCTCTCCCCTTGTACATCTCATCACCTTACTTTTACCCACATTTATCTTCAGCTTTCTCCTCTTGCATACCTTCCCAAACTCTGTCACTAACTTCCTTAATAGTTATATACAAGCATAAGTATACATGGGAGAGGGTGGTGGATGGAAGGGTGGTAGATAGAGCGTTGATGGATTATGTAGTGGTAAATAGGACTATGATAGGAAGCGTTAGGGATGTACATGTGCTAAGGGGAGAGGGTGGGGGAATATCAGATCATTTTCTGGTGGAAGGTAAGTTGAGAGTGGAGGATAGATGGAGAAAGAGGAAAGGGACAAAAGGTAGGGAGGTGCTTAGAGTGAACTCTTTAAATGAAAAGGAAAAGGAGAAGGAGTACAAGAAGAAGCTGAAGGAGGAGTGGGAGGGAGTGAAGGATAGAGTAGAGCTAGGTGTGGAGGAGGAATGGGGATGGTTCAAGGAGGGAGTCACAAAGTGTGAAAGTATGGTGTGTGGAACAAGAAGGACATGAGGAAATAGAAGGAAGGGTAGTGAATGGTGGGATGAGGAAACAAAGAAGGTTGTAGAAGAGAAGAAGCGAGCTTTCACAGATTGGTTACAAAATAGGACGAGGGAGTCATATGAGAGGTACAAAGAAAAGAGAAGAGAAGTAATCAGAAGGTAAAGGAGGCAAAGAGGAGAGCAGATGTGAAGTGGGGTAAGAGTATGACAGAAAATTTTGAAAGTAATAAAAAGATGTTTTGGAAAGAAATAAAGAGAGGAAGAGGAGGCGAATCAAGTAGAGAAGAAAAGGTAAAAGGTGCAGATGGAGAGATGATAATGGAAGAGAAGGCAGTAAGGGGAAAATGGGCAGAATATTTAAGGGAGTTGCTAAATGTGAAGGAGGATAGGGAGGGAAAGATAGCTGCAGTGGGAAATGCTAAGAAAATGACCGTGATGAGTGAGGAGAATGGAGGAGAAATAAGGAAAGATGAAGTGAAGGCAGTTGTTAAGATGATGAAAGCAGGTAAGGCACCTGGTCTGGATGGATGCCATGCAGAGTGTCTAAAAAAAGGAGGTACAGTGATGGCGGACTGGCTGGTGAGGTTATTTAATGTTTGCTGTAGAGAGGGTAGAGTGCCGGAGGACTGGAGGAGTGCCTGTATAGTTCCACTTTACAAGGGAAAAGGAGACAAGTGTGAATGTAGTAGTTTCAGAGGAATTAGCTTAAGTGTAGTTGGGAAGGCTTATGGGAGGATCTTGATTGAGAGGATTAGGAGAGGAACAGAGGAGTAATTGGTGAGGAACAGTGTGGATTTAGGACGGGTAGAGGTTGTGTAGATCAGATCTTTGTGGTAAGACAAATATGTGAGAAAGCTATAGGAAAGGGGAAGGATGTTTTTTGGGCTTTTATGGATCTGGAAAAGGCTTATGATAGGGTAGACAGAAAGGCACTGTGGGAGGTTATGCAGATATATGGGATAGGAGGAAAGCTTCTAGGAGCTGCCAAGAATATCTATGGGAGTAGTAGAGCTTGTGTCAGGATTGGAAATGGAGAGAGTGAGTGGTTCGAGGTAAAGGTGGGACTTCGTCAAGGATGTGTTATGTCGCCCTGGCTGTTCAACTTATACATGGATGGGGGTAGTGCGAGAGGTAAATGCAAGGGTAGTGGGTCAGGGATTGGAGATGGTTAAAGAAAATGGAGAAAAGTGGGAGATGAGCCAGCTGTTGTTTGCGGACGACACTGCGCTTGTGGCAGGATCGGAGGAGGGACTGAGGAAGTTGGTGACAGAGTTTGGGAGAGTATGTGATAGAAGAAAGCTAAAGATAAATGTGGGTAAAAGTAAGGTGATGAGATGTACAAGGGGTGAAAGTGGTAGTAGACTGGAAATGAGCATTAAGGGAGAGCGACTGGAGGAAGTGGATAGTTTTAGATACTTGGGTGCAAATGTGGCAGGAAAAGGTGGAGTGAAGGTGGAGGTAGAATGTAGATTGAGAGAAGCGAGTAAATGCCTTGGTGGATTAAAGAGTGTAATGAGGAATAGACATTTGGGAATGGATGCTAAGAGGAGACTGTATGAAGGAGTGATTGTGCCAACAGCACTGTATGGGGAAGAAACATGGAACATAAGGGAAGAAGAGATAAGGAGTTTGAATGTGTTTGAGATGAGGTGTCTGAGAAGTATGATGGGGGTTACTAGGCTAGATAGAGTGAGAAATGAGGAGGAGAACAGGGGTGAAAAGGGAGTTGGGAGATAGGGTTGATGAAAGAATATTAGGATGGTTTGGACACATGGAAAGAATGAGTGAAGAAAGACTAGTAAAAGAGGTATGGAAGGCAGATGTGGAGGGAGTGAACATGAGGGGACGTCCTAGGATGAGGTGGATGGATGGGGTGAAAGGGGCTTTGGGGAAGAGGGGAATGTCTGTTGAGGAAGGACGGGAGAGGACAGAAGACAGGGGTGAATGAAGAAGGGTTGTATATGGAGGATGTTGTGATGCAAGAGGTGGAATGGGCTAGGGGATGGGGGGTGAGGTAGTATGTGTGAGCAAAATTTCTCCCCTACTTCTCCTTTTATGCAATGGGGGGACGGAGAGGGGGGGTCGCCGATTTAATGAAAAAGCCTTGCTGTGGATGTGCTGTGTCTTGCGACACTGCCTCTGACCCAGGGCAGTGGACAAGGTGCAGGGATGACCCGTCATCCAGGAGGTGCTAAGATAAGAGGGAGGGTGGAGGGGTGTGGAGTGTATTCAGGGATGGAATGGGTGGGAATGATTTTATGGCTTTTCCTTTTTGGCTACCTCCCTTGTAAGGGGAAAAAAGCCTTGGTATATGTATGTATGTAACAAAAAGAGAACACTGCATGCAGAAATATATTAAAAATTCAATGATGAAATATTTATTTGTATGGTTATGACACACCAAGGGTGAGGTTCATGTGCCCACAATAGTACATATCTGACATGTTCTGGACTATTAGATTAATTCCAATTGGTTTTATACCTAATTTCAGCAGATAACCTTCCCTTGCAGCAATCTCAGCTGACTGATTAACTCAAGCCAAATGAAAATGTTCACATACTGATTTTAATTTGGGTAGGCCTCCTGTGCAGTGGGGACTCAACAGTTGGAAGGAAACAAAGAAGAAGAAAAAAAAAAATAAAACTTACTGGAACGGAATAGAACTTTGCTGCCGAAGCAAGAGCTGCAGCTCCGACAAAAGTCTTCAGTCCTCCATTGCTTAAGACAGTGCGGGTACCGATAATAACTTTGTTCACTCTTGACATGACGGCAAATATAGCTGAATCTAATATAAAGGTTGTCTGCACTCCGGTATCTCCCAGCTCCTTAGCCATTTTGTGTCCCTGAAATGATGTAATAAAACTTTCACAAATAAGGTATAAAGCATACTACTCTGCTGAAGTGATTAACAGCCACAGAAGTATAAATTTCTTTGAAAATATTGTCACCATGAAAAAAAGACAGTTCCGCTATCTGAATAAAATGACATGTAATTTGCCACAAAGTATATCTACTGGAGACTATGTCTTTTGAGTAAAAAACTCTAGTGTTATCTAGAATACTATGTTAAAGGAATTAAAAAATGTAGATTGAGAATAGCAAGTAAATACCCTGGGGAATTAAAAATAGTCATGAGAAATAGGCATCTTGAAATGGATGCAAAAAAGGCATTATATGAAGGGATGATTGTGCCGATGGCACTGTTTGGGGGTAGAGACTTGAAATTTAAGAGAGGCAGAGAAGTTTAAGTGTTTTTGAGATGAAATGTCGAGAAATATGGTAGGGGTTACAAAGTTGGACAGAGTGAGAAATGAGGAGGTGAGGAGAACAGGGGTGGAAAAGGAGATGGCAGTTAGGGTTGATGAAAGATTATTGGGATGGTTTGGACACATAGAAAGAATGAGTGAAGAAAGTTTAGTATAAGAAGTGTGGAAGACAGGTGGATGGAGTTAATTTGAGGGGACAACCAAGGATAAGATGGTTGGATGGGGTGAAAGGGGCTTTGTGCAAGAGGGGAATGTCTGTTGAGAAAGAAAGGGACAAGGCAGGAGATAGGGGTGATGGGAGAATGACTGTATATAGATTATACTGTGATGCAAAGAAGGGAGGGGATGGGGGGAGTAAGGAGTGGTAATATGTAAATGATATTTTGACTCAGCCCAAAGGGACTTCTCCCCATCTTCTCTTTTTCTGTATGAAGGGATGGAGAGGGGGGTCACTAATTATGTGAAGTGGTCTTGTTGTGGATGTACTGTCTTGCTACAGTGCTTCTGACCCCTGGGCAATGGGTGGGATACCGGGATGACCCCGTCATCCACGAGGAGCTAAGATGAGAGGGAGGGAAGGGTGATGGATGGGAGAGGAATGGGTGGGAGTTGGTATGTGCCTTTTGACTTGGCTACTTCCCTTATAATGGAGAAAAAGCCCTTGGTATATGGACATTTAAACAGGATATGATCACTATGTTGAAGGACTTTAAAAATAACTATAAAGATACCTACACTAAATTCCGGTGCACATTCTGCAACAATAACATGGAACTTGCGACAGCATGCAGCTGCTTTAAGGAAGGAAAGAACGGTGGGACAGTAACCACAGGTCATGATCACCTCATCGCTGTGGATCTTGCTTTCTGCTTGGGCTGTAATCAACTCGACACTGGAAAGAAATGGATAGGAAAAATAAATATAATATCTTAAATATGAATGAGTTGTTATTAGATACCCCATGGTGTCAGTGGATTGTGACACCAGAGTTTGATAGGAAAATGGTAACCTTCACATTCTCTTGTCACTTCAGGTTCTTTTGTTAAAATCAAATCCAACTTTGTGGGTTTATCTTTGCCTCTATTTTGTTGGTTCTTTCACCCACTGGGTTATTATATCCTCTACTTACATGTTCAGTGGGAGACGCTAAGAAAATGACAGTGATGGGTGAGGAAATTGGAGGAGAAACAAGAAAAGATGAGGTGCAAATAGTTGTTAAAATTATGAGAGCAAGTAAAGCACCTGGGTTAGATGGGTATCATGAGGAGTGTCTGAAGAAGGGAGGTACAGTAGTACTGGCTTGTGAGGTTTTTTAATGTATGTCTAAGGGAGGGTAGAGTGCTGGAGGACTGCAGGAGTGCCTGTATAGTTACGCTTTATAAGGGAAAAGGGGGACAAATGTGTGTAGTAATTTCAGAGGGATCAGTTTATTGAGTGTAAATTGAGAAGGCATATGGAAGGGTTTTATTTGACAGGAATTGGAGAGGAACACTGTGGGTTTAGGAAAGTTAGGGGTTGCATGCATCAAATTTTAGTGGTAAAAAAGATATGTGAGAAAGCTTTAGGAAAAGGTAAGAATGTTTTTTTTTGGCCTTTATGGATTTGGAAATGGCTTATGACAAGGTAGACAATAAGACACTGGGAGGTTTTGTAGATATATGGGATTGGGGGAAAGCTGTTCACAATAGTCAAGAGTTTTTATGAGAGTAGTAGAGCCTGTGTTAGAATTAGAAATGGAGAGAGCAAGTGGTTTGAGGTAAAGGTGGGATGGGGTGGTGTGGGAGGTAAATGTGAGGGTAATAGGCAGGGGATTGGAGATGATTAAAGAAAATGGAGAAAAGTGAGAGGCAAGCCAGTTGTTGTTTGCTGAAGACACTGTGCTTGCAGCAGAACCAGTGGGATTACGGGAGTTAGTGATGGGGTTTGGGAAGGTATGCAATAGGAGAAAGTTGAAGGTAAATGTGGGTAAAAGTAAGGTGATGAGATGTGCAAGGGGAGAGGATGGCAGCAATTTGGAAGAATGTCTTAACGGAGAGATACCTTTAGGTGCTTAGGGTTGCATGTGGCAGGAAAAGGAGAAGTGGAGGTAAATTGTAGATTGAGAGAAGCAAGTGCCTTGGGGGATAAAAAAATGTAATGAGAAATAGACATTTGGGAATGGATGCAAAGAGATTATATGAAAGAGTGATTGTGCTAACAGCACTGTATGAGGTAAAGACATGGAATTTAAGAGAGGCAGAGTGGAAAATTTAAATGTGTTTGAGATGAAATGCCTGAGAAGTGTGGTAGGGGTTACAAGGCTGGACAGTGTGAGAAACAAGGAGGCGAAAAGAGAGCAGGGGTGGAAAAGGAGATGGGAGATAGGGTTGATGAAAGAGTATTGGGATGGTTTGGACACATGGAAAGAATGAGTGAAGAAAGATTAGTAAAAGAGGTGTGGAAGGCAGAGGTGGATGGAGTGAACATGAGGGGATGACCGAGGATGAGATGGATGGATGGGGTGCAAGGGGCATCAAATAAGAGGGGATGCCTGAGCAAGGAAGGGAGAAGGCAGGAAATAGGGGAGTTGAGAATGGCTGTGTGTAGATGATACTGTGATGCAAGGATGGGAGGAGGTGGGGGGTGGAGGATGGGGGTTAGGGAGTGGTTATGTGTGAATGATATTTTGACACATCCCAAAGGATTTCCTCCCCATCTTCTATTTTTCTGCATGGAGGGATGGAAACAGGTTTGTTGATTAAGTGAAGTGGCCTTGTTGTGGATGTGCTGTGTCTTGTTGCACTGCTTCTGACTCAGGGTAGTGGGCAGGGTACAGGGATGACCTGTTATTCAAGAGGAGCTAAAATGAGAGGGAGGAAAGGGTAGTGGATGGGAGTGGAATGGGTGGGAATGAAATTGGTGGGAATGGGTATATGTCTTTTGACTTTTGCTACCTCCATGATAAGGAGGAAAAAGCCCTTGGCATACAGATAGATAGCTATGTTCAATGATATGTTACCTTAGGTTTCTTTACTTCCTTCTGTATCTCATTCCTTTCGTATTACTTCTCTACCATTAAAATAATCTATGAGTTATATTCTCACTATTTTTCAATAAACCCTCTCATTTCCTCAAATGAGTTATTCATTATTTTTTTGTACTCTTGTTTCATTCTATGCTTTTGTTTTTTGGGGGGATCTATGTTACTTCAATGTCTATTTCTCCACTTATCACTTGTTATTCTTATATTTATTATTTCAGCTATTCCTTCTCCCATTACTACATCCGCCACCTTAATGTTTTTTTCTTCATTGCTATCATCATACCTCCTCCAATTTTTCCTCTCCTATTGTTATACTTTCCTTCACTCACTTTAGTGTCATTATTTTCATTAAACTTAAAGCACATTATGTCTGGTCCCATTTCTTTTAGGTTGTCATCTATTTCTAATTTTGCTGACATCAACCCATCTACATTTGTCTCAGCTATATTTAGTCTTTTTACTTTTCTCCCTTCCTTTTTTCTTTCTATATATTATCTTAGGGACCCTTCACCCATCCCAAACTCATTTGTTGTACCTTTTCACTTTAGCTCCTTGTGGATGAAAGGTTTTATATGTACTCCCTACCTACTGCTTGGGTCAGAAACAATGCAACAAGACATAGCACCTCCACAGCAGTGCTTAACAGTTGAAATTGGTTCACCCCCACTGTTTCATTACATGGCAACCCTCTGCCCTCATAAAAGAAAGAAAGAAAGAGAGAGAGAGAGAAGAAATTCCTTCAGGCCCTGCCAATTTTTCATTCATTCACAACCACTCTCTATCTCACACTTGTCTCTTGGCCTATTCTTTCCCAGCTCAACAGACATTCCCCCTTTTTCCCAAGGCCCCCTTCACCCAATCAATATCCCTCCCATTTTTAGTCTTCCCCTGAAGTTCATTCCACCCACCTCTGCCTTCCACATTCATTTTGCTAGTCTTTCTTCACTCATTCTTTCCCTCTGTGCAAGCCATCCCACTATTCTTTGATCAATCCAATCTACCAGCTCTCTTTTCATCATTACTCTCTGCCCTCAAACCTTACTCTATCCATCCATGTAGCCCCATCGTACTTCTTAAAACACTTCAGCTTATCCATATTTAGGGTTCTCTTTACTTCCCTTAAATTCAGGCTATACTCCTTACAGTGTTGTGGGCACAATCCTTTGTACAGTCTTCTTCATGTGTTCTTCCTCAGATCCCTAGTTCTCATGACAATTTTCATTCCCCCAATACATTTATTTACTTCCCTTAATTGATAATTTACCTCCAGCCTCCCTCCTCTACTCCTTGGTCTTTGTGTGCCTAATTACTTAAAAGCTCTTCACTTCCTCCAGGCTTTCTCTATTAAGATTTACCTCAAACTCACTGCCACCATTTCCTCTTGCAAATCTCATTACCTTACTTTTGTCCACATTTACTTTCAGCTTTATCCTCTCACATGCTTTCCCACTAGCTACCTTAGACCTTCCCCTGACCCAGACATAAGTGGAGTGTCAATCACAAAAAACAATTGGTGGATCACATGAAGAATTGTCACCCCAGTCTTCGACTGGGTGACAATTCTTCATATGGGCTATCCTAGGGTGACAATTCCTCATGTGGGCCGTCCTGGGTTTACGATTCTTCAGTTGTATAAGTTGATAACAATAAGCATAAGCCTCATTCAACCTAACCTAACCTAATATTTATTCCACTGTTGATATTCGGCGTACTGGGGTGATCTCATGGGGGTGACGATTCTTCATGTGGGCGTTCTGGGGTGACAATTCTTCATGTGACCCCATTTGGCTCATCTCCCACTTCCTTCCACTCTCTTTTACCAGTGTAGTTTGTAGGGATAAAAACACGTCTCCTGTGTCTCCTTGTGTATATATGTCATGACTCCACCATCCTGAGATCTTAGTGATCTAGTAAGATGGCCAAGTAATGTAATGTTAAGAGTTTAGTCTTGTTGCTGTAGCTCAGCCTCTTGTATGATGGTGATGTTTATTTTATACATACATTAAGTATTTATGTTCTATATACACCACATTCTAAACTATTATCTTACCTTTGCTCAATTTCAGCTTTGTATTCTGCAAGCATATCCAGCACATTGGTCTTAAGGAGTGGATGAGGTGTGGAATAATCCATAGATCCGTGGTTTGCAGGATCCGTAAACAAGTGTGTCTGAGAGAAATGGGCACTTGTGTTCCCAGATGCACGCATAAGTGTACTACATTCATCACAAATCATCTGTAAAAATGAATATTCTCTTGTAAAGCCATGATTTCTAGTTGGAGAAAAAAAAAAAAATCTCTGTTTTCAAGGTGCACACCCTGGCAGATTACAATGGAGTTCTTCAAGGAGCAATACTCTTATTCCATCTAACCTCTACATCAATTCCAGAATATATTACTAAAACACTCATATAAACAGATGACCTGATGATAACCTAGCAAAGCAACTACAAAATAGCAACCGCACTGTGAACAGCTGCCCAGGATGTAACACTTCACCCCATACCATACAACACATAATGGAAGACTGCATTATACATAATCATGCACGCAAACAACACAACATACACCCTATAAAGGATTTGTGGGAAAACCCAGTTTCGGCTGTGGCATTCCTTGGGGAGACGGGACTGCTCGGACAGACAGTCTAGGGAACGACAACAACAACAACTACAAAATAGCTGCTAAGAATGCACAAGCTTACTAAGACAATCTAGAACAATGGCTTAGAAATAATAAAATGAGGTCTTCCCTCAGAAATCATTATTTAATCCAAACATCCATGAATCAAAGAAATATCCAGAGTAAAATTAAATGGTCAAACCTTTTCACTGGTAAAGAACCTAAAATTTCTGGGCTTCACTTTTGATACACATGATTTCCAGCCTACACATCAAAGACAACAGTGAAAGTCAATGAGAAAACATACTAAAATCAGAAGTAATCTTGGGCTTTGCTTAGCAGAAAAATGCCCTAATCAGTCTAAAAACAGTTCTTGAGAACCACACTCAACTACCTTCCACTGCTTCATCATCACCATCATCAATTGGGAGGTGGAGCATAACCCAGGGGGTATGTTGCTTCCCTCACATACCATTTGCCAGTTTCCACAGTCTCTCTGAGCAAGCTCCTATGCAGCCATCCTTCCCACTCCAAACAACTCTTGGCGTGTTCAATTAACTTGTTCCAGCAACGAGTTCTGTGGGCATTTCCCTTCGTCTCCTTCACTGAGGGTTGTCTCTTGTGGAGACTACCCTGTGAGTGAGATCAACATCAAGGAAACATGCCATATCCCCATATAGTCGGAGTTAACATTCATGAATTATGCTGGTAACAGGCCTAGACAGAGCCTCACAGTATAGACTCTGGTTTGATGGAACATAATTCTAGTGATATCCCATGATTCTCCGAAGGCACTTGTTACCAAAGACATCAAGATGCCTCTTGAAGTCATCATTCAATGTCCATGTTACACAGCCATTCAGCAAAGATAGGGTGCACAAAAGACTTGAAGATTTGGATCTTAGTCTTCCTGCATAAACATCAACAATCCATGTTCTGGTTAAGTGTGTCCATAACACCATGGGCAACCAGTTATGCACTATACTACCAAAGTATGTGAATCTTTCCAAGACTTCAATGTCCTTGCCAAGTGCATGGACAAATTGAACTGTGTCATCCAGTAAGTCCCTAAATGCCTGGACCTTGGTCTTGGTCAGGAGACCTGGAGACCAAGTGGTCTTGCCTCCCTGTAGTGACTTCAGGGATGCAACTAGGGCATCCAACGACTATGCAAGAAGAACAGCATCACCAGAAAAGACAATATCAGTGACCTTAGTGCTGCCAACAGATGCTATGCAATGACAATGATAGACAACTCTGTCCAATACCCAGTCCATGTAGGTGTTGAAAAGTGTTGGGGGAAAGGACACACCCTTGCCTCACTCCTGAATTAACAGGAAATATGATGGACATGACTCTTCCAAACTTTAAGGCACTCTTTGTTCCTGAGTATATGCCAGACACCAAGTCAATAATCCTTGCAGGAATTTCATGGATCTGTACAAGATCCCAAAGCATCCCATGATGCACTGAGGCATTTTGAGACCAATATAAACTGCAAGAAACCCTTGTTGAAACTCATGTCAGCATTCCACAACACAAGGCACAAGGATCCAATCAATTGTTAACTGCTCAGGTCTTTAAAACTTTAAATATGAACAAACCTGTCCCAGCAACAGATTGGCAAGCACCTTATACAGCACAATAAGCAGTGTAAATACTGTGATGGTTGTTGCAGTCCTGCAATTCCCTTTTCTCTTCCAGATAGAGGTGACCATATACTCTTTCTAGTCAGAAGGAATGGTATGCGAATGCCAGACAGCAGACACTACTGCATGAAACCTGCAGATCATAACATCACTTCCAGCTTCTCTCCACTGATATTGCAGATCCCAGTTGCCTTTCCATCCTTGATCTAACAGTCTCTTTGACCTCTGTCAGAGAAGACAGAGATTAACCTATTGGTGGATTTACAATCGCTACCTGCACATTATCAAGGGGAAGCTATCCATTTGAAGGGTTACCCATGATCAACTGCTCAAAGTATTTAGCATAGGGTCTTCACTCCTTCATACTTGACATTAACTGGCCATCAGCTGTTTAGACTGCTCCTCCAGGTTGTATATTTGGAGTAGAGATTCTTCAGGGCTCAGTAAGCAGGCCTGGGATCATTTGCATTAAAATTACCCTTGACATCTTTAATAATCACTTTAATGTATCTCTCCACAGCTAGGTTTCCCAATCAGATCCTGCAGATCATAACATCACTTCCAGCTTCTCTCCACTGATATTGCAGATCCCAGTTGCCTTTCCATCCTTGATCTAACAGTCTCTTTGACCTCTGTCAGAGAAGACAGAGATTAACCTATTGGTGGATTTACAATCGCTACCTGCACATTATCAAGGGGAAGCTATCCATTTGGAGGGTTACCCATGATCAACTGCTCAAAGTATTTAGCATAGGGTCTTCACTCCTTCATACTTGACATTAACTGGCCATCAGCTGTTTAGACTGCTCCTCCAGGTTGTATATTTGGAGTAGAGATTCTTCAGGGCTCAGTAAGCAGGCCTGGGATCATTTGCATTAAAATTACCCTTGACATCTTTAATAATCACTCTAATGTATCTCTCCACAGCTAGGTTTCCCACAATCAGGAAAACAGACATAGAAGAACAAAAACACATTACACTCAGATCACAAATCCAGCACTCTAAGATCAATAAATCTCTGTTGCCTCTGATCTCTCCTGAAGATACAAAACTGAATATAACATTATTCTTACCTTTACAACTTTGTTGACAAGATTACAAGGAGTTGTTTCCCATGGCACTGATTGTTCCACTGCTTTTGAGATGTTGCGGATGAGATCCAAGAGGTTACTGAGAAAATAGAGGGGCAACAAGGAAAATATGGATGAGAAAAGTAAATACCAGTATTAATCATGTTCTATATCATAATCTGAATACATTATGCATACTTTTAAACAAATTTCTTGAAAAGAATGGATTAATAAACTATATCTCAAACAATACATCAAGTGGAAATACTCACATACATATCTGATTACAAGTCATAACATTCATTTTCAATTGGAAAGTAACAAAATACACAAATGCAACAATGAAAATGTGATACCTTGCCGTTTCCCATTTTTCATCTATGATGACTGATTCCAGAACAGATAGAGTCTGTTCAACTTTCTCTTGCTCAGAGGAAAACTTTCTGCAAAGGGAAACAAAATGTGGTGAGATGTAGACTGCCACACAAGTTCAACAAACAGCTTAACAGACTAACAGTAAAATGGACAATCTGTTTCACTATAAGTAGCTCCTAGGTAACCAGCTATGACCTCTGGGCAGACCCGTAAGTAACTCAGGAAAAAGATATTGTGTTGCTGTCTAGAGATTGTTAATGTGGGGCATTGTATGATGAGGTGTTCAGTGTTCTCAGTGTGGTGGTTACATCTAGAGCAGCTTGAATCAGTTGTCAGACTTAGTCTGTGTTGATACTGTTTTAATACTGGATGGTGTCTTTAATGCAAGTATGTCAGTATGGTTCTTATTTCTCGAGAGGGATTTTTCTGTGGGACTGATGTTTGGGGTTGTTGATGGAGTAAAAAATTTGGAGGTCATTCTTGAAGAGTTTGTTTGGTGATGTGGGTGTGGTTGTATTGTGTGGAACTAGTGGTATGATGTATATATTATGTGGGGTGCAGTGTTTCATCTTGTTCCATCTGTTGGGAGATAGGGCTGATGGAAGTGTTGGGATGTCTTGGACACATGGAAAGAATGAGTGAAGAAAGACTGGTGAAAGAAGAGTGGAAGGCAGGATGGAGTGAACATGAGGGAGTGACCAAGGATGCGATGGATGAATGGGGTAAAATGGGCAGTGAGCGAGAGGGGATGTCTGTTGAAGCCAGTACCTTCAATGGATTAGTAGTTTTATTTTCTTGTTCAGCTGTGTCCATATTCTACAACCAAATGCTAAAAATAGACACAATACTACAACTTTATATTAAACCTAGCCTCTACAATAATTAAAAAAAAAAAAGAAGAAAAATAACAACTGCAATATCACTTGCAAAACTAAGAAATGGAGTTCATATGACTGTTAAATATCATGGGTGTCTTGAAGAAATAGTGGAATGTGGAATATGTTAATTGATCTTCATTTTGGGGGTTACATTCCTGAAGTCTTGCTACTATACTGTAATCCACTGATCCATCAACCAATTACCCCAGATTTCTCTTGTAGAAGTCACATGGCCTTCTCGTAACACTACTTACCCCCATCTACCATGGGTCAATAAAGCACCCAGTGGTCAAATTGGATACTCAACCTCTCACACTGAACAAAATCCCTAAAATACTTGGCCTTGTATGTAACACATGTGACCTTCATTCCTCACATGAAATACTTTATAGTGAAAATAAATAAGAAACTGAATGAGCTCAGAACAGTTGCAGGCATTGGATTTGGACAGCAGAAATATTCATTGATGTGTAAAAAACAAATCCCACACTCGACTACTGGTATGTTCCTGCAGTTTCTTTTTTAATTTATTCATTTGTTTGTTTTCTTTCTGTACAAACACACCAGCTGGCTGTGCTTGTGTTATACACTGAGATGGGTGAATAAAGTTAAGAGCTCTTGAATAAAACTGCACCTATCATTTTCATACAATATCCTGTGCACACCTACATGATATAGCAAGAGAAATATAGATATTCATTTTGTTAATTATAATACATCAACATAATACATGTTTTTCTTGGCAGAAATCAATAACAGAAAAAGATGCTAAATGTCACCAACAAACAGAGCCTCTGTGACTACTTGAGATGCCATCTTTGTTTTGATAGTTGTGGAGGTCAAAGAAATTAAAGTATGATCAATTCATCTATCCTAACCTGCATTTAGTAATACAGTACCTGTAATTCTAGAGGTTTTTAAGGTCGCTGTTGTCAGGAATGTTGATGGCCGGTTTTGGTATTTGATTGGACTGTGGGGTGTATATGAATTTTATAGCTTGATGAAAAGCATTAAGCTCAACTCTGTAATACTGTTTTAAAAATATGTAATATAGTGACATCACTTGAAGTAGGAGGACACCAGGTACATAATGTCAACATCATCATCAAACTAACATTGATAGGACTAGGTAGACGACAATGCAGAGTCTTGAACCTATTGACACAGCTCCATTCAGTACTGCATTTACTTTTAGCAAGGTTTTTTGTTATTGATTTCCAACAAGAAAAGCACATATGATGATATATTAAAATTTACAAAATCAATATTTAATTTTCTATTGTGCTATGGTATAGGTGTGCACTTTCTAAAAACATACCAAACTGAACTCCTATGGGCTAAATAAAGAAATGGTAAAATTAGTTACCATATGAAATAGCATATACAGAAAACAAGAACAAAACAGAATTTTATAACCAATAAAGAGAAGTTAAACTCTTGCTAGCAAAAATTCAAAATGACAGTCATGCTTTTCATTAGTCTATTAGGCCATCTTCTTTAGATAGCGAACTGTAACAAATGATTAATAAATTTCCTACATCCCCACCCTGAAACACTAAGTGACACAAGTAAAACTCAAAGCTAATGATTAGTCTTGCATACCTTTAATTATCTACTAGCCTATGAACTATCTTAACTAATGTACTAACAATCCTTTGTATTTCATGGATCTAAAAAAAATAATACCTCAAGACAGTCTGCTGTTTTATTGAAACCAACTGAAACCCACCAAAACCCTCTACTTAAAGTTGTCATATCTTCAACTTGCTAAAACTTGCAGTACATATCTATTTTGATATATTCTTTCTAGTGGTGAAACAGATATTATCTGATATTATTTTTTGAGAAATAATGGCCAGCTTCATAATATTCCACCAGTACTGCTTGCAAAGATCATGAAGTTTATTACAAAACTGGACATTTAAAGGAAATTAGATAAAAACACCCACACCCACACACATATATATACATTAATACAACAAACAAATCTATGTTTTCTTTTCCTAGTTTAACTTCCTTCCATGATTATCATTAGCCATATGAACTGCACAGCCACAGACATTTGTTGACAAGGCAAGGAAGACATCTACTTAAGATGACTATTAACGAAAGGGTAATGAAAGAAATAGAAAACTTCATGATCAAAGGCAGTGCAATAAATGGAAAAGTTCATGTCTCATGATCACGAGCTTTACAAGCGATACTGGTGGAATATTTATGTTACGAAACTAGCCATTATGAAAAATCAGATAAGTAATATCTAATTTCACCATAAGAAAGAACATATCAAAATACACATGAACTGCGTGTCAGCAAGATATGACTACATTAGGCGGAGGGTTTTGGTGGGTTTCGATAAAACGTCAGCCACCTTCAAGAACTTATTTATGGGGAACAGATTTTAACGTCAAGCAAAATGTATGGCATTTCTGTTCTTTACTTGAAAGTCAAAACAATACCTCTGCCTGAGATCCTCGATGAATTTTTCTTGAATTTCCATCACGCTGGAAATATTCACTTGCGACAATGGAAATTACATCTGCAAGCAGATGCTTGCTGTCTAATGACCTAGGGGGGCTGAAGTTGTTTACAAATTGTAAGGCGAACACTCGAGTGAAGGTTTGCGTCCTAGATTAAAAAAGAATGTATCATTTGCTATTTAGAATTATAAGCACAATTTTATATCTTCAATATTATATCATCGTGTCAGTTATAATCAAAGTCCTGATAAAACTAATAATACTTAGGTCTTAGGGTATGCCAAATGTATTAGAAATAATTATACTCCTATTATGATCCAATATTGTAAACACAATACTGAAGAATAAGTGAATTTTGTTTAGAAAATCTAATCCCAAATACCTGGTAATGAATACTGAAGCGATCATAATTCATAAAAAAATATCTGACCTTGTCATGCCAACAAAGTCATAATTTCATCTCTACAAATTGCGAGTCCTGATCACTTTCATTCTAATACATAACAGAAAAATTATTTTGTGTAAGATTATCTAAATCAAACATTGATATTGAACTATAATGATCTTTTGTTAACATTTCTTGAGTGTTTGCACAAGTATTTATTGTTACCCCGTACCCAATTTTATTTTCTTTTATTAAGAAAGGAAAAAAGAAAATGTAAAAATACTAAATATAACTTTAATTATAAATAAAAAATGCCAAACTTCTGAAGAAATTGCAAACGGTGCTAGAGGACAACTAGGATATTCGTTTTTCGTAGTAAATGCGAAGCCAAAACCACAAGCCAAGACGCCAAGGGTGCTTGGATTTTAAGTAAGCGAAGCGTTTACGAGAACCCAATATATGATGTTGAATTGGTTTATTCTATTCATCTCATGCAATTTTATCTTTGAAGAACAGTTGATGGCTTCCGTATTTTTATTCTAATAGTTCATCCTTTAATTGCTTGTACTCTTTTTCACATTCTTTTAATTCTTTCTGTAATTAATGTTTTAATACTTCTTACTTGGAAATGTCTTTCCCAACCTAATATGAAATTTCATAATTTTATCTTTTACTGAGGTTTGTATGTTTATGGCGTAATGGTTGGGAGAATTCCTTCTTGTGTTGCGTCCTCAATGGAACCTTTCGCAGTGAGCGATTTGATACCAGACACCGCCAGATTTTGTAATTCTTGCCGGAAAATAAATACTTTTTTGGGCAAGTTTTATAAGCTTACAGAGGTGTATCGGTGCACATTATTGTGTCTGAAATTTAAGTCAATTGATTTCATGATTGCAAACGGCATATAGCATTGTTTGAGCCTCTATTTATAATTACAGATGGTATTCGTAAAACAGCCTATAATTGTATCAAGCCAAGCAATTTGTCATTTTCTACCGACTTCAATGGACGTATACTGATATATACTTTCATTTGAATGTACCAAGCAATAGGCAAATCCATGCAATGTATAGAAAATATAATTTTGCATCGAAGACTTAATTTTTCCGGTACGATTAACATTTGTCTTTCTCTTACTTTTTCATGAATCTGAAGTGCAGTCTGCCACGGCACACGTAAAATTAGTTATATTTGTTTGAAAATAGCTCCCAGCAGATCTAAGAGGCTCTTCTTTACACAAACGTCGCTATCTTCGTACGTCCGCCACCACTGTTATCTTTTATCTCACTGATTATCTTCATATACAGGACGTGACAGTGATATACATTATTTTTCAACACTCTCAGATAAAATGCACAAACCGAAATCAACATCCTCTTATTTATACTGCTCATACTTACTTCAGTAAAAATAATTACCTATTTTTAGTTTTACCTTATAATTAAATTAACAAAGCCTTATCACACACCAGTAAGTAAAAACTATAACATTAAGAGTCATGTTTTTAATTCTAAATATATTTATGCAGCAATTTATGTCGTATCTTTTTTTGAATATCGGTTTCCAAATTAGCTAAGTCACCCCTTTGCCTCGTGAAATCCGAGACAATTGAAAATTATAGCGCTAATAGGAATCTACGACCCTGACTGCGAAAGGTCCCATTTATTATGGAGAGTATTTTTTTCAATATTTCCTTTGGATACTTCTTCGTAACCCAGACCCCGAATTATAATCTTATTTATTTATTCATCTATTTATTTATTTTTAAGTGCGTATCTACCCAACCGTGTTTAAGAACCTTATGCAACCCGACACCTGGGTCGTCAGCTTTTTGCCAGGTTCTGGAAAGTACTTGGTGGGCCAATGGCGTCATCACCGGGAGAACAGGATTTGCCAGGTTCTGGGAAATACTGGGTATGGAGATGACATTATCACCGGGAGAAAAGGAAGTAAATTTTTAAGGGTATACTGTACAGTCATTGGAATTCTCGTTATGCTGATTTGGTAGAAAGTTCCAGTCTCATTGCTTTTCAGAAAGGTCTTAATGATTCTTTAGGTGATTCCTTGTTTTATTTTTGTTGATAGGCCGGCAGTGATCAGCGAGGCATCATTTATATATAATTATATACTTTAGGACATATTTGACAGGGCAAGTTACAGTATGGTGCGAGAAGATCTGGATAAGGACTGGGAGCTAGAAACTGAAGCAAATACTCAAAAAGCCTTTGACAAACTACTGGAGATGACCAACAAAGCAGTAGAATCCTATATACCGATCCATCTGAAAACCTTCAAAAGTCAGGAATTCAAACCAATCTGCGCAAATCAAAAAGGAATTACTATACCTGGATTCGATGTCTAAACACCAGAGACATCCAAGTTTGGAGAGTCTATACCAGTGGTGGGCAGCCATTGGCACGCGTGCCAAATATGGCACGCCGACAACTTTTTTTTCTGGCACGCGAAACCCGGGCTCGAATAAAAAAAAAATTCCTAACTCCTCCTAATTCATTTCTCCACAAGTGAAATCTCTCGTCATGGTTATGTTTTATCTCTTTTTCATATAAATTTCTGAAAGTTCAACAGGAACTCTGTACTTGGCATCACTTTACACACTTGTTTGAAGTGGGGCACAGGTTCCTGTAAATTCTTTCTTACCACTTCCCTCTGTAATTGTTTCCATATTTGTTTCTTTAACCTTACCTTATTCAAGCTTCACTACTATCATCACTCTTCCCGTTTTTTTCCCTCATCCCTCCATCACAAATTGTATTTTCCATCTACTGTAGTATCAACATTTTCATTCAACTTAGAGACTTAATTACATATGTATATATATATATATATATATATATATATATATATATATATATATATATATATATATATATATATCTTTTAACAATCGATTGTCTCCAGATTTGCTGATGATACAAAACTGTGCGGATTAGCAAAGGATCACTTAAACCAATTAGATATTCAAGAAGATTTAGATAAACTACAGAAATGGTCTAGAAGGTGGCTGATGGAATCTAAAATAAGTAAATGTAAGGTTATGCATATAGGTAAAAATAACAATAAGTACGATTACATGTTATTTGTAAATTCGTTAACAAAAGTGGATAGTGTAAAGGATCTCGGCGCAATCATCAGTGATGATCTCAAATCATCTAAGCAATACATTTCCAACTCAGGGAAAGCAAATAAGATTCTAGGTCAAATTGCGCAATCTTTTGGTCTTAAAAGTCCATCTGTCAAATTATAAATCGTTAGTTCGTCCACATTCCTGTATGGTCACCGAATCTCATTAAAGACATTGACGGATTGGAAAAAAGCACAAAGTCGAGCCAGAAAACCGATTCCAAATATCAGAAACAAATCATACGAAAATCGACTGAAACGTATGAATCTATTTTCCCTAAAACAAGCGTAGACATAGGGGGGATTTGAAACAGGTCTTTAAGATTCCAAAGGGAATTGACAACATCAAAAGTGACGAAAATTTCACAATGAATGCGAATCAAACAAGAAATAATAGTCTCAAACCATTAGGGAGTAGATTTGATTTAGAATTGGAAAAAAACAACTTCGCCAACCGTGTAGTTAATGAATGGAATAAACTACCCGCAGAGGCAGTGCAATGTAACATAGTTCGAGGTTTCATGGCTCATTTAGATAATCACCTAAGCATTATGCTGTAATGTCTGCCATTTATTCTATCTTATTTAATCTATTTATTTATTATTATTTGTCTATTTATCATTATTCATCTGTTTATCTTTTATTATCTATATATTTATCATTTATTGTAAATTATTGATATTTTTGTTTATTATTTGTCATTATTTATTTGTCTTATTCACTTTTGTACTTTTTTCCGCATCCGACCTAGTTATGGACCAAAAGGTCTCCTTTCGGCATGCTCCTCTTTTGTAATCCTTTTGTTAAGCATATAATCGCTGCTATCTAATCTGATTTCTTCACGTCTCCATTGGTCACGTCACTTTCAAAATCACTCTCTTTTTCTTTCTTTTACTTCTAATCCCTCCTTGGATACACTTTTCTCGTTTTCTTTTGCCTATCACTCTCCAGTAAAGCTCTGTCTCCTATCTCGTCCTTCGTTCGTCGTTTCCCCTTTGGCTTCATTGACTAGATTTATTCTTTTTCTTTTTTCTTTTCTTCTTTTGTACCCACTTCTTATCCTAACATGCCTGCCTTTGCTTACTACCTTCCAGATTTTGTTGATTATCTCATTTACCATACACCATTATCTTTATCATTGGCCGTGTTTCGGCCCTACCCCAGCACACACTTACCTATATAAAACACATCCAATCTCGATCTGCATTTTACAATCTTTTTTCATAACTACTTTATACAATATCCTTAGGTTTTTGGAACTCTCGCTTTTTTCTTTCCGCTCCATTTATAATGTATTTCTCATTCCATCCCAAGATTAGGACATACTTTTTCTTCTCTTTTACATCCCTTATTCTTAACTTTTCAATACGGTTATAGTTTCTTTCTTCCTTTTTCTTTATAACTTTTTTTTTTGTCTATCTTAGAGGAAAATTTCTACTCATAAATTATGAATGGGATGCTCTTATTCTATTGATGATCCTTTTTTATATATTCCCCTTGAATCTATACTTTATCACTTCTGTGATTTCACATCTTTCTTCTCTAATCCTTTGTGGTAGGAGAAGAATGTCGCAACAGCGTTCTCATGCAAGTCATAGAAGGCGACTACATGGGCCGGAATGAGAGGATTATTGTTCCCTTATTTTTCTCCTGCGAAAAGTCTGGGTGTGGGAGGGGGACTCCAATCAAAACCCTAGAAATTGGGCTATCAAATGTGTGTGAATGAATGTGGTATGGATGAAATATAAAGAAAAAAGATTAGTAGTATGTTTGTGAGAAGCAAGATGGGTGCATTACCATTGAGTGAAACGAAACTGAAAGGGAAAGGTGAGTATGACTTTGGGAAGGGCTGAGGGAGGAAATTAGTGACACCACTTCTAAGAGATGAGGTAGATAAATGCTTAGTAGAATGGAGAGAAGTGTCATCTAGGAAAATGTGGGCAAAGGTGAAACTAGAATGGTTGATATGGGCTTTTGTAAGTGCATATTACCTTGGCAGAGAGAAAAGTGAGGAGAGGAAAGCGTTTTGGACTTATTTACATGAGTTTATATGATATTCATAGTGAGAAAAGTGAGGAGAGGAAATAGTTTTGGATTCATGTAGGCCTACATGAGTGCATGTGGTCTTAGTAGTGAGAAAAGTGAGGAGGGAAAGAAAGCGTTTTGGATTTATTTACATGAGAGTGTATAGAATTATAGAATTTTGGGAAGAATGTAATGGTGTTGGGATATTTTGATGCTAGGATAGGAGATGAATTAATAGATGCAGGTATTGGGTGGCAGAAGGAAACTATAGTGGATGGATGTTATAGATGTGTACTCAAATGGAAATGGTGATAGTGAACAGTGTTTAAGAAAGGAAACAAGCATAAGTACACGTGGGATAGGGTGGTGGGTGGGAGGTTAGTTGAGAGGGCGTTAATGGGATGTGTAGTAGTGCCCAAAAGAAGGTATGGAAGAGTTCTAGTCGTAATTATATCTAGAGAAGAGGGAGTGGATTGTCAAATCATTATCTGGGAGAAGGAAGATTGAAAGTGGAGGTTAAGTGGAGAGAGGAAAAAGTGAAGGCGGTAGATTACCAGGTGAAGTGAAGAGAATTATGGGGTGCAGTGAAGGATAAAAGAGAAACATAAGTATAAGAGGAATTGCCATGTTTTAAGGAAGAACTGTCAAAGTGCATAGAGACTCCAGGATGAGGAAAATGGGAGACAGTGGATGGTGGGATGAAGAAGCGAGGACAGTGGTGGCAGAGTTTATCATATGCGCTTTTTTAAGATGTAAAATTCGTTTCTCTGGTTCTCACTTGATCTCTCTACTTCATTCAAATATCCTACCAAATCCGTTATCAACGCTTCTAGAGCTAAAACTTGATTACTTATTATACTCAGAGTTTTATTTTTCTTTTGTATGCCATCTGTAAGGCCAGGCCACCCTGTCCTTATACATCTGCAAGGGGCCACAACAAATAATTTATATATGTCATTTTTGTCTTTGTTGTTTCAATTGATTACGAAATCAATTTCAGAGTTGAGTTCCGCGTTTCCCCCGATTCCCATCACAATTGTTTGAGTTTCAACTTTCGATCCCGTGACCTACATTTCCAGTTCCACTGTTTATCTTTAATCCATATTTCTTCGGAGTCCCTCTTTGTCTTCACATTTCACATTCCACACGTTTGGGACCCTATTGATTTCCCAATCCTGCAATTGCATTCAGCATTCTTTTCTCTCACGTAGCCACTTTTTTTTTTTCCTTCAGAAGAGATTTTTTTTTTATATCTGCCTACCGCGAGACGAGCAACAGCACCGAACACTTACCGATTTGTATTTACATTTTGTACGTTGGAAAGGAGATCCACTCGTAGGATCATATATCTTCTTCTCCAGCTATCATATTTAGATTTGAATTAATTTATAGTTTTAGCTTTTTTTAGGCGTTTTGACGGGCTTAGTACCTGCTCGGATCTCAGCCTTGCATGTGGTGTGGAACAGTTCATACATGAACGAAGGAGACTGTCCATGGTATGCCAATGCAGTGACGATCCCGGAGGAAGCTGATGTATCACACAGTGACGTCACCAAGTCACCTCAAGTCTGAGGTGAGCAGTGTAGGACAGACGCCGAAATCCCCGCACAGTACCAGACGCGAGCGTCCTTGTCATTTTTTAAACTATTCCAGGAATTGATGCACCTATACGGAAAATTGTGTCTCTTGACATCTTTCAGACACATTTTGTATTTTTCAATTTGTTCCCATCACCTCGTGATTGCCTCTCGCCCCATACCAAGGAAAGGAAATAATTCAAGATTACGTCAAGTCTATTGACTCCATCGCAAATGTGAAACTTATCATTTACTATAGAAATGACAAACCCTCAGTCTCATAGTCAAGAACAGTTGTCTCCCTTCTGCAAACCCGCTCCACGAAGTACCACTTAGATCGGCTACACCACGACCACACTCTTGAAGAGGACTATGACCCACCTACAAGACGATGCAATCCGACGGCACAATACCACCCACCAATGTTTCATTATTAGAAGAGAGCATCTCGAAATCAACACCATAATGATTTATAAAGAACCCAGGAGAGACTGCAAACTACAGAAGCTGTATACATGCGCATCGATAAACTGGAAATCAATATTCAGTTCCTCCCAGAAATAAGCCAACCATCACTCTGCAGATCGTCAGCAAACAACACCCGCTCTTCCGGCGAGATGATTGGCTGAGCCAGTCTAGCTACAGTAACGTACGCACCCACTAGTCTCGCTTCTGTAGCATATGCATTCACGGCACATGAAGAAGTCCTCTCGCCAATCGACTTAATTCTACTGATTATGTTACGTTATAGACTAAACGACGTATGCAGAACTCGACACGGAATTTGGAATTCTTCTTCAATAGTTGAACGAAGAAAATAACTGCCAGAAAAATAGAAACACACATACACACACACACACACACACACACACCCTCTCATGGCGCTGTGGTTAGAGCTCTGGCCTGCCACTACGGAGGTCCGGGTTCGATCCTCGCCCGGGGCTGAAATAATATCAGTATCGCAGCGCTGAGGGGTGTTACTCCAACTCTCGTGGGCGGGGAGTTGGGGGTGTGTGTGTGTGCAAGGTCATAGCATTACCCATAGATCGGACCTACGAGCTCTGAGCTCTCTTCCAGGAGGGAAATAGCTGTCGATCACGAGTCCAACACGTGATCTAAAGACTAAGTAAATGAATACACATACATTATGTAAGGATCAGGAGATCCAAAAGGTTAGGGAAATCACCTGTATGATTCTGGAGAACGAATCAGATGTAACAGATCAGATTGATGACTTGTTAAGTTTAAGTCGATACAAGAGGAATGGTGCGCGTCTCATGAAAATGAAATTCAAGTCACATGCCATAGCAAACAAGATGAAAAGTTAGAGAAATATTTGGATTAGGAAAGATGCTAATGGAACGGAACGTAAAGTGGTACGGAATCTCTTAGAAGAAGCCAAAATCAAAACTGAAATGAGGATGGAAGAAGAAAAACAGCAGCTTTTTTTATTTATCGGTCAGAATGCTAAGAAATGGTTTCTTAGAGAGAGAAAAAAAGTCTATTATATATATATATATATATATATGTGTGTGTGTGTGTGTGTGTGTGTGTGTGTGTGTAGTGTTTCGCAAGCATTTGGCAGATTATGTGAAGTTTTAGATGAAAACCAACGAAGAGAACAAGCAGGTTTTAGAAGTGGATACTCCACTAGAGGCCATTTACAGACTACGAAAAGGCCTTTGAGTGGCAGTGCTAAACTTATTATGCAAGTTGCAAAAGAACATATTGTAAGGATCCTCGAGAACATTTATGCGTAATGGTCTGTTGTAATTCGACTACATAAAGATACAGAAAAGATAAAGATCGATGAAGTAGCACGGAAAGACAATACAACATCACTTAAGCTATATGCAGCCTGGAAGAGATTTTCAGAAAACTGAGTTGGGAAGGGAAATGTTTGAAGTGCAGAACTTGCAAAATATACAGATAGGTCTGAACAAGGAAAGTGTCAATGCCGGTTTGAAGAAGAACAAACCAAAGTAATGTTCAACTCGAAAGCTCAAAGTAAAATAGTTGTAATCAATGGTGAGTATTGAAGACGTTAAAGATTATGATAATTTAGGTCAGATGCTAAAAGTGACCATAGGTTATGAAATGAAAAGACATATCACAGTTTATTGAAAAATATTTAGTAGATACATGAACGTCACGAGAGGCTCTCTACCTACAGTATATGTCTGAAATGCATATTTGACAATCACCATAATGCCAGCTATAATCTACAGATATGAGACTTGGAAATTGACAACTATGATGGATAAAAAAATGAGGAACGCGCAGAGAAGATTAATACTAGAAACAACACTCAGAGACGGAGAGGGCAAGTCATGCAATACATGGAATGATATAAAAGAGACTTTTGTTCGGCAGTGGACTCGAAGTGCCATGAGGAACGCACAGAGAAGTCCAGTGCTAGAAATAACGCTCAAAGACAGGGAGAGGGCAAGTCGCGCAATTCATGAAATGAAATGAAAGAGGCCTTTGTTCAGCAGGGAACTCAGGATTGCTGGTTGATATTAATTTATATATATATATACATATATATATATATATATATACATATATATATATACATATATACATATTATATATATATATATATATATATATATATATATATATATATATATATATATATATTGCTATAGTTGGGCAGCAGATCCTCTTTAAGGCAAATGTCATTAAAATTTGCAGCAGCTTCTGCGTTCACGAGTTTTTTGCTGACATTCTCGACTTTTCTAATGCTGGCGCGCTGAGTCGTGCTAAGTTCTTTAATTACCTGACCAAATAGCATTAGAGGTATAAGTAAAGGCATCGGAATTATCTTCTCTAATTTTATGCAGAGCTTTCACCTAACTGTTGGGCATCTTCAGTGCTAATTCTGGAATTCTGGAATTCTGGAATTCAAGAAAAGACCACCTCGCTTGCGCGGGATCGGGTTTTGTGGGAGGGGAAGAACGTCTGTTAGAAAATGAAAAGATAGTAGTGTATAAAAGAGGGCTATTGCCACCGGGCGAATCGCGAGCAATTAGGGGCTAGATTGTTGTCATGGCATAGGAGGACTTGACCAGGAGCTTGGAGGGAAGCGCCTGACGCCGGAGGTTAGGAGGTTGGGATTACCAACGGGGTTACCAACGGGGTTAGGATCACCAACGAAAGTTTAGAAAATGGTAGGAGGCGTAGTAGTAGAGAAAGGGGGAAAAACGGAAAAATCTTTAGTGGGAGGTAAACTGAAATGAGAAGATGTAGTATAAGAGAAAGTGAGAAAGGAAGCGAATTTTAGTCGAAGAAAAAGGAAGTGTATATGTTTGTGCGTGGGATGCGGCTATGTTCGTGAGAGGTGTATGTGTGTAATTTACGGTTAGTGAGTAGATTTCACTTCCCGCGTGTAGAGGGCGTTCCTGATTAGCCCCAGGTAAGGCATGAGAATTCCTGTTTTACCCCAGGTCGGGTTTGAGTAACGATATTATTATTATTATTATTATCATTATTATTACCATTACTACTATTATTATTACATTATTGCGGTTATCACCAGTCAAGCTGGTGAAGGGGTGTGTTACTTGTTGGTGCGGTTATACACGTTTTATCGTGTACACCGCACGTGGGACGGGCGCAGCTGACAGATAGTCTGTACGGTGTGGTCTAGGTGTAATATGTTGTATCAGATGTTTGTGTTTGGCGTGCAGTTTTTCTAGGTGTCTTGAGTGAAGTTTGTGTTTGTGTTGGTTGAGTGGACGGATGTTGGAAATTTGGTGTAGAGACTCAGTGGTTCTGAAGTCGCTCCATCGCGAGCCCGTGATGAACTGGACAGCGGCATTCTGAACCTTCTGATGCTCGTAGTTATTGGTGGCACATGTCAGCTGGCTTAGTCCCGGGGACTGGCACAGAATCGGTCTGACGAGGGCTAGGTACAATCGACGTTTGGTTCTCAGTGTTGCAGTTTTGAAGCGTCTGAGCTTACCCAGCACAGCCCTAGCCTTCGCTCCCTGCTTGCGGAAGTGTGGGGTCCAGGTAAGGCCATTATCAAGTGTGCTACCCAGCACACGGGTATGGTCCTTCGCTTGGATGTTTGTGTTGTTTATTTTAAGAGGAGTGTTTGTGATTGTTCTGTTGGTTCGTTTGCAGCGGAAGTGTACAGCATTGCATTTCGACGCGTTGGTCTTAATGCGCCACTGTTGCTCCCACGCGTGTGCCCCGTCTAGGATGTTTTGCATTACGTGTAACGCTCCCTGCAGCGTTTTGTGTCTGCTTATGTGGTTAGTGTCGTC
>NC_134811.1:11866163-11878663 GCF_046742065.1 Oratosquilla oratoria
AACCAAAGCTTGAGTAAATCCCGAAGGATTTCGATGGACTCAGCTATTAGATGAGTAGTTAAGCCAAGAAATGCTTAGCTGAGGCTAAATCAGTCACCTTTTCCCTGTGTTCTGGGGTAGCCAGAACAAGTGGGGATCGAGCGGAGGTCTTAGTAATCATGTGACGAAGGCGATGTTGAGCTCGCCAGCACAGCCGCGGCGCAAGAAAGATGAAAGCGCTCCAAGGGCCCCTCTTCCTAGAATTACTGTCGTCGCAACAGAGCGTAAAACAGAATTTGAAATTGGAAGAAAAAACAAAAAATAGTTTGCGTTTCATTGCACTTGAGTCCATCCCCTCTCATGATTGCCTGTCTTTAGGCTGCAAATGATATTTCTTCGTCCTTTTTCTTTTCCTTTGACATCTCTTGTTATTTTCCACTTTTTAACCCTGCGGGTCTCGCGTCGTTTTGCCGTGAAGTGGTTCTGACTGTCATCTATATTTCCTTCTGTCTTTCATCACTCCCCTCTCTCTACTTCCGCGCAAATGATGTGGGAGCTCCCTCTCCCCCCCTCCCCCCCTCCCCCCGCCCGAAGATTCTTGGTCGAAATTTAGATCGAAGAATGTTGCGGCGTATTGCCGTAACGTCATCAGCCCTTTTCCTAATGGGAAATATTTCTAATGAATATTCGAATTATGATGACGATGGTGATGGTGATTTTGATGGTGTTGGTGATGGTGATGGTGTTGATGGGATTTGTGATGGTGGAAATAGTGATGGTGATATGTGATAATAATGATGATGATCAAAACAATGATGATAATGGTGAAGACGATAGTAATTAGGCATGATTGTAACCCTTTTGGTGTTGAGGGTTACATAAGGAGGACTTACTGCAGGCTAGATAAACTTCCAAAACGTCACTTTTCTTCTTTTATTACAAAATTGGAATTTATCTAGTTTCAATACACTATTATCATACACTCTGCTTCAAAAAAGAAAAGATCACTAACACACGTTGCACAGCTTTCTTTCAGAATTGTTTTCTATATAGTTTTGAACACTAGGGCACCTCATTCACTAAGTTCTAGTCCTTAGAGCACATCTCACACCAACATCTCCTGGTCGTGTGCACTGGGGTTTTGTTCAGGGAAATGCTGAGTTTGGTGAATTTTGAGGTGCTTTCACTTTGTTAACGTTTTTAGTGGTGTTGTTTCGCCCTATACAATTTTGTTCTAGGTTCATAATTTTCTAACATGATATGTTGTATACATAATATATATCCAGGGGGAAAGAGTTGAAGAGTATTGTGTTCCCATGTGTTAATCTGGGTTGGTGATTGATGGTATCTATTGTGTGTTCGTGTGTGTGTTTGCTTCCGGGCGCCCGGCAAAAACTGCTGATTCAATTGGCGTCAGTTTGACGATCAGAACGGATGTCAATGTGTGGTGATGTCTGGTGCATGGTGCATGGTGATGCTGTATGTGGTGTATACAATGATAATGATTATAATTAACGAGATAAATATGATGATGAACACGTTTTTTATTATAGTAACAGTGATGAATATAATGATAATCACAGTAATGGTATCGTTGACGACGACTACGGCGACGATGACGATGACGATGATAGTGATGATGATTCTGAGGACAATGATGATGATAATGATGATGACGATGTGGTGATGATGATGATGATGATGAAGATGATGATGATGATGACGATGATGATTATGATGATGATATGATGATAATAATAATAATAATAATAGTGATGATGATGATGATGATGATGATGATGATGATGATGATGATGATGATGATGATAATGATGGCGACGATGACGATGATGATGGCTATGATGAAGGTGGTGATGATAGTGATAATGATGATGGAGATGATTATTGGTGGATGACGGTGATGGTAATGACGATGATGAAGATGATGGCGATGATGATTATGACGATGATGAAGATGATGACGATGATGACGATGATGTTGATGATTATGATGGTGATTATATGATAATGATGATGATGATGATGATGATGATGATGATGATGATGATGATGGCGATGATGACAATGATGATGGTTATGATGAAGATGGTGATGATGGTGATAATGATGATGGAGATGATGATCATGACGATGATGATAATGAAAATGATAATAATGGTGGTGATAGTTAAGATGATGAACGATAAAAGTGGTGACGATGACGGCGATGATTATGACAATGATGATGATGATTATGATGGTACATAATGATGACGGAAATAACGATTATGATAATGATAATGATGATAATTTCGAAACCGAGACTGAAAACACAACCGAAGCTTTTGACTTCTTTATTCAGACTCGTTTGTTTACATTCGGGCGGCCATGACGTCAGGTCGTTTCCGAAGCTTCGAAACCCGACACAAACAAACGCGTGGTTACGACCAATAGCTAACAACGACCAATGGATGAACTCGTGACGTACACGTCACAGGTTGGGAAACAAGTTGTCACGGAATGGGCCAGTTGGGAGAGTCCTGAGCAGACCATATACGATGATGATGATGATGATGATGATGATGATGATGATGATGATGATAATGACAATGATGATGATGACGACGACGACGACGATGATGATGGTGATGATGGTGGTGGTGATGATGATAATGATGATGATGATGATGATGATGATAATGATGACGATGATGTTAATGGTGATGATGATGATGATGATGATGATGATGATGATGATGATGACGATGGTGGTGGTGATGATGATGATGATGATGATGATGATGATGATGATGATGATGATGACGATGACGACGACGATGATTATGATGACGATGACGACGACGACGATGATGATGATGATGATGGTGATGAAAATGATGATGATGATGATGATGATGATGATGATGATGATAATGATGACGATGTTGTTAATGGTGATGATGATGATGATGATGATGATGATGATGATGATGATGATGATGATGATGATGGTGATGATGATGATGGTGGTGTTGGTGGTGGTGGTGATGATGATGATGATGATGATGATGATGATGATGATGATGATGATGATATTGATTATAATGATGATGGTGATGATAATGAAGTGACAACATCACCGACGAAAACGACGACGACGACGACGACGACGACGATGTCGATGATAGGAAGCAGTTGTCTGCAGATGTTTACGCAGCAACAGATTATCGAGAGATTTGTTGGAAAAGGAAAGGAACTGTTTGTGGCCTTTGTGGACCTGGAGAAGGCATATGATATGGTGGACAGAAAGGCCTTATGGCAGACGCTGCTGATGTATGGAGAGGACGGGAAGCAGATATGGGGGAAGTCGAAAGTATATATAAAAGAAACATAGTCTGTTTACAAGTGTGTCTAGATGAAACGGAATGTTTCTTTGTGGAGGTGGGGCTGCGGGGTTGTGTCATGTAGCCTTGGTTGTTTGATATTTAAATAGAGAGGGTGCTGACGGCGAGGAAGGGTGTGGGGGGGTCAGGCACATAGGCATTTATCTTTTCACTTTAAATAAATGACTCTGATGTTAACCTAAACAAAACCTGCAAATGGGTCAGAGGAATTCGGCAAGCGTTATGCTACGAGGGTACGTACCGGTATATATATATATTTTGTTTTTCAAATCTTTTTTGGGAATTTGTTTGACTACGAGGTAACTCTGGTTTCTAATACATCTTGTTTAATCAAACTCTTCGAATGGTGTGTCGACGTCTATACCCCTTCTCTCATATGTCATCGAGTTTCTCTTGTCATTCTTTTTACGTTTGTTTTACTTTTCTTTCTCCTCTCATTTCCTCCCTTTTCACTCCTTCACACGTTTCTTACTCTACTCTATTCACCGTCTTTTGCTCTTCCCTCCCTTCTCTACTTCCCTCTCCTTCTCTCTAACTCTCTTTCAACTTCTCTTTCCCCCTCTCCTTCTGAGTACCCTTACTCTCTTCATCTTCCCTACTGCTAATTTTTTCTTTTGCCTTCTTCTTCCCTCTCCCTTACCCGACTTACCTTCTCCTGTCTCTATTACCTTCTATTTACCTTCCCCTTTTCTTCTCTCCTTTCATTAGTCTTACTTTCCTTTCTTCCCCTTTCCTTCCTTTCCTGTCTCCTGACCTCTGTGTATCTTTTAGTATTGCCTTTCTTCTTTCTCAGTTTCCTCACATTTTTCTCCGTCTTTACCTCTTTGCTTTGTTTTTCCTTTCCTTCTGATCCTCCCTTTCCCTCGTCTCCTCTCTTTCTTTCTTCCCCTCCCATGCCCCCACATCCTCCCACCTCCCCCTCCATTCCTCCCGTTCCGGCAACCCCTCCCTTTTCACGCCTCCCTGTCTATTCCCTTCTCGTCCTCTCCTTTTCAAAATCAAACTAATCCTCCCCTTGTCTTTCCCCTCCTTCCTTCCGCCTACCACTGCTCTCCCTCTGGCCCTCCTGGCCTCCCTCTGGTCCTCCTTACCCCTCCTGGCCTCCCCCTTCCCCTTCTTCCCCTCTTGTCCTCCCTGTTCCTCCCTGGTTTCCCTCCTTCACAGTTGGAAACACAGTTTACGTGCGCCGGTCTTACGTCAGTTTGTGTGACTTTCGGTTCCGGCCTGTAAACACTTGCTGGGGATGGGGGAATGGGGAGGAGGGAAGGAAGGGGGGAGGGGAGAGGAGGAGGGAAATGGGGCAAGGGGAGGAAGAGGTAGGAAGGCGAGGAAGAGGGGGAAGGGGAGGTAGAGAGGGGAGACGAAAGGGGGTCAGGTGGGAAGGAGGAGGGAGGAAATGTTAAGGTGGGGAGGAGGAGGAGGAGGAGGAGGAGGAGGAGGAGGAGGAGGGGGAAATGGGAAGGTGGGGAGGAGGGGGGAGTATGGAGGTGGTGGGTAGAAGGAAGGGGGCATGTGGGGAGAAGGAGGAGGAAAGGGGGAAATGGGAGGAGGATGAGGGGAAGGGAGGAGGTAAAGAAGAGGAGGGGAGGGGATAGGGTGGGGGAAGGAGGGGGAAGAGAGAAAGTGAGAAGGAAGAGGGGGAGGGGGTAACGTGGGTAGGAGGAGTAATTTTGTTGGAGAAAGGGATAGGAAGAGGGGTAGGAGGGAAAGAAGGAAAAGGTAATGAGAGAAGGAGGGAGAAGGAAGGAGAGGGAGAAAGGCTGAGGAGGAGAATGGAAGTTGGATATGGAAGAAAGGTGGAGGTGGAGGAGGATGGGAGTAGGATGTGGAGAGAATGTGTGTAGGAGAGGTGGAGGAAGAGGGTAGAATCGGGAGGTGGAGAAAGTGTAGGGGAAGGAGGAGGAGAGGAAGAGGGGAGAAAGGGAGGAGAGTGGAAGAGAGGAGGAGAAAAGGGGGAGTGGAGAGGACGTGAAGAGAGGATAGGGGAAGGAAAAGTAAAGGAAGGGAAAGAGAAGGGAAGGGAAAGAGAAGGGAAGGGAAGGGGAAGGGAAGGGTATGGGGAGGGGAAGTAAAGACGGGGCTGAAAGCGTAATAAGGAAAAAGGGGAGGAGAAGGTGGAAGAAAAGAACCACAAGAAGAGATAGGGAGAAAAAGAAGAGAGTAGAGGAGGTAGAAGGAATATATATATATATATATATATATATATATATATATATATATATATATATATATATATATATATATATATATATATATATATATATATATATATATAGAGAGAGAGAGAGAGAGAGAGAGAATAAGAGGAAGACAGAAAAAGTAAAAAAAAAAGAACGCTATAGTGAATACTTGGGGAATGAAAGTGAAGAAAGCTGGACGGAGTGGTGAGGACACGAAGGAGACCTTGGGAGAAGGAGAAAGAGGAAGAAGAGGAGGAGGAGGAGGAGGAGGAGGAGGAGGAGGAGGAGGAAGAGGAGGTATGATGTCGAGAGGAGAGGAGAGGCGAGGGAGGAAGGAAGGAAAGAAGGAAGGACGGATGGGGGAGAGGAAGGAGAAACTTGATTTGAAATGGTACAGGAAAATCAGATAGAGGGAAGGCAAAGGTTATGAGGAGTGGGAAGGGGAGGGGACAGTCACAAAAGGAGAGGATGAAGAACTGATAAGAAAGAAGCTCAGATTGAAAGATAAAGAAAATGAAAAAAGAAGAAGACAAAGAAGTAATGGTAGAAGTAATAGAAATAGTGGTAGTAATAGTAAATGCAGCAGTAGTGATAGTAGTTGTAGTAATAGTAGCAATAGAATTAATGGTGATAGTAACGGTAATAGTAATTGTAAAAATAGTATTAGTAATAGTGATAGTAATAGTAATAGTACAATTAGTAATAATAATAGTAATATTAAGAGTACTAGTAATAGTACAGGTAATAGTAACAGCATAAATAGTACTTGCAGCAGTAGTAATAGTGGTAGAATCAGAGGATGAAAGAGATAAATGAAATAGAATAAGAATAATGAGAATTGGGAGAGTAGGAAGGAATAGATAATCAGAAGAAAAAAGTTTGGAGAGGAGAAGGATGCATAAGAAGAAATATATACATACATACATACATATGTATATATAAATATATAATATATATATATATAATGTGTGTGTGTGTGTGTGTGTGAGTGTGTGTGTGTGTGTGTGTGTGTGTGTGTGTGTGTGTGTGTGTGTGTGTGTTGAGTGGATTCGGACATGAGAGGTTACATTTAACTCCTATACGTGTGCGATTGGTTAATACAAGGTTTCAGACGGTAAACATGTCATCAGTTATATGTATTGCTTCTATGACATTTATTTTTCTCAAGTAAATATTTTTCCAAGATGAAATCGTCGAAAACTGAGAATAATAACATATCTGAATTTTCAAAGTAATAAATTTGGGACGTAAATCTACGGAGAGCGCGCCATGGATGTCGTTTTGAAGATGTTGAGGAAATTGGAAGCGTTTATTTTCCGGCGGTAATAGCCTAGCCTAGCCTAACCTAACTTAACTTAACCTAAACTAACGTAATCTAACCTAACCTAAACTAACCTAGCCTAGCCTATCCTAACTTAACCTAACCTAGCCTAACTTAAACCAACCTAACCCAATCTAATCTAAACTAACTTAATCTAATCTAACCCAATCTATCCTAACCTAACATAATCTAAACTAACCTAATCTAACCTGACATAACCAAACATAAACTAACTTAATCTAACATAACATAAAAGAAGCCTTATTTTGGAAAAATATCGTCGTCGTCCTCATCTTTCTTGCTTTTGCAACTCTTCGTGGGACGCGGAACACGTGGGCGGGGAGCTCGCTGTCAGACTATGGTGGGTAGAGCTTTACAACTTGGATCAGGAGGCTATGAATTTCTTTCCTTTCCCTCATTTCTTTTTAAGAAAAATCCAGGCTGGTGTCGTTTTTTTCCCTAACAACGTTAAATTATTCTATTAAGTAGAAGAGAACAACGACCGCGAAAAAAAACACCTCGAAAATAAAATGTCGACATTCGGAAAAAAAATGTCGACAATTGTCGACAAAAAATGGCGGTCTATCACATGGAAACATGGCACAGGGAAAAATAATTCTCTATATTGGAAAAAATAGTGTATGTTCAACGTTGCTTTTACCTTAAAATTATATAATTTCAATGGAAAACAAATATAAAAGGAAAGTTATTTGTTGAAAATTATTACGACAAGCATGGAGCCCTCACGTGAGTAATGTACAAATTAATTAATCTAAAAATCATTAGTGCTGTTGTTATTAGTTTCCGGGAATATGTTATTTAGTGTAATTTGTAATACATATACTCTCTCTTTCTCTCTCTCCCTCACACACACACACACACACACACACACACACACACACACACACACAGCCACACATACACACCTCGTGGCGCAGTGGTTAGAGTTCCTGGCTGCCACTACGGCGGTCCGGGTTCGAATCCTGCCCAGGGCTGAAATAATTTCAGTGTCGCTGCGTGCGAGTTGTTACTCCAAATCTCGTGGGCGGGGAGTTTGGGGTGTGTGTGCGTGTCAGGTCACAACATTACCCATAGATCGGTCATATATGAGCTCTGAGCTCTCTTCCGGAAGGAAAATAGTGTCAATCACGAGTCCAACACATGACCCAAGACCATGATGAATCACACACACACACACATACACCCACACACGCACCCACACACTCACATATATATATAATATATATATATGTATATATATATACATATTAATTTCCATATATATATATATATATATATATACAGTATATATATATATATATATATATATTTATATATATATATATGTGTTTATATATATATGTATATATATATATGTATATTAAGAGCAACTGCGCATTCGGCGCTACTAAGCTTCTTGAGTAGACTTTCAAGTCTTCTGAACGTTGAAAGTCACATCACAAGTGTGAGATGACGGGGGAATTTGTCTGTCACTGTGGGCCAAATGTCCGCTCCATGACTCTGGCGGAACGGCGGATAGGAACTTGAGTGTCGATGTAATTGGGAGGTGTGTTGATGTACTTGAGTGGGGGGCTTCCACTTGTCTGTTGATAGAAGGTTGCAAGTCTCTTAAGAAAAGTGGATACATATATATGTGTATATATATATATATATATATATACATATATATATATATATAAGTATATATATATATATATTTTTTTGCAGAAACCACCGGGAAATTGACAAAACAGATACCGAACGTTTTCGTCTATTTAGACATTTTCAAAGGTACAAAAAAGCAATACAGAAAGAAACAATAAATACATAAGAAGACAAGGATACTCGGAGAGGTCCCATGTTACATTTTATCACACACAATTTTGTCAATAATAAAATTGTCCAATTTAAATAAACCCAAACTCAAGTTCATGTTATTTCCACAATTTCTTTTTAATAAACAAGATTCAACGTTCGGTATCTGTTTTTTCAATTTCCCGGTGGTTTCTGCAAAAATATTTTATCACGTGTGTTTTGTGATTTCTTTGCATATATATATATATATACACACATATATATATATATACATATGTATATATATATATATATACACACACATACATATATATATATGTATATACACACATACATACGTATATATACATATATGTATATATATATATATATATATCTATATTTGTTGAGACATTCTGACAGTTTGACGTGAGTGGAGTAGGAAACACAGGATTCATAGTATGAGTTTATTCTTGCGAAACTAGTCCGGAATAAACTCAGAGTAAGACTCCTGTGTTTCCTACTCCACTTACGTCATATATATATATATATATATATATATATATATATATATATATATACATATACATATATTATCCATATATATATATATATATATATCATATATATATTATATATATACATATATATGATATATATATATATATATATATACATATATATTACATATATACATATACATATATGCTATATATATATATATATATACATGTATATACACACTTATTTAGAACAGATTAAAGAAATGATAGTAATGATTTTATTGTCCGAAACCCTGTAGGTACCGTACATTCTTGCTATTCCTTAGATTGATTTCAGATTATTTTCTTCGGCCGAGGAACTCAGCGGGATCGAAAGGGCCTTCGATCGAGCGAGACATTTCAGATCGGGATCTGTTCCTCATCTGTCACGTCCGTTATTTGGTGTGATTGGACGACGTACTTTCCTATTCTTGTTCTGGTTAACTCTGGATGATCTTATTCAACTGACGAAAAGATCCCCTTTACTTCGAAGGGGGTTCAAAGCTTCCTCAATGAGCGCTTTCGTTATGATGACATAATCTATCTTGTTCCGCTTAGCGCCCGTCGATTTGATTCTGTTGAGGAGCTCCAGGCAAGGCATTAAGGGAAGATAGAGGAGGGGGACCGCCTCGTAATAATCTTGAGAATCAAAGCCCAGGGTTTGGGATCTTGGGAGTCTATCTAAGGTGGGTCTTCAGGGAACTGGGGAGCGTCAGGCGTAGGAGGAACTGGGAGCATTAATCCCATTCACTGAAGAGCTCCCCGACCAGCTCTTTTAACTAAATAAAATCATTCGGGGGCAGCCAGATTGAAAAATTCTAAAGAATGTCGCCGTGACGAGAAGATTAATGGAGTCTTAATCCTTCCCCTACGGTGACGTCTCGCTCGGCTGAATAAAATCGTCTGGCGGCAGTCAGAACAAATTTGTTGAGGTCGTCGTCGTACGTAGGAGGGCTGAGAGTATCAGTCCTTGGTCAGGGGAGAGGGGTGATTCATTTGAGATGAATAAAATGACCTGTCGACGGTCGAGGACGATTGCTGCTGCATACAGGTGAAGTGATAGGTTGTAACAGTTGCATAACTGAAACTTCCTTCGATTAAATAAAATCGCCTGTAGCTTGCCAGGACGAGATTTTTCAAAGGTGATTGCTGTCGTTTATGCTGTAAGATCGTATCACGTTGCTGCGATCTCGCCTGACCAGAAGGGACTTAAATTACAACATTTCTGATTCCTGCCGGAAAGATAAAGGTGAAATAGTGTATACATTTCACTGAATAATTATTCTTATTTCGTGACATAGCAGAAAACTTATTGACGTTTGGAAGATCCTAAGAAGTGGAGCTTACTCCAGGAGGCGCTCAGCTGTGGCCAAAGCCATCACCTTTGTCATATATGGCCGGGCAGCTGGGGCGAGTGGCAGACACCTGGAGATCCTACAGGGGTAATGTATTGTACACAAGGTCTCCCTAGGACAAACCGACTCGCAATGGTTCCAGAGAACGCGTCTTATGCGATGCGAGACGGAACCACGTCTCCTAAATGGTCTGAGAGACCCACAAAGACTCTCTGAGGACTGTGGCCGCCAGAGGAAGGGGAAGACTTGGAAACGTGGAAGACCTGATCAACTTTGTTCTGGCCAAGAGTTGGCCGTTTTATTTGGTCGGGGATGGAAGGAGGGGGAGGGAGATGCCTCCGGGTTAGCCCTTAATTGGTGAGGTGAGGGTCTCCTTTGCTGGATAAAGTCGTCTGGCGAAAGCCATGTCATTAATCTGTGTATGTCAGATCCCAAGGGTTCTACGGTTAAAAGGGCAAACAACTCTATTGATTCATTTCAAGGATAAACTTCGGAGGCCTTATTCTAGCCGGGGTAGTCGATTTCATTTACCTCGGAAGAATTCCCTCCTCCCCCCACAAAAAAAAAAAAAAAAAAAAAAAAAAATGAAGGAGACAGCACCACTCCGATAAGTCCACTCAACCAGCGATGTTTTTCTTAAATTTTGTTATGATTGGCGATAGAAGAATTGAATCTTTTCAGGAGGAGGTCTTGCCTTCAGCTGAATGAAATCGTCTGGCGTTAACCAGATCAAAGTGTATAAAGCGAATCATCATAGCTAAGGTCTTAGCTGAGATCGCCTTAATCCCTCGAGGGGAGGTTCTCTCTCCGAAGTGGATCCAATCGTCTCAATTAATCTTCGAAGTCCAGCGGTATATGTGATTCTGTCCTGACAAGTGGCAAGACATGTTGGTCCTCTGTGTAATCCACACCGTCACGAATCATTTCCCCCAAGACACTGACGCACTGTATCAGTTCTGTTGCATCGGAAGGACTGGGCAACGTCATTCTGAAGCTAAGGGTAAGGGTGATGGAGTAGCAGCCAATCAGGTGACGCATTGTACAGTACATGTTTAGTTTCCAGCCACAGGGCATATTCCGAGAGTAAGAAGCCGGAGGCTCGTCGGTCGCGAAGCTTTTATCTTGGACCACAGACTCAGAGACACATAAGAACATAAGAATGAAGGAGACTGCAAGAGACCATAAGGCCTACACTAGGTAGTTCCATGATATAAGGCGATTCCGTGATCCCCCCCCTCAACCTCCCTTTATGATTATAAGAGGACTCTTGGTACTGAATAAAATGACCTGGGGAGAGCGCGAGTGGACGATAAAAGGAATCGATCGAGAGTCTTCTTTGTTCCGAGCCCCTCCTGCCCACTCAGCTGAATATAATCGTCCGACGGCATTAGCTGGGATAAACCCTCTGAGGGCATTATTGTGGCAAAGAGGTTGACATAGTTCAGGGGGTGGGCAACCCTTGGCACGCGTGCTAAACTTGGCACGTTAAAGACTGTTTACCGGCATGCGAGTCCCAGAGCTCACATAAAAAAAAAAAGTAAATAAATAGATAAATGCATGAATGAATAGATAAATAAATAAATAAATAAATAAATCTCCAACCACTTTTGTATGACCATTGGTAACGTAACCACATGCTGTGTTGGGGGGGGGGGGCGGATTGGGATCCCAGGAGGTGAAGGGAAGGGGTCCATACTCGTATATAGGCCTATGATTTATGTTACTCTGTTGGCACGTTAGAAAATTTTCTATCAAATATTTAGCTGATTTTGGCACACACTCTTACAAAGGTTGCCCACCTCTGACCTAGTAAGTCTTCATTCCTTCGCTATGGTGACATTTCTTCTGAGAGTGAATGAAATCGTCTGGAGCTAGTTAGAAATAAATCTGTGGAGCTCACCACGCTAGCGACAAGGTTCGCTTTG
>NC_134811.1:11883663-11888663 GCF_046742065.1 Oratosquilla oratoria
TAAGGAAAGAGAGCCAAGGAATGAATTGTACTTAGACAAAGCGGACTCAATCCGGGGAAAGCTGACTTCTCAGGCTTGAAAAAAAAATCTTTGAAGAAGTAGACTGGGAATTCATGAATACTACCGGAACTTAGAGGAAATGAAGAAAAAGAAGAAAAAAGAATCTTTGTATTTTATTTCGGAGTCAATGAGTACGTGCTGAAAAATGAGGAAAGAAGAAACAAAAACAAAATTAATTTAGTGAAAAATTATGAAACCGTTAAAGAAAATAAGGACGTGCTTTGGGGAAAGTGGAGGCGCATAAACAAACTAGAAACGACTACACAAGAATCCTTAGAAACGAGGAAAGGAAATTTGGAAAGATGAACAAAATTTGTTCTACAGGTTCATCACTGGTAAATTGAGACACAGATAAATTGAGACACAGATTTACTAAGCTCCCAGTAGGCGCTGAATATTTAGAGGTGGCTTCAACTCAGAAGCAAATGTAGGTTTCCAGTAGGTCTTCTCAAAGGAGAGCGGTTTTTGTAGAGGAAGGAAAGGTGAGTAATAACATGGGGTTAGAACTGTGGTTCCAAACCTTTTCTGGCTTGAGGCACTTTTGCCAAGCCTTTCAGAAGTCCCCGGCACCCTAACCAGAAAGTCTAAATTCTAGTTTGTCAGTATTTTGTTGATTCAACATCAGTGTAACTAGATTTTGCCCCTGGATAATATGAAAATACTCATCTTTACACTGATGCTGCTTTAATGAACAAAAATGGATGACAGAGAGAGTCGGTAATAGGAAAATTATTTTTGCCCTCAATTTTGGCGGCACAACCTCAGTTGATCTCACGGCACTCTTTGGTGCCGCGGCACACCGGTTGAGAACCACTGGGTTAGAAGATATAAACATGGAAGGAAAGGACACAAGAAAATATTCAGGGACCAAAAGGATATCAAACTGGATACTTAAACAAAGTAGCAGTAGAAGTGGTAGAAGCAGATTTATTGTTGTTGTTCAGTTTCAGTGGTCCACTGCAGGACCAGTCTACCCCTTAAGGGACGATACAGCCTCTGAACCTCATCATTGTGGCTTAATTCGCCTTGTGAAGTTTTGGTATGTTGTAATGGATGTGGCTGTGAAAGAAGTCTGAAATCAGTGTAATTAACTCGATCACACTGATTAGGTGCGAGCATATATATGCGACACTGACCTACCGCACCTCTAATGTCCGCAGTTATGAAAGTGCTTTACACTCGCCGGGAATCGAATCCAGAGGCTCCGCGTTCCGAGGCAGGAACATTATCCACTGTTCCATGCAGGATAAAAGAAAGGGGTTAGCCGAAATCGGAATCATATATGAATTTCAGTCTATCCATTATAGGCTGAGAGTAAGAGCGAGTGTTTCTCCTTTTCTGTACATTACAATTAGGTAAACACACACACACACACATACACATACACACACACACATACACACAGCACGCACACACATGTAAGTACACACACACACACACACACACACACACACACACACACACAAACTACCATGTCTCTATGGTACGTTATTCCACTATGATGTGCCTTGCAAAAAATTCTTACACTTCAGAAAGGGGATGATAGAAAAATTATGCCTTGTGATCGTATTTCAAAGCCGGAGGGAGGAAGAAAGCAGGAACTATCAACAAACAACATTTATCACTATCTCTACTTTAATTACATATAAGAGATCATAAATAATTTAAATGTAATCATGATATATTTAGTAATACGGTCTAAACATAGATACCATACATATAACATCGCTTCATATCTTCCATTGGGTTTCTTCATACAGTATATCTGAGTGTTGAGTAAGATTGGCAAGGGGCCGCTATAGTAGGAAGTCCGAACTCTCCGTTATGGTCGGGAACTTGAAGGCTCCAGTTTGCCGGGGGCGTTGAGTGTAAGATCAGCGAGAGGTCGATAGAAGATGGGAGACCCAAAGATTCCAATCTGCCAGGGGCGTCGAATAAGGTCTATAAGGGGCCGATAGAGGATGGAAACCCGAGGTATTGAGTGTCGAAAAAAGTTTGCGTCTCCTACTCTACGGGAGAGAGTGTCGCCGCTTCTATTACGTTCGCTTATGACGTCATGAGATGCGCAGTGTTGAGCGGTAGAATGATTTACACGTTGAGTTCTCAGAACGATGGGGCACTTCGGGAATTGTACATTCTAGGATGTTTTGGAACGTTCATCCGGATATACATACGTAACTCCATACATGTTCTCATACAAGAAATTCTTTTACATTGTACAATCTCATAACAACAAAATTATAATTCTTATATATGATAACATATGGTTATGATATTCAAGCAAGGGCGTGGCACTGACAGACATGAAATATTTTATTGTATCCACGTTAGGGCGTGACATAAACATACACACACACAATTTACACACACACACACACACACACACACTTACACACACACACACACACACACACACACACACACACACACACACACTCGTGGCGCAGTGGAAGTTCCTGGCTGCTACTACGGCGGTCCGGGTTCGAATCCAGCCCAGGGCTGAAATAATTTCAGTATCGCTGCACTGCGGGTCGTTACTCCAACTCTCGTGGGCTGGGAGTTGCAGGTGTGTGTACCTATAAGATCACAGCATTACCCATAGATCGATCATATACGAGCTCTGAGCTTTCTTCCGGGAGGGAAATAGCTGTCAATCACGAGTCCAACACGTGATCCATATATTTATGCATTTATGTGCGTGTGTGTTTGTGTATGCATGTGTGTGTGCATACGTATTTATGTATATATGTGCGTGTGCGTTTGTGTGTGCATGTGTGTGCGTGTGTGTGTGTATGTGTAATTGCACGTGTTTTTGTATGTGTGTGCTCGCGTTCGCGTGCGTGTTTGCTCTGCCCATTTGTGCCAAACAGAGTTTTCTCTTTACTTATTAAAACGGTTTGGATGTTACCTTTCTCTCACATTTTCGTTTGAAATCACACACACACATACACACACACACGTTGAATTCGTGCCACCGGCGATGTCAGTGGAGATGGGTTCAATCCTTTTACTGTCAAAGGGGTCTCACACACACACACACACACACACACACACACACACACACACACACACACACACACACACACACACACACACACACACACACACACATACACACACACACAGACACACACACACACACACACACAGACACACACACACAGACACACACACACACACACACACACACACACACACACACACACACACACACACACACATGCACACACACACACATACACACACACAGGAATTAAATCGTCTGACTGTAGTCGGATAATTTTTGAAAAAAAAAAAAGGATCGCTACTATCCGGTACGAGAGGAGTTAGTTTCTTTTCTGTTATGTGTGATTCATCATGGTACTGGATCACGCGTTGATCTTGTGATCGACATCTATTACTCTCTCTCTCTCTCTCTCTCTCTCTCTCACACACACACATACACACACACACACACACACACACACACACACACACACACACACATACACACAACACATTGCTTATTAGAACTTGCTTGCTCGCCTGTAGTAATTTGATGCTTTTCAGCCCTGGGCAGGGACTCGTACTCAGGTAACCTATTTGGTAGTCAAGCGCGGTACCACTACACCAGCAAGCCTCCTTTCTGATATCTTACCCTTTACTATTGTCCTTTCATTTGGACCTACTGCTTATGAGTTACCTTATCAAAGGTTTTTCCAGCTCTAACCACACACTACACAACCAGCCCTCTCTTGTAGCATATCAACTACTCTTGAATGAAAAATTAGCAGGTTTGATATACATGTTCATTTCTGAAACTAAAACTGTTTCCTACTAAAATATTCATTGTTTCAAGGTTTCATGGTCTCGCACAATCCTCTCACACATTAATTATTATCCTAATCAAGGACACGAGTCTGTAATTTATGAGTTTCTATTTAATCCTCCTTTATGAATTGGCACATCATTAACCCTTTTCCAAGCTCGAGTTATTATCTAACACATTTAGGTTATGAATTAGGTTTTGAAATATGTATGTAATTGGTAGTTGCTAATAAGTCTATTAAAAAAACACACGAAAGGACGAAGTCTTTATTAGTGTGACGTTTCGCTTTTTGCAGCTTTATCAAGTACATCGTCGTGGTGCACATTTGTTCTCAAATATGTGTACCATGACTATGTACTTGATAAAGCTGAAAGAAGCAAAACGTCATACTAATAAAAGCTTCGTCCACTCATGGTGTGGTGTGTTTTATCTTTATAGAGTTATGAAACTTGGTTGTCGGTTGTTCTTTACTGGAGTATTTCTCAATTATAAGGTTTCTGATAGTTTATATACTTCCTTCACTTGGACTTTTATATGTTTTAATACAACATCCATTGTGTCACTCTTTTCTACAAAGTATTTTTCTCTTATTTTAAGCTGGTTGGAAACTTTTTATCATTATCTCAGAGTTGATACATCTTCATAGACTTTTCTTCCATTTTCTTACATTGGATACTCCATTCCCAGTCTTTCAGTTTACTGTTGACAAATATGTAAAAGACAAAATATTTGTATTTGCATTTATCTATAATACCTATTCCAGGGAGTGTTTCTTCCTTTTTTCGGATTCTTGTGTGTTCATTTCCGGTCCTTTTGCATTTTTCCTCTTCTACTCTTTTCTATGTCCATTTCCCTCCAAGCTCTGTTTTTGGCTGAATCATATTTCTTCTTAATTCAGTCCTTTGTCCGACTCATTTTTCATTTCCTCTTGGCACATCATTCACAATTTCCTTATTAGTTTGTAGTTTCTCAACTAAGCATAAGATATCGGATTCATCTACCATAAAGTAATCGCCGATTTCTAATTTGCCCGACAGTAAATAGTGTTAATTAGTAGACATAATTTCTTAGTTAACTTGCATAGCTTTCTGTATCAACCTGTTCTCTTCCCTTTTTTGAATTTATTTCTTTA
>NC_134811.1:11893663-11911163 GCF_046742065.1 Oratosquilla oratoria
TGTTCATAATGGCAGCATCGTTTATCAGGCAGAAATCCAATACTCTTCTACCACCATCGTTTCTGTCACCAATGCTATGAGCTCCGATAACTCTTTCATAACCATTTCTCTCCCCTCCTACGTGTCCATTCCAGTCACCCATTATTATAATTTTTTTTTTCCTCTTTAAGGTACAACAATAATTCATCTACAGGGACACTGGTGAAAGATGGAATAATATCGAAGCTAATCAGCTTACGATCATAGTCAATATCTAGTTTATTCAGTATATATAATAAAGTAAACATTATGTTATGGCCTTAGTTTCGCACCAACTCAGCAGAAAGTGGACTATATTCATGTTGCCAAAAGGTTTTGTAATTAAGAAAAAATTGGTGTTCCTTCTCAAGGTATTAATATCAGCAAAAATTTTGTATATGTTTCATTATCAGCGCCTGGTATTTCAAATTGTCCTAAAAGGTTCTTCAAGTCTTACCTTGAGTTGAAAAGAGATGAAGAATTATATATATATCGAGAGTTGCTAACTGCCATCCTTACTTAATTTTCACAGAGACCCGAGCTCAACACACAGCCAGTGGTGAAGCTGGTACGAATCCTTGATGGGCTTTCGAAAGTTGTCCCGGTTCGAGTCCCGGGACAACTGTCGGAGATAATTTGGACTGACATACGCCGTTACTGGCGATTCTTTTCAGGTATTTACAACGACGAAAGCCCATCAAGGATTCGTACCAACTTCATCACTGGCTATGTGCTGAGCTCGGGTTTCCGTGAAAATTAGGTAAAGACGGCAGTTAGCAGTCTACGTAGATTCTTTGGGAGTTAGATCAACATTCAAGATAGAGACTTTCTAAAGTTCCATTAGCTCAGTCGGTGGAGCTCTGGCATAGCGTCAAGCAAGGCCTCGGTTCGAGTCCCGGGGCAACTGTCGAAAATTATTTGGGTTGACATACGCAGTTACTAGCGATTCTCTTCATATATATATATATATATATATATATATATATATATATATATATATATGTGTGTGTGTGTGTGTGTGTGTGTGTGTGCACGCGTGTGTGTGTCTATCTGTGTGTGTGGATGTATATCTTCTTTAAATCTTTTCTTATTGTATTTGCAAACTACATCGCTACAGACAAAGCCTTCGAAAAAACGAAATTCGAAGCTCCTTGATTATAATGAAAGAAGCCAAGGGTTTCGAATCTTTATATTTGCGCTCTGCGAGTACCTTATTAGATTCTGTTCATTAGGGCCTCGATTCAGTTCATAGATTTCCTTCCTCTGCGAGTTTTTTTTCTATTTTCTATATGTGAGACTCTTTAGATTTTATATAATTATGTCATCATCATCATCACCACCAACACTACATTACCCACCACCTCCACCTCCGCCACAACCACCACCACTACCTTCATCACCACCATCACCACCACCTCCATTGCCATCATCACCACTGCCATTACCACCGCCGCCGCCAACACCACTACTACCACCAGTGCTACCACCACCACAATCACTACCACCAACACCATCAACACTATCACCACCTCCACCACCAACAACACCACCATGATGATGATAATGATGATGATGATGATGATGATCTTCAGTATTCATAAGTATTGATATTATCATTATTATTGTCATTATTATCATTATTATTATTATTATTATTACTATTATCATTATTATTAGCATTATCATTATTATCATCATTATTATTATTATTATTATTATTATTATTATTATTATCATTTAGATATTATGAATTTATGTTGGCTGCCGACAGTCGAATTCATTCAACCTTAAAAAAAAAAAAAAAATTAAGGCGAAGTCCTTCCCAATAGAGCAAGGATTAAATTCATTTCGACCGCTTCACGACGGTGGACGGGAATGGGTGGGGGTTGCCCCCCCTCCTGCACGTAAGTAGTACCAAGGAGTCACGGGTCAGCCCATTAGCACGGGGAGGAAAACTGTGGGTTGGGTTGTTTGTACTTAACCATGCGTCAAGTGCTGGCGCGATTTGCAAAGTGTGAGTGGATATCCGCTCGCGTGTGTACGAGCCCGCTTTCAGCACCATCGCATTATATATACATATGGTTTTGCTTAACGCCAAGAACAGCAATTTTCTTCATTTGAGAAACGGTTACCTCCGCAAGCAAAAGCGGTGAGAATATTTATGGAGTTTAATGGCGCTTCTATACATGTGAACTATCTCGTAATGATGTTGAGAATATTTCTTTTAAATTTATCAGCCTAATGGTATAGTTCAAGGGTTTTGTTGTGTTTGACACCAGGGGATTCTCTTCAGTTGATGGATATCTTCCAAATTTAAGGCATTAAAGAAATTCTCTTAAATGGTTAACTCCGGGTGCCAAACAGTGATTTGTACGTTAATCTTTATGGTGGAAAGTGAATAAAAGTTTAGTTCAATTCTTTCAACTCTGACGGGGTTGGGGCTTGTGGAAGACTGATGTTTAGATCAAAATTTCAGTCGGGATCGAGTTGTGACATAACAATATCGTTGGACGTTGTAAACATTTTATTCCTTTGCGGTATGAGACGTGTACGTATTTACATATCATTGAAGAAAAATGTAGTAACACATTTGTAAATCATACAGAGAATCCAAAGTCAGAGTGAAAGAAAAAACTTGGGAGAACGTTATTTTCTATAATTCAGCTGCCAGCTGCATTCCTCTTCAGGAAAATACTAGATAGGCAAAGTAGTAAGAGAAATATACAGTATAATCCTCTGACACCAAGAAGGGGGGAGGATATAAAAGGAACTCAGACAACCTACACATATATATCTTCTTCAGGAAAATACAAGATAGGCAAATTGGTTAGAGAAATATATACTCCTCTGTCACCAAGGTGGGGGGGGGGGAGTATATAAAAGAAACTCAGACAACCTACACATATATATATTCCTTTACTGGGGTATTTACTGCATGGTAACATTCATTCAATGGTTTAGGGACTAGTTTCTGGGGGCCCTATGTACCGGAACCACACATCATTTGTGTGTGCAAAAGTAAAATCTCGACTCATAGAGAAATTATGTTATTTTTATCCTGCAACTGTCCCTCTTTATGCTGTTCCCCTGAAACTGTCCTATACAATTTCTATGACTCTATCTTGTCCTACTCCCTGTGGTGTTGCAATTATAACAGTTTTGGAAAACCATCATTAGCACATACGACTGGCAAGCTGAACACATGGTTTATCATTATCAAAGACTTTAGTCACTATAATGAATGTGTAATAATTACTACACATTATAATATGTCAGTGCAGCTTTGTAAATCATGCAACGCCTATGGGGGACTAATGAACGTCCTGAGCTTCGAAAATGAAACATATAAATAACAAAGTCACTATGTGTGTCATGGCGAGGGATGTCTTTATCTTCATTCATTATGACAATTGCAGTATCTAGGGTCGTATTTTCAAAACTTTTCGCCAACCCTGGCGAACGCTGTCTACCACTAGAAAGTAGAGCTTGACCTGACTTTCTAGGTAACCTTAGGTGCCTTAATAGGTAATCTATAAAATCTAGTTTCCGTAAGTATAGCTGCCGAAGCTATTTTCTAATAGAAGTTATTTCATAATAGTAGAGAGCGCTCGCTAAGGCTGTCGAAAGGTTATAAAAGTACGGCCCTTAATTCTTAATCTTTTACTGACACGGGACAATATATTTGGGGATCAAACCTGGAACAGGAACAGGATCCTGGCTATTCTGAAGAAATATATAAAGGAAAACAAAAATGAGGAAATGTAACATTATATAAATGACCAGCGATTACGTATGGCTGTGAAACCTGGACACAAAGAGATTGAAGAAGAGACTGGAATGTGTGAAAGAATCATTTTGAGAAGAATAACAGATCCAGTATTTGATGGAGAGAAGGGAGAGTGGGGGGGGGGAAGATACAAGAGAGAGTTTAGGGAATCGACACAGCAACCTTATATTACTGAAGTAATAAGAGGCTAAAGAGTAAAAAGGGCTGGACACGTGGCAAAAATGGATAAAAAAGTGGAAGATGTGGAAAAGTGGATGAAAGTGGAAAAGTGGAAGATATAGCTGTTGAGGACACTGTTCCTCAGTGGATGGAGCTGTAACAGCAGAGGAAAAGGTCGAGAGGCATTTCAAGAGCGGTAATAGGTCAACTTGGTCTTTAAAAAACATGGAGTTATGAAGAGAGTTATACCGAAAAGGACAAATGTGCAATGGCGTGGGAGAACACTCCAAGCGCCGTTTCTTTTTTCATTTTTTTCCTTCTATCGCCAGAAATTATTCCTAAAGTTAACCAATATTAAAACTGATATATCTACGTAAAATCCTCCTATGAGCGAGGTGGGGTTGGAGAGCGGGTTTCTATAGAAATATACGAGATATAAGGGCGACTGCCTTGTTTTTTTTTCTCACTTTAGTTAAGGATGCCAGACGCATGCAATGAAGAGATCTAATACTTTATTTTGACACGTTATTACTGCACACATTGAAAGCTACAAGGAAAATAAGGTGGCCATAAGTTTAAATAAAAGAAAGAAGAAGAAGAAGAAGAAGAAGAAGACAACAATGAACAGGACGAAAAAAAAGGCGAAAACCAAAGCCAAAGGAGAAGACGAAGAAGAAGAAGAAAAAGAAGAAGAAGAGGAAGAAGAAGAAGAAGAGGAAGAAGAAGAAGAAGAAGAAGGAGAAGAAGAAAACGACGACGACGACGACGACGGCGAAGAAGACGAATAAGGAGAAGAAGAAAACGACGGAGAAGAAGGCGACGACGACGACGAAGAAGAAGAAGGAGCGGAAGAGGAAGAAGGAGAGGCAGAGGAAGAACAAGAGGAAGAATAAGAAGAGGAAGAAGAAAGGGAAGAAGAAGAAGAAGAAGAAGAAGAAGAAGAAGACGAAGAAAAAGAAGAAGAAGAAAACGACGAAGAAGAAGACGATGACGACGAAGAAGAAGAAGGAGAAGAAGAAGAAGAAGAAGAGGAAGAAGAAGGAGAAGAAGAAGAAGAAGGAGAAGAAGAAGAAGAAGAAGAAAAAGAAGAAGAAGAAGAAGAAGAAGAAGAAGAAGAAGAAGAAGAAGAAGAAGAAGGAGAGGAAGAGGAAGAAGGAGAGGAAGAGGAAGAAGAAGAGGAAGAATAAGAAGAGGAAGAAGAAAAAGAAGAGGAAGAAGGGGAAGAGGAAGAAGAAGAATAATAAGGAGAAGAAGACGAGGAAAAGATGAAGAGGAAGAAGAAGGGGAAGAGGAAGAGGAAGAAGAAGAAGAAGAAGAATAAGAATAAGTAGAATAAGAAGAGGAAAAGATGAAGAGGGAGAAGAAGAAAATGTAGAAGAAAAACAACAACAAGAAAGTCATAAAAACAAAGAAAAAAAAAGAAATGAGAAAGGCGAAGAAGCAGAAAAACCCCGAAGAAGAACAAGAAAAAACAGATGAAGAAGAAAAAAGTTTGTGTTGCATCAAGTCAGTAAAAAAGGAATGATCGTTGAGGAAGAATAAGAAGGAAAAAGACGAGAAGGAAGAGGAAGAGAAAGGAAGACTGTGCTTGTGAAGATATACATGGAAAAATATACAAAGGAAGACGAAGAGGAACATGAAGAGGAAGAGGAGGAAGAAGGTGGGTAAGGAGTCTACGCCAGGAGGCACTGAGCTGCGGCCGAACGCGTCACCTTTGCCCTTTGTGTTTGGACTGTTGGAGGAGGTAACAGTCACTGCTGGGGATTGGAGAGGAGTGCGGGATTCGAACCCACAGCTAAGCGAATATGAGACCAGCACGCTTTCGATCACGCCACCAGCGAAGAGGAAGAAGAAAAGGAGGAGGAAGAGGAAGAAGAAAAGGAGGAGGGAGAGGAAGAAGAAGAAGAGGAGGAAGAAGAATAAGAAGAGGAGGATAAAGAAAAGATGAAGAGGAGGAAAAGTAAGAGGAAGGGAAAGAGGGTGAGTCAAGAGAAAGAAAAGGAAGAATTAGAGGCAATAAAAAGGGAAAAAGGAAAGAAAAATATAGAAAGTAAACGAAGAATACGCCAGCAATAAATACATATAAATTTCTGGAGAGGTGAGAGAAGAACAGAACCTGGTAAGATAAAAACAAATAATAAACATGGAGGGTTGATAAAAAATAAAAAAAAAGGAGAGAAGAAAAAAAATCGGCCGAGGTTACGAGAGAGAGAGAGAGCGAGAGAGAGAGAGAGAGAGAGAGAGAGAGAGAGAGAGAGAGAGAGAGAGAGAGAGAGAGAGAGAGAGAGAGAGAGAAAGAGAGAGAGAGAGGACGAAAATTCATGACGATTGCGGGAGGAATAAAAGAACGAAACAGGAAGTGAGACAATGGACGGAAGGAAGGAGATGAAAGTAGAAACAGAGAGAAAGACGCTAAATATCAAAAGCAAGAGGAAGTGAGAAGAAACGGTGCAATAAATAGAAAGAGAAACAGAGTTAGATGAACAAAGAAAAAAAAAAGGAATGGAGAATATGAGGGACAGACAACAAACGAAAGAAGTCGGAGAGGAAGATGACGAAGAGAAGGGGCGAGGTACTAGAAGAGGACAGAGAAAGGAAGAGGGGGGGTTAGGCGTAAGAAGAAGAGGTAAACGATAATGAAATAATATAGAGGAGGAGGAGGAGGAGGAGGAGGAGAAGGAGGAAGAGGAGAAGAATGAGATGAGGAGAATAAACATGAAAGGTGGAGAACAGAAGGAACAGGAGGATGAGGATGAGATGAGGAGAATGAACATGGAAAGTGGAGAACAGAAGGAACAGAAGGAGGAGAAGGAGAAAGAGTAGGTGTAGGTTAGAAAGACGGAAAAAGTAAAGGAGCAGGAAGGGGATAGAAGAAAATGCGCGACAGCCACAAAATAAATTAAAACCAAGGTCATACAGATAACAGTGAAACTGGTATTTGTTATTGTGATCTGCTGCATCTATTGCTGACGACGACGACGATGACGACGACGACGACGACGACGATGCATGTGCTTCTTCATTATGTAATATCCTAATCCCTTTCTCTTTCGCCTGCCGCTGCCAGGCGATTTTCTTCACTCTGGAAACGACACACCGTCGCAAGAGAAGGAACAACACCTTTATCATGGAGGCGTCCGACACTTGATTCTTGTCAGCGAATGACAATTCTAATCGACTATGGAGGCGTCATCGTGGCGAGCAGGTTAGAACTATCGCGATTAAAGTCTCCGTGTGTTGAGATACTGTCCCCGAGGACAGAAACGCTGGCGATGAAGTTCAAGACCTCTTCGACATGGTGACGCTCATTCTCTCTCTCTTTCCCTCGCCAAACGCCTCCAAACGCCTCGAGTTCCGTCAGCTGACTCTGACCGAAGGTTTCTGCAAGAATCTCGAGGAACTTGTTTTTTGCGCCGCCGGCGAGATAGGCCTGTCGCAAAGACCCTCCCACTCCTCCTCCTCCTCCTTTCTCATTTGGTGACGTTCTGGTTAGAGTCTTTTGTGGTGAGCGCCAGACGATTTCATCCAGTTGAGGAAAGTCACCGCGACAGACGAGGAGCGACCTCGGGTACCAGGATTCTGTCCTTCTGATATACGACGTCACCTGGCGGAGGTCGGAATAAAATCTCCTGTCAGCAGCTGGCTGGCTGGCCGGCATATTGTCCTGTCGTTTCCGTGGTCCTCACCAGTAGGACCCCTTGTCTTTTTGTTTTCCTGGCCGACTTTTTTTTTTAATCTCCTGTGGCATTTGAGCTCATGGCTGAACGATCTCTCCTCTCTTCCGTTCTTCCGGCAGGCCGGATTCTTTTGTCTCTTCTCCAATGGCTGGCCGAGCTTTGTTTCTCCTCCTCTCTTCTGGACGGCCGGCCTATTTTTTTTTTTTTTTTTTTGTCTTCTCTTCTCTGCTGGCCAGCCGGCCCAGTCATTTTCTTCTCTCTACGGACTGGTCGACTTCCCTCCGCTACCCGTTCTCCTGGCCGGCCGGCCGGCCTCGTCTCTCTCTCCTCTCTCTTGACCGGCCGAACTCGTCTTTTCCTCTTTACTCCTAGACGGCTAGGTTCTTCTCCTTTCTTCCTTCCTGGCCGGCCGGCCCCCTTCCCTTTTCTTCTTACACTTTTTCGATCGGTCTTTATTTTATTTTATTGTATTTCAATTTTATTTTATTTTATCTCCTCTCTTCTTGCCGGCCGGTCTCTTCTTTCTCTTCTTACTCCTCTTTTTTTTTTTTTTTTTTTGCCGGCCAGCCGGCCAGTTTTATTTTCTTTCCTTTTTCTTCTGCCAGCCAGCCTGCAGGCCTCCTGGACATGATGCTTCTGTGTAAAAGAGCCCCCAGGCAGTGAAGAGCCTTGACACGATAGTATGTCCTTGTAAAGGATATGTGAGATCATCTCGATTTTTTTTTTTATTGCAAGTTTTTTCTAATAATCTTTAACATTTTACCTTTCATTGTAACTTTTTTTTTATTAATGTGACCTGGTTATATGTTCAAACAGGCGAATAATTCTAATTTAACCTTTTTTTGATTAACTCGAAAAAGACTGAAGTCGTTTTCGTGTTTATTCTGGCTGCCGCAGGGCGATTTCGATTTGCACAGAAACTCAAGACCACTCTTAGCTTAATCATGGATCTCCTCAAGAGAGTATTTACAAATCATTCTCGTATTACATACATACATAAATACACACACACACACACACACACACACACACACACACACACACACACACACACACACACACACACATATATATATATATATATATATATATATATATATATATACATACATATAATTCTTGCGGAACGTGGAGAAATACAAGGAGCAATAGACTAAAGGATAAACACAAGCGAGTTCGAGGCGATTACATGATTTGAAGATTAATGAATTCGTTTGGCGTTTGATAGAACAAGACTGTTACATTAGCCAACAGGTTCAAGGTGATAGATCTGGGTGGTCTCTCATATATATACATATGTAAATATATACTCGTACATATATATATATATATATATATATACATAAATATATACAGTACATATATATACATATGCATATAAATATATACATATACATATATATATACATGTATATATATATATATATATATATATATATATATATATTATATATATATACATATATGATGTACATATATATATATATATATATATACATATGTATATATGTATATGTATATATATACATATACATATATATATATATATATATATATATATATATATAGAAGTTAAAAATGTAATCACACATTTGTCAATCCCGTGAAAACCACTGTTGGAGTAAAAAAGACTGGAGACGGGGAATCTATATATTTCGATTGCAAACTGCAATCCTCTTCAGTAGATACAAATTGGTATAGTAAGTGCTACTTAACCCATTCAACTCCGATGACAAGATGTCTTGTCATTTGGTCAAATAAAACAAAAAATCATAATAAAACAACAAAATGTTTGATGATCAAACAGCACCAGAAAAATATGACGTCGTCAGTCCTCCTCCTCGAGGAGGAGGAGGACTGATGACGTCATATTTTTCTGGTGCTGTTTGATCATCAAACATTTTGTTGTTTTATTATGATTTTTTGTTTTATTTGACCAAATGACAAGACATCTTGTCATCGGAGTTGAATGGGTTAAGTAGCATCCTTGACATGACAAAGGGGAATATTGGGAGAGGTCTCTACCCTCGGCTCACTCCGTATGTGACGTCAGGAGGCAAATGTCTTTTTAATAGGCTGGTGATGAAAAATCCTGAAATTATATCCGGGGACGATTGCCCCCTTTGAAATGTTTATACTGGGCTGGTATTCAATTATAATAGATTCTACCATTTTTCTTCGGAACTCACATCTGGATTTATAGATAAGCTCAGCTTTGTCCCAGTCTAAACAATGTTTAAATTGTTTAACATGTTCGAACACAGCTGAGCTTTCTTGTCCATATTTAATGGAACGTTTATGGACACTAGGATGATCGAACATAAACGTTCCATTAAATATGGAGAAGAAAGCTCAGCTGTGTTCCAACATGTTAAACAATTTAAACATTGTTTAGACTGGGACAAAGCTGAGCTCATCTATAAATACAGATGTGATTTCAGGAGAAAAATGGTAGAATCTACTATAACTGAATACCAGTCCAATATGAACATTTCAAAGGGGTAATGGTCCCCGGATATAATTTCAGGACTTTTCATCACAAGCCTATTAAAAAGACATTTGCCTTCTGACCTCACATACGGAGTGAGCCGAGGGCAGAGACCTCTCCCAATGTTCCCCTTTGTCATGTCAAGGGTGCTACTTAAGTAGCATGCTATTCCAATTTGTATCTACTGAAGAGGATTGCAGTTTGCAATGGAAATATATATATTCCCCGTCTTTTTTACTCCAACAGTGGTTTTCATGTGATATATATATATATATATATATATATATATGTTGGTACATTGTGACAAGTTGATGAAGGTGGAAAAAGAAGTCACGGGTCTAGTTCCGAGTTTCTGAGTTTATTCCTGACCGGTTTCGCTCTATGCTTCTTCAGAGGAATCTGGAATTCTGGAATTCAAGAAAAGACCACCTCGCTTGCGCGGGATCGGGTTTTGTGGGAGGGGAAGAACGTCTGTTAGAAAATGAAAAGATAGTAGTGTATAAAAGAGGGCTATTGCCACCGGGCGAATCGCGAGCAATTAGGGGCTAGATTGTTGTCATGGCATAGGAGGACTTGACCAGGAGCTTGGAGGGAAGCGCCTGACGCCGGAGGTTAGGAGGTTGGGATTACCAACGGGGTTACCAACGGGGTTAGGATCACCAACGAAAGTTTAGAAAATGGTAGGAGGCGTAGTAGTAGAGAAAGGGGGAAAAACGGAAAAATCTTTAGTGGGAGGTAAACTGAAATGAGAAGATGTAGTATAAGAGAAAGTGAGAAAGGAAGCGAATTTTAGTCGAAGAAAAAGGAAGTGTATATGTTTGTGCGTGGGATGCGGCTATGTTCGTGAGAGGTGTATGTGTGTAATTTACGGTTAGTGAGTAGATTTCACTTCCCGCGTGTAGAGGGCGTTCCTGATTAGCCTCAGGTAAGGCATGAGAATTCCTGTTTTACCCCAGGTCGGGTTTGAGTAACGATATTATTATTATTATTATTATCATTATTATTACCATTACTACTATTATTATTACATTATTGCGGTTATCACCAGTCAAGCTGGTGAAGGGGTGTGTTACTTGTTGGTGCGGTTATACACGTTTTATCGTGTACACCGCACGTGGGACGGGCGCAGCTGACAGATAGTCTGTACGGTGTGGTCTAGGTGTAATATGTTGTATCAGATGTTTGTGTTTGGCGTGCAGTTTTTCTAGGTGTCTTGAGTGAAGTTTGTGTTTGTGTTGGTTGAGTGGACGGATGTTGGAAATTTGGTGTAGAGACTCAGTGGTTCTGAAGTCGCTCCATCGCGAGCCCGTGATGAACTGGACAGAGGAATATGACTCTGGAGTGAAGCTGGCGGTATACATAGTCTGAGTAAGACCGCGTTCCCTCCTTGGAGGTGGGTTACGTTTGGTTGTACAATGGTTTTTAATACAATGAACAATAGTGATAATAAAGTATACAATAAATTGTTGTGATGTTATTACGAAACAGCTCCGGTGTGTGTGGAATGTTGATCGAGGGTGTAACATTGTAAGTGAAGTGAGTGGTGTAAAAATGTGGGAATCCTAAAAAGTGTCATAAGATAACTTATAGTATTAAATAATATAAAGATAGATATCCAGATAAATAAAACGAATGAAATAAAATGAAAATAAAAATACAAATACAAATATAAATATAAATAAAAATAAATAAATAAAAATAATTTTATTTATATTTATATTTGTATTTGTATTTCTATTTTCATTTTATTTCATTCGTTTTATTTATCTGGATATTTATCTTTATATTATTTAATACTATAAGTTATCTTATGACACTTTTTAGGATTCCCACATTTTTACACCACTCACTTCACTTACAATGTTACACCCTCGATCAACATTCCACACACACCGGAGCTGTTTTGTAATAACATCACAACAATTTATTGTATACTTTATTATCACTATTGTTCATTGTATTAAAAACCATTGTACAACCAAACGTAACCCACCTCCAAGGAGGGAACGCGGTCTTACTCAGACTATGTATACCGCCAGCTTCACTCCAGAGTCATATTCCTCTGAAGAAGCATAGAGCGAAACCGGTCAGGAATAAACTCAGAAACTCGGAACTAGACCCGTGACTTCTTTTTCCACCTTCATCATATATATATATATATATATATATATATATATATATATATATATATATATATATATATATATATATATATATACACATATATATATATATATATACACATATATATATATGTATATATATATATATATATATATATATATATATAATGTGTGTGTGCGTATATGATAGGCAAAATTACGCCAGGAGAAGAGAAACTTGGAGACATATATTACATCCTCAGAAGTATTATAAAGATGCAAAGGTGTGAGAGGCGCCATGAATAAATTACAAAGGAACGTGGACAAAAGAGAACAAAAGGAGGACAGACACATGTTCACAGGAATGGTGGGAAGTGCATGACATTACTTTCCTCAGTTCTGTTGACAATTTATCTCATATGAAATGTCCATAACTCATGTTTATGTTCTTTGCATATGTGCCTGAGATTAAATGGTGATTCAATCACGTTTCTCTCAGCAAGACTCCTGTACATAACTATGGTCTTAGCGAGCACCAATAAATATAGTGGTTATTTAATGCGCTGTGTTGGAACAAAGCATTATTTTCTTAGGCAAATTTCATACTATATTTTAGGAAAGCCTTGTTTCCAAGATTTTTCTAGTTTATCCTAAATGAAATTTGTCAGTTATGGCATGAAATCTTGTACATAATCCCTCTGTTGTGAGGTAGGCTATTCCAGATAGGGAATCCTGTTGATAGTGTTATTGTATTTGAAAGCTACCCTTACATCCAATTTCTTTAGAATGCTCAGAACTCCATGAATGACATGATAAGGAATGGCCAAAGTCTTAAGGTTATTTTCATTGTTTGGTTCCTCCCTATCTACTCTAAAGAAACGTTTCTTGGCGGTGTTGCGACACTGGTTGAGAATATGAAAAGGATATTTTAACTTTTCCCCAATATTCTGGAAGGCTCTGATTTCTTCATCAGCCTGTTTGCCTCTCCGAGCCCAGAGGGGCCACCCGTCCTGGACTGAATAGAGGACCAAAGAGATGTGTTGATAGTGTCCTAGGGGGGCACTTCAGTGCAGTCATAACACTTGGACATCACTTAACTGGGAGGAACAAGAAGCAAATGGCAAGGCAGATCCCTGGTTAAATACATTGCTTGATGTAACAATGGAAACATAATAATAATAGTACTACTACTACTACTACTTCTACTATACTACTACTACTACTACTAATTTTAATGATGATGATGATGATAACAACAATGATAAGAATAAGAGTAAGAATAATAATAAAAATAAGAATAACAACAGCAACAGGAAGAAGAAGAACAACAACAAATAATACGACAGACATACATACACACACTCAGAGTCACACATACTCAATTGTAATGTATTAGACTAGGTTTGCACAAAAAAATGGCATCAACAACTGATGAATATTAAAGAGAAGTGTTTTGAGTAACCCAGGAACCTAGAACACACAATATATCGATATAAAGGCCTCTACTCTCCTCTTTTATGGCTAAAAAAACTGTTGATTGATTCAAAGGAAAAGTTTGTACAGCACCAAGTCATTGTTTGTTGAGTCCTTTACATAAATGAATTATGATATATCCGGTCTTTTATAAGCTCTATGTCAGCGCATGTTGTGATATATTTGCTGGAAATTGTTTGTGCTTTTGATCGGTACACACATAAGAGAGAAGTAATAACCAAGCGCTCTTGTACAGAAGCGAGTTTCACTTCTGTCGTCGACCTCCAATAGGTCATAAACATTAGTGTGTTTTCTGAGATCCTCTGTGAGGTGCTATTAACAGCCAATCATTTGTATTTTGATATTCCAGTCAATTAACTTTGAACTGAAGAGTAAAAGATCTGGTCGCCACCTACGAACGCTGTTGGAATAAATGGACAGTTAGACGCACATTTCCTTTCAGCCAATCGGGTGTTTGTACAGAACGCGGGCGGGGCGGAAGGACCAATTTAACGGGGAAATATTATTAATGAGTTTTCTCTCACGACCGCTCCCCCCACCCCCCACCCCCCACTCCCTCTCTAAATAAATATATGCATATGCGCTCGCTTGAACTCGCACTTACACACACATCCACACACACACACACACACACACAAACACACACATGCACACACAAAAAAAAAAAAATCCACACAGAGTGGTGGATGTCTGGAACAAACTGGACGAAACAATACATACATACATATACCAAGGCTTGTTCCCCCTTACAAGGGGGGTAGCCAAAAAGAAAAAGGCATAAAATCATTCCCACCCATTCCATCCCTGAATACACTCCACACCCCTCCACCCTCCCTCTTATCTTAGCACCTCCTGAATGACGGGTCATCCCTGCACCTTGTCCACTGCCCTGGGTCAGAAGCAGTGTCGCAAGACACAATAGTGTGTGCAAAAACTATACACTAATTTAAGGGCAAACTAGACACTGTGAGATACAAAGACGGGAGACCACGAGCGTAGCTCCCCTTCCCGTAAGATGCAACTAGGTAAATAACACACACATAAACACACACACACACACACAGTATCGCTGCGCTTCGAGTCGTTACTCCAACTCTCGTGGGCGGGGAGTTGGGGGTGTGTGCGCGTGTAAGGTCAAAGCATTACCCATAGATCGGTCATACGAGCTCTGAGCTCTCTTCCGGGAGGGAAATAGCTGTCGATCACGAGTCCAACACGTGATCCAAAGACCAAGGTGAATCACACACACACACACACACACACACACACACACACACACACACACACACACACGGAATCATGACACGCTTGGCGCATGCGTAATGAGGCTGCCCACGTCATCACTTCCTCGTCCGCCCTCCTCCAACCTGTCGTCACAATGACAATTAGTGGCTCTCCGTAGAAGGCCTATGGGACTCGAACTCTGCCAGGCTCATCTCTGGGGCCAAGAGGCTTTCGGGGCCGCCTTGGTGTGCGGAAGAAGCGATAATAATTCATTCTAGCCTCGGGCTTTCCGGCACCGCCGTGCAGGCGACGATGTACGGCGTACGGAAACGTCCAGGGCGTGTGGATCATTTCTATGAAAAGAAAAGGAAAATTTTTCCTCCATGAATCAAGACTACGATATATCACCGTCACTTCTCGAGTTTTCCGACGGTTTAGGTTAGACTATATTAGGTTAGGATATTCGGTTGTTTTGGTTCAAGATGGTAGAGGTATTGCCGAACACACACACACACGCACGCACACACACACACACATACTCATACACACACACGCACATACACACACACGCATACACACACACGCATACACACACACACACACACACACGAACACACACACACACACGAACACACACACACACACACACACACACACATACACACACACACACACACACTTGCACAAAAGGTTAGACGTTTCAGAAATTCTAATATTGTATGGTCTCTTCAGGAGGGAAGGCGTGTAACTTCTGAATTCTAAAGAACAGTGACTATGAAAATGGCAGCATAAAAAGATAAAGAAACAATATTGCGTCGGGAAGAGAGAAGCTGAATACGTCCATAAGAATAGAAGCATTGATAAAGCAGAAGTCTTTTGGCTCAACCTTGCTCAGGAATGCTGAGTGAGGCGAATCGACCCAAACGTAAGAGGCGTTCTCCATATAAGGTAAAACGAGTCTTCTGTGCAAAATCAGCTACTGAGTTGAAATTAGGAAATTCCGAAGGTGGTACAAAGCAGCTAATTTTAGTGAAACTGGTGTAATGATAATTTATTTTTTTCTTTTGAGTTTACTGGTAAGGTGGACCTGTAGAATGTTTAGGGCGTTAGAAAGAAAAGTTGTGTGCTATTGAAGAAACATTTATTGTTTCCAGGAAGATTGTGTCCAGTGCAGAGATGGGCCAGTTGAGTCCTGGCGCTGTTGAAGGACAATAGGATTTCTCTACAACAATGAAATATAACAGAAAGGTCAAGTCAGCAATCCTGCTAAAATAACGGAGCTTAGTTTGGAAAAAGACGTTTCGGAAACGAGAAGAAAAAAGTAAAGTATCTTATCATTATAAAAGTCCGCAGGTGAAGATGTGGAGATCAATAGGTTATCCATGAATGGAAAGGAAAAAAAAGTACAATAGAACCTCACAAGACACAAAAAGTCTAGTGACATGTCTACAACAGCAGCCTATAATTATCAGAAAGAAAACCAGAAACTAAGGAGAAGAGAGAGGGTATGATAATTTGAGAGAATAGTTTAGACATAAAAAGTTTTACCAGATGCTCTCAAATATTTTTGATATGCATAATGCAACAAAATAGGTCCCACCAAAATCCCCCAAAGATGACCAGGAGATAGACAGAAACGTATGAAGATATTCAACAGAACGCTCATTCTGGAAACAATCTTGACGATCAAAGAGAAAATGTTTTATAATTTGCTTATTATGGATAGCTTTGATATAAGGGTGGCGAGGAGTCTATACTAGGAGGTGCGTAGATGCGGCCGAAGCCGTCATCTATGACCTATGCGCTTGGACTGTTGGGACAAGTAACAATCACTGCTGGGAATAGGAGAAATATGGGATGGTGGTGTAATGTGAAGCATGTTGGTCTCGCTTAGGTTCGATAAGCTAGAAACTATTACAAAGCTGGGCGCGTTACCGCCGGACAAATAGTGCGTTACCGAAAAATCTGGGGTGCATTTCCGTCAATGCGTTACCGATTTTAATTTCCTTAGAGCGGCCCGCGTTACTGCGTATGTGTATATACACATACGCAGAGTTTTCGGTAACGCACGACCTGTCCGGCAGTAACGCGCCTAGCTCTGGAAACTATTTGCAAAGGGCAGAAAGCATTCGACATTTTTGAATAGGTCACATACAGACGTATTTATCAACCACATTAACTTTTTCCATTTCAATTCCTTCCATAGGTTTTGTGCCGCCGACCGATCGCTTGAATTTCGGTCGAAGGTGGTCGGAAACAGGTCGTAAGCTTGATGTGACTGGGGCTTAAGTCCGATAGAGATTCAACCACTACTGGTTGGGGTCTCGTCTGCAGATACATGAGATCGGTCGGGGCAAAATCTGTAGGGGAAGTCATCGAACCAAATACCCTTAGAAGGCAAGGATTGTTGTTTATCATATATTTTTCTAGCTGCTGCAAACGATTCTATTCAGCTGATGGGATTCTTCCACCCCACCTCAGTTGTAGCCATAACAACTAGATTAACTTGTAGACGGTAGGGATCAATGTTAATTGTTTTTGACTGCCGCCT
>NC_134811.1:11918663-11921163 GCF_046742065.1 Oratosquilla oratoria
AATAAAGTACAAGAATGGAGTAGGAAGTGGGAGATGGAGTTCAATACAAAAAAGTGTAGTATAATGGAATTTGGAAAAAGCAAAAACAGAATAACAGGATCATATAATTTGGGAGAAGAAGGAATAAAAAGAGTAGAAAATGAGAAGGACCTGGGAGTCATTGTTATGAATAATATGTCACCTGAGAAACATATAAATAAGATTTTTGGAGAAACCTATAATTTAATAAGAACAATCAAAGTGGCATTTACATACCTGGATGAAGAAATGGTGAGGAAAATCCTAATCACCCTGATAAGACCAAGATTGGAATATGCAGCAACGATATGGTCACCAAGTACAAAAAAATGTATAAAAAAACTTGAAAGAATACAAAGAGCAATTACAAAATTGGCACCAACACTCTCAAAACTATCATATGAAGAGAGACTACAAAAACTTAAACTACAGACACTAGAGCAAAGAAGAGAGAGAGGAGATTTGATAGCTATTTACAGAATCATGAAAGGCATAGAAATTACTGATAGAGAGAATCTGATAAAATGGGATGACAGAAATACAAGAGGACACGGAAAGAAAATAAAAAAAGACAGCTATAGAAGAGATTTGAAAAAGAACAGCTTTCCTCACAGAGCAATAGACAGTTGGAACAAGTTAGATGAGAAAGTGGTGTGTGCAAAAACAATACATGAATTTAAAAATAGTTTAGATAAAATGAGATATGAAGACGGGACCCCACGAGCATAGCTCCCCTTCCCGTAAAATACAACTAGGTAAATACAACTAGGTAAATACACACACACACACACACACACACACACACACACACACACACACACACATATATATATATATATATATATATATATATGTATGTATATATATATACATATATTATATTACATTATATATATATATATATATATATATATATATATATATATATATATATATATATATATATATATATATATATATATATATATATATATATATGTATGGATTTACCAGTAGTTTTAGCACCATTGGGTATTTGTTTTGTATTTTACATTGTGTTTTTGTTTGCATTTTGTGCAATATTACACACAGGTGATATCCCATTATATGGGGGGGGGGGCACGAACTTATGTTAACCCAATGACTGCGAGCAAGGTTCCCTTCAGCTGAATAAAATAGCCTTGTGCCGCGGAAAGATAGACCGACAGGGGCGCAGTACATGCAGGGTGGGTTACCTCAACGGAAAAAAAAAAAAAAAAAAAAAAAAAAAAAAAAAAAAAAAAAAAAAAAAAAAAAAAAAAAAAAAAAAAAAAAACCAAACAAAAAAAAAAAAAAAAAAAAAATTGTCGGTGGCAAAGAAAAGGCTTTGCATCCTTCCCAGAATCCTCTCTCACATCTTCACATTTCCCGCGACTTTATTGGTGCTGTAGAGTTCATTTACAACTATTTTTGTTATGACTTACTTTCTTCTTCACCTCTTTTCAATTTGGTCTTGGATTATTCATTCTTTTCATTTCTATTCCTGCTTCACGAGCTTCTCTTATATAATAGGTTACTATTTTTCTCCTGTTATATTATCTGTCCCTGTTTTGCTCCCATTTTTCTGATTTTCTTTCTGACCGTTCGAAAGCTGTTGCTCTAGAGTTTGTAGATTAATCACTGTTCTTTTCTCACGCTTATAACCTCTGGTGTCCCGCAGGGTTCTATCCTATTTCCTACTCTTTTTCTTCTGTTCAAAAATGACTTACTCGTACATTTTTTCCTCGCCACTCTTAAGCTCATGACATTTTCCTGTATCACATTCCAGCCGTCCTTCTCAACCTGAGCTCATTATTCTAGAAAGATCGGGACAGAGCACCCGACTTCAGACCTCTTCCTTATCTCTGACTGGAGCAAAGAAAACGTGGCGTTCTTCTATACCTCGAAGTCGTCGACACATAACTTTTCCTTTCAACACTAATATTCTCTGTCTATAGTATGAAACTCAAGTGGAAAAGTTACATCTTAGCTATTGCTAGAACATTTCAAATGAAATCATGTGTTTATGTTAAAAATACCCTAAATTCAACTCAGCTCGTGCCCATATATGGAGAATGAGATGACTCTCGCTTAATACTTTATTGATTGATTGATTGACTGATTGTTGATTAACAGAATATTTTTGACCAAGAGTGTGGACAAAGCTTTCCGTCTTACCAACGCTTCTTTTTGTATTGACAATCTTCAGTCTTTTCCCGTCCCCCGTAATAATGAATCTCTTTCCTTTTCTATCAATATTTTCAAGTTCACTGAGTAACTACGTGCCTTCACATCGCAACGCTAGATTTCCTTAAACGTCTCGCGCTTTTTGGATATAATTACCTTCTAAAAGAGTCAACTCATTCCATGGAGAGGCTCTGGAAATATCCTCAGTCAGGTACTCATCCACCTGTATGGATTGGACTTAGGAAAAGTTAGCATCAAGACACCTTTTCCTCGACACAAACACTTTACTTCGAACTAG
>NC_134811.1:11926163-11943663 GCF_046742065.1 Oratosquilla oratoria
GAAAGAAGTAGAAGATGAAAAAGAAGAAGAGGAAGGAGAAGAAGAAGAAGAAAAGAAGAAAGGAAGGAAAGAAGTAGAAGATGAAAAAAAGAAGAGGAAGAAGAAAAAAGAAAGGAAGAAAGGAAGGAAAGAAGAAGAAAAAAGAAAGAAAGGAAGAAAGTAGATCAGAACATACACCTGTTAAGATCTTTATAGGGGTGAGGTAATGTCAATGTTAGTAACACCAACTATGTAAATGTCATTCTAATCATAGAAAAAAATTGAAAAACGTTATGAAGAACAAATAATAATGGAATATGAGAAAACGGAGAGAGATAAAACGAAGAAAAATGACTGGGAAAGAAATAGAAATACAAAGTTGAATACAAAGAAAAGAAAAAAAGAAAAAGTAGAAAAATGGAAAACAAGTCGAAACGGCAAAAGAATAAGAAGAAAAACCGAAAACGCAGTAAGACAACGAAAACAAATTTGTTTTGGGTGTGCTTGTAGCCATTTTCTTTTTTTTAGGATTTGCTACCACTTCGTCAGGTGAAAAAAAAAAAAAAAAAAAAAAAAAAAGCAAGACACGGTGGGAGGGGGAGCGCCCTCCGATTGGAATGATAGCTGAGGTTTTGTCAGACTTCGAAAAGACAGCCGAGACTCGCGAATTAATGAAGGAGGTAGATGAGATGATCCACAGGTGACAGGTGTCCGTCGTGAGTAAAATGCTCCCCTGGAATTAAAACAAAGAAGAACAAACAAAGAAAGAAAAATAATAATAACAATAATAATAATGATAATCACATGAATAACAACAACAACAACAACAACAACAATAATAATAATAATGATAATAAGAATAATAATGATAATGATAATAATAATAACAACAATGGTAATAATAATATTAAAAATAATAATAATGATAATGATAATAATAACAATAATAACACTAATGATAATAATAAGAAAAAGAAGAAAAAGAAGGAGAAAAGAAAAATAAAGAAGAAGAGAGTGGGTGGATGGGTGGGGGGCTGCAAAAACCCACTTGCGAGTCTTAAGAGACGGTGAGGGACGTCGCCTGATGAGGAGTGACAGCTTTAAAAATCCGCCAAAAGGGGGCGAACGAAGGAGCATCGCTAATAATCATCTTACCTGAGACGAGCGCCAGGAGGAGGAGGAGGAGGACGAGGAGGAGGAGGAGGAGGGGAAAGCCTTAGATCTTGTCCGCTCACGACTCCCACTCTCTTGCTCCCGTTCTCGCATTGTGTGAGTGTATGTGTGTGTGTGTGCGCGCGCGCGCGTGTGTGTATGTGTGTCTGTGTGTGTACGTGTGTGTATATGTGTATGTGCGCGCGCGCGTGTGTGTGTGCATGTGTGTGTGTGTGCGCGTGTGTGTGTGTATGTGTGTGTGTGTGTATGTGTATGTGCGCGTGTGTGTGTGTATGTATGTGTGTGCGTATGTGTGTGTACGTGTGTGTGTGTGTGTGTGTGTGTGTGTGTTTAACGCGACACTGGGTTACGTGTTGGACTATAGTCATTACTCAACAGTATGAGAGTTCAGAGCTCATATACTGTATGTCCCGATAGATGAGTAGGGTTGTGACTTAACACACACACACACACACACACACACACACACACACACACACACACACACACACACACAGACAGACGCACACACACACACACACGCACACTCATTCAAAAAAATCCTTGCCCAACAGAGCAGGGAGGGTTGCAATGATGTGATACTTTTCATCCCTGGGTAGGACTCTGACGGTTCGGGATGTTTTCATCCTTTAGTCAACATTAGCTCGCTTCTCTGCCTATGTAGGCTAACGCGTGACCGTCTGTGTGTTGCTGCAGCATTCGTGTTTGTTTGAACCCTTCTGAGTTCTCGTGCGATTTTCTGGAGTTGGTTTTGGCTCCCTGTCTCTCTCTCTCCCTCTCTCTCTCTCTGTCTCTCTCTCTCTCTCACTCACCCTCTCTCTCTCTGTCTGTCTCTCTGTCTCTCTCTCTCACTCTCTTTCCCTCTCCCTCTTTTCATTTACTGTTTCTTTAATTTTATTGTCATCATATTTCATCTATGATATATGTCTATTCCATTTCAGGTGGTATAGTTTGCTTTATGTGTGTACGTGGGTGCAAAGCTGGTATGTTTGTTTGTGTGTGCTTGCGTGCGTGTGTGTGTGTATCAAATCTTTTGCTACGAAAGGGACTTCACTTGCCTGACTAGTTTGAAGGTGGCAGGCAGAACAAATATACAAATCGTCAAGATGACTTTTATAGGGCCGGATCACTCGTAACACGGCATCTCCTTTCTCGTCGATGCAATCTCAAACCTTTCTGAGTTTGCTTTGAACTTTCTAAAGGCTCAAAGTGAATATGTCCCTTCACCTTGTCCTGCACCTGCATGTGTCTCTCCGTGCCAGCGCTTTGGTTCATGTGGGTGTGTAGTTACACGTGTGTTAACTGTTATGCATATATTTGTTCTGTATATTTGCTACCGTTTATCTTGTGCATCTATGTGTGGTCTTGTGGGTGTAAGTGTGCTTCATATACGTGTGCCTGCATATATATATATATATATATATATATATATATATATATATATATATATATATATATATACATGCATATGTACATATATATATATATATATATATATACATGCATATATACCTTTATATATATATATATATATACATATATATATATATATATATATATATATATATATATATATATACATGAAGTGCTTAGCAAGCCTGACATAGCCTTTCCTAGACTTCTAATTTCCGTATACTGGGATCAGGGACTAAAGCTACTCAGGCAAGATAAAGCGATTCAAAGCCACAATACCAACTACTAAACGTCGACTGTACCTAACGCTGATCAGACCTATCCTGTGCCATTCCCATCAGAAGGTTCAGAACGCCGCAGTCTTTATCACGGAGCAACTTCAGAATCTCTGAATCACTATACCAAGTCGCCAACATGTGTCCACCCAACCAACAAAAGCATAAGCTACACTCCAGACATTCTGAAAGGCTCCACACCAAACACGAACACCTAATTCGACACATAACACCCAGACCTCCATGTAGAGACTATTTATCTTCTGCGCCTTCACCTCGCCGGTATACACGAAAAGTAGGGTATAGCTATGTGAATACTGCCCAAGGTAAAACTGACTGCCACACGCAGGAAGTGGAATCAGCTCACTTACCGTAGGATATAAACACATTCCTCACAAGAACAACAACACTCCCGCAAACGCAAACATTCTCTCATACTTTTTCTTCTACTAAAACCATTTAATGTTTAACCTTCTCTCGGACTGCACATTATTTCAGTTTTCCTCTCACTAGAATTTTCCCGTCTTTCTGGCTTTCTCTGCCCCAATGTGTCCGACCCTTTTCCCCTCTTTCGTTGGTTACTATCGACACGAGTCCCTATCCTCTTCTACCTGCCTTCTCAGCCGCGACATATGGATATATAAAGAATCCTTGAAACGCTCTCACTGGCAACAGCCCCTTGTATACACAACCATCCTTTCATTTGCCTACAGACTTTACTTCCTCTTCTACAAAAGCCGATCTCGCGAAAGCGAAGGGGGGTTGAACTAGATTAACCAAATCCATATCCATTCCTCTGAGGAAGCTTATCTACTGAAGTAAACTCAGATTAAGACCCCCTGTGTTTCCTCTTCCCACCCACATATGTGTGTGTGTATGTAGATTTGCATGCATGTGTACGTGCGTGCGTGCATGTGCGTGGGCGTGTGCGCGCGCGTGTGTGTACGTGTGTCTGTGTGTGTGTGTGTGTGTGTGTGTGTGTGTGTGTGTGTGTGTGTGTGTGTGTATCTGTGTGTTTGTGTTTGTGTGTGTGTGTGTGTGTGTTTGCGTGTGTGTATAATGTAGGTGTAGGTATGTATGCATGTGTTGGTGTATGTGAGCATATGTTGTGTGTACATATATATGTGCATATGGGTGAATATGTATAAGGTGTGTGTGTGTGTGTTTGTGTCTGTGTATATATCCATACATATATATGCATGTGTGTGTAATTGTGTGTATGTATATATATGAATATACATATATGTGTGCGTGTGTATGTATTATGTATGTATTCATATATGCAAATATATATATATATATATATACATATATATGTACACACACACACACACACACACACACACACACACATATATATATATATATATATATATATGTATATATATACATATATATAAATATATAAATATATAAATGTATACATATATATAATTATATAAATATATATATATGTATATATATATATATGTATATGTGTGTGTGTGTGTGTGTGTGTGTACACACGCACACACATACACACACACACACACACACACACACACACACACACACACACACACACACACAAAGATATGTATATATATATATATATATATATATATATATATGTGTGTGTGTGTGTGTGTGTGTGTGTGTATCTGTGTGTGTGTGTGTGTGTGTGTTTGTGTGTGTGTGTGCTTGTGTTTAGGTTGATGCGTTTAACAAGAGTAAATGATTTTTTCACATCCAATTCCTCTTTCATAGGTCAAACCGAGGCAGTGGTTTCCATTGAGCTCTAATTGCTAAAAGTATAGACCAACTAATCAATAAGGACGACCAATCTGGCTCACAGTGGTTGAATGAATATAGAGGATATATTGAATATACGCTGGTTATGCCCTATCTCTGAGCAAGTGGTGCGTTTGTACAGTACCATCACACCTAGAGAAACGTATTAGGTGTTGTCTAAAGCTTTGATATTTCTTTGCAAACAGTACATTACAATCTAGTTTGTACAGACCTTGATGTAAGTTTACAATTATCCCTTTACTAGCAATGATCAAACTACATTTGATCAATTTTCTTTTTGTGATGTTGTTATATGTAATGTATGCAAAGGGACATCAAAGCTGTTTAACTTGTAAAAGATATATCAGTTATGAGCAATTGTCTCAATTATTTGTTGATAACCAGGACGGCGGCAAAACCATATGTACCTCTTCTACCTCTCCGAGTTTCTTCCTCACCATGGCTTGTTTTTTCATGTAATTATGTAATTTTTACACGCACGCACACACACACACACACACACACACACACACACACACACACACACACACACACACACACACACACACATGTATATATATATATATATATATATATATGTATATTATATATATATATATATATGTATATTATATAAATTCCATGAATTTGATTTGCATGGCCCGGCGACTATTCCATTTCCGCAACCGAAATGTTTCCTGTAACCGTCATAAATGTTTTATTGCCAGAAAAATAATTTCTGATATTGTATACTCGTATGCTATGATGATGTCAGTCACAAGCAGTCCCTTTTTTAACACTTCCATCGAAGAGGGAGTTTCCTTCGATTGAATGAAATATCTCAACGGCAGATAGAAGAATGATGTAACAAAAGGCTATCCCTTTGGCTGTAAAATGCTTTCCCATGCAGTTGAATAAAATCGTATGGCGACAATTAGATTAAGCGACTCGAGTCGTAAAACGTGATTTTACTTGGAGTACGGGGGATTAAGGAGGTCGTCTGGGCTCTCCTTCATCATAATGCTTCACAGGATTTAAGATTTGTGTTCAAGTATGAGGACTCCATCTCTCAAATTTCTTTTGAATGGGGCAGCCTGATTACATTTCTCCAAGTCTTGCTACCGCTTCTTTACACGGGAAAATCCATTATAAGATACAATGGTAAAAACGTCTAAGATAGATTGTTAAGAATATTATTCTGAATGTTGTACTGATTCTCAGACACATAATACGTAAGATGTAATTCATGTAATTCAAGACAAATCTTAATTCCTTTAGTACTGAGGATATGTAACGAAAATGAACGATGTTGAATGGCTGAATCCAGTATCAAAGGAGGTCACGTTCGATAAGACTTCTTGTATTCGTTTGACTTTTTGGTCTGGGTTTCATAGTTTCTCATTGAAGTTATTCCTCCTCAAGGCATTTCTTTACCAGGGTCTCGTGTAGAGATTCTCGTGTCTAAGTGTCTAATGATTCCCTCATCTGTTTTGTTTTCTTGAAATGAAATTAACTTTCCCACTTAGGCAACTTCGGATAACTCTCTTGTCGATGTTGTTTTCGAAGTTTCGATTCTGACATTTTCTTCTTATCCTGGTTGTTTACTATCATTCATATCTTATTTAGGTCTGTTATGTTTTAGTCTCCTGTGTGTTTTATTTCTTCCTCTCTTCTCCTGTTTCCTTTTCTTTCTTTTTCTTTTCCCCTTCCCTCCTATTTTCAGCCTAAACCCACTTTTCCCTTGTCAACATCTCTTCCATCATCGTCTCTTTATCCTGTTCTGATATCTATCATTTCAACTGACTCTCCGTCTCTCTTTTCTATGTATCTCTCATCTTCCTCTTTCTCTCCCTGTCACTACAATTCTCTCTCTATGTGTCGCTCTTCATCTTGCTATCTCATCACTATATATTTCTATGTACCTCTCTCTCTCTATCTGTTTCTCCACGTTCTCTCTCTAAGCTTCTTTCCGCCAAACTCTCTGTGTGAATCGACAACTTGAACACCTAAAAGAAAGAAACGATAAAAGGGAAAATACTTGTTTTCCTGCAAACTCTGTCCAGAAGCTTCTTCGTCGGTTTTGGTTCCGTACATCCTTGGTAAGTGGCTGCTTAACGACTTTCTCCCGTCCCGTGGGCCTTGTAGCAGCGGGGGCAGCAGCAGCCGGCCATATCTTCCTTGACCGCAAACAAATTCGAAGAGTCGACTCTTGTCTTCTTCCTTTTTTTCCTTTCAAGGAGAAACCATTTCTTTTCATTGTGGAACTGTTGCACCCACGTAAAGGGAGCGCCTCGGGAGCTCTTATAGTTCTCTTACTTAATTCTTTCGCTGCGTTTTACGACTTTCGGTGTTTGTTGTAGCTGTCACCGGACAATTATATTCATTTGAGTGGAAAATAAACCTTCGACAGTTGTACTAGCTATTGTCAAGTGATTTCATTCAGCTCAGAGGAGAGGAACTCTCATCCGAAGGAAAGGGTCAACTGTCTGAGGTTCTGCGTCACGTCTGCATTGTCACTAAACCTCAGGATGGTATGGTTAGCAAGCGGAGAACTCCAAGTCGTCAGCTAGGCCATCTATCCTGCTTTCCGTTGGTGTTCCTTACAATTGCTGTAATATTTTTTATCTCGTTCTTGTGATAAGTGTCGTTTATAGATATTGTTTCCATAATTTGCCTCTATACTCTGGTCACCCTCAGACTATTACATTCATCTCCGTGGTGCTCTTCGGGAACAAAGGAATTATAATTTGTCTCAACTCATATCGTATGTGGTATTGACTGCATAATTTTTGTGCAGTAAATAATTTAAGTATTTTAGTGATACCCCTACGGAACAGAGTCGCGTATCATTCTATTATGATTGGGGACTGATCTGCCATCAACGAATAATGTTATAATCACATTTGATTTATTTTATCCCTCCGATCTGCTACTCCTTAAATCTCTATCACCTGTACGACCATCACTCCGACGCGGTATTGTCCTAATGGATAGAAACGCTGGTTATCATTGGCAAAACAGAAATTATCTTCAGTATCCACAGTCTTATTTATCCAGGCATAGGGCCCTCTGCTGAAGAGGCTGAATAAACAGGTAGGAGCTCACGCCTGCACGGGGCTTTGTGGAATACTAGAACAAGTCATGACGTCACGTCGCTTGGATTTTGAAAGCTGTGTTTACAGAGCATCTGATTAAAGACTGTCTCGTGCGGAAGGCATTGCGTATAATACAGGAAGCGTTGAGTGTCTTTCGGTTATTCTATTGGTTTCTAGATATCTATCTTCTCTTGATGTTAAAGGGTCAGCATCTGTTCTTTAGTTGAATGAAATAGATTTTGGATAACTAAGATAGAACAGCTGGGACGAAATCTATACAATTTAAATTGTAACGAAAGAGTTATTCCAGGCAGTTTTGCGGGGAGGAGAAGAGAAGAGAAGGCGTAGTTGTGTTTGGACTAATGGGGCAGGTAACAGTCACTGCTAGGAATCGGAGAAGAGTGCGGGATTCGAACCCATAAGTAAGTGAATGCGAGACCAGCTTGCTTCCTATAATGCCACCAGCGGAGAAGGCGCTTCTCAATCAGATGGAATCGCTTTTTGGCAAATAGAATAAAACAAATATAATATAAATCAGTCCAAACAAGTTGATACTCATTTTCGCTTACTATAAACGTTGCTGATTGAAATTGTGGGATTAACTTCGTCAAGCAATCACTTAAGATTAATCCTTGATTCAAGTTCTGTTTATTTTTTGACAATGTCGACGGTCCTGTTTTTACATTTTCACCCGCAAATATTGAACAAATATATATATATATATATATATATATATATATATATATATATATATGTATACATATATACATATATATATATTGTATATATATATATGTGTGTGTATATATATTCGCGCAGCTTAACCCGTTCCTCCCCGGTCAATGTTATTGCCATCTCGCTTTCGTCTGGCCTCGTGGAGGATTATAATTTATCTTATATTTATTTATTTATTTATTCATTTTTGTTATCATTTGTCTGTTTGATTTTAATTTATTATTAGTTATATGTCAATTTATTATTATTTACTATTTACCTGCTTGTTTATTATTTAACTATACCTATGCATCTATTTATGTACTTTATTTGTTATTTACATTATTATAGTTTTTATTTATTAATTTATTATTATTATGATTTTTTTTTCGCATCCGACCTAGATATGGACCAAAAGGTCTCCTGTCGGCATGCTCCGCCTTTGTAATCCTTTGTGTGTGTGTGTGTGTGTGTGTGTGTGTGTGTGTGTGTGTGTGTGTGTGTGTGTGTGTGTGTGTGTGTGTGTGTGTGTGTGTGTGTGTATGTATTGATAGAATCTCCAAGGTACATGCTGTTTACTCTGGACATCTTTCGACTCAATCAGAGGTCATCTTCAGGAGATGACTTCTGATTGGTTCGAAAGACGTCTAGAGTGAACAACATGTATCTTGGAGATTCTACAATACCCTGACCTCCAACCTCCGCTCTCTCATTAGAAATATCGAGAGTACTTCTTACAAGTTGAACAATGCTGTAGACTTCAACAAAGCCTGTATTCAGAATGGTCTCCTTCCAAAATATATATATGTAACCATACGAGTATATATATATACATATATCTATATATATATATATATATATATATATATATATATTATGTATATATATTATATATATATATATATATATTATGTATATATATATATATAATATATATATATATTATGCATGTATATATATATATATATGTATATATGTATATATATATTATGTATATTATGTATATATAATATATATATATATATATATATATATATATATTGGAGTAACGTGATGTAGCACACAAGTACAATTCAAACTTATAACCCACTTTCAGGGGAATTAAACTCAGAAGTGAAGTATTCCTTATATTTCGACCATTAAACTGTGGTCCTCTTCAGAGGTCCTCTGAAAAAGACCACAATTAGTGGTCGAAATATAAGAATTATTTCATTTCCGTGTTTAATTTTCTCTAAAAGTGGGTTATAATTTTGAATATATATATATATATATATATATATATATATATATATATATATATATATGTATATATATATATATATATATATATATATATATATATATATATATATATATATATATATATATATATAACGGCCACATTGGGCCGCTACAGACGGGAAAGAGTTTAAAGTAACCCAGTTCAAAGTCAAGAATCGGTGTAAAGGGTGAGGTGTGTTGAGATTCCATTTTTGAAAGTCCAGATCATAAACAGATGGAATGCATTGTGGAGAAGAGAGCTGTTCCCGTCTCCTACTGAAAGGAAAGACAAAGCATTCTAGTCGACTCTTGCAAAAAGTAATTGTACGGAAAAAAGGATGAAATGTTTCAGAAAAATCTAGTGTTGTATTGGATTCCACCTTGCTCAGGAATACTGAGTAGGAAATGTGGAATGCTGAGGTGGAAATGTGGTTCTTACATTCTTCGCCTCTCTTTAACATATTTAACACAGAGACATATACACAAACGCAAACACACGCACACACACAACAACAAGAAATAACAATGTTGTACAACACAGCTATCCCTTAGCTTACTGTCTTCTTTTGTCATTATGCTTGTAATAACATCTTTTCACTGTCATAGTTTTATAATGTTATAATCTTGTTGGATGTATATTTCCAGCAGTAATGCTGCTATACCCAATAAACCGTATATTATTATTATTATTATTATTATTATCATTATTATTATGCATACACACACATACTCACATACACACACACACACACAAACATTCACAAAACTTCCCCTCATGTGTGTATACATTCAGTAACTCTTTTCCTTCCGAGAAGAAGAAGAGGAGGAGGAAGAAGCAAAGAAGGAGGAGCAGTAGCGTCACTTTCCCACGTCGTCGCGCGTCGTGACGTGACAAGTCCCGAATTGTGTGAGTGTGTGTGTCGCCGGGACCAGATGACCGCGATGGCCATCTCCTATGAGGCGGAATAGTTTTTCATTCGTTCTTCTTTTTCTTTTAATTTTCCTTTCCCCCTCTAGGCCGATTCTAGTGCCACAATTACTTCTCCCGTTTATTACAATTTTTGTCTCATATAGTTCATATATTTTGAGATTAGCTATATTATTTTCACAAAAGGAGAAACGTATTAAGCTACACGTTGGTTAGAAAATATTAGGAGACAGAGAGCGCCAAAGCCTCTCAGGAGTGACGTAAGCTCGTGTCTACAAGGATTAGTAAAGCTCACTCTTTGGTAATAAAGGGATTAACTCTTTCGTTAAGAGGTTATCACACTGAGCTTTTTTCTCCAACCTCCGATTAATCGACGATACTGTCCACCTCCAGGAAATTTTCCGCCGTAAAATCACTGTGGCAAACTGTTTTCTTTTCCCAATAATTTACATCGAATATCATTTGATATGCTGGAGGAAAAATATTTTCTTCCAGCAGATCATATTCCTTCCCGAAAGCTGCGGGGCTCAAATCTGTTCCAACAATCGGAGGAAAAAATGGCTGAGTGTGATAGCCCCTGTACTCTGTTATTTTTCCACGGTTGAATAAAATTACCAAGCCGAGCCATAAGAAATTCCTGAGATATCAACACCATTTTTATAAAGATTATCTCTCCTCCGGAGATAGAATGTAAGCGTAGGGACGACTCTGGAGTTGGTGCAAGGACGGGATAATTTTTTTCAGGTATGTTAAACTATATAATATGCGCGAGAGTTTGTTTGTTTTGAAACAACGTTGCCATTTTTCAACAGATCTTTACGAAACTTGGCACGTACGTCCACATACATCCACGAATAATACATGAGAAGAGAAAACCCAAGTCCGGGTTCCCTTTGGAGTAATATCTGAAGGGTATTCTCTTTTTGTGTACCATAAAAGAGAGACGCGATCCGACCATGTCAAACTCGCTGGCCGCGGGCACTCTAGTCACTTCACCATGACAGTGCGGGAAGGGGTAAGGGAGATTTGTGTTGGGTAGGGTTGATGGCGTGGTCAGAAATTGTGTTTGCATAAAAAAAAGACAGGATGAAAGTTGAAACGATTAAAAGGAAAAGAGTGACATAAGTAAATAAATAAAATCTAAAAGTATATGAGGAAATAAATAGAGAAAATAGAAAAAAAAACAGAAAGAAAGTTGAAACGATTAAAAGGAAAAGAGTGAAGTAAGCAAATAAATGAAATTTAAAAGTACATAAGGAAATAAACAGAAAAAAAATAGAGGTAAAACGAAAAAAAAAACGCGAAGGAAAAGATGATATTATAAAAAAGGAACAAAAAAATGAAAGACAAAAACAAAAGAAGAGGAAGAAAACACAAAGGGAAGGGAAAAAAACGAAGAAAAAAACACGAAACAAGAGATGCTATTAAAAAAGAAGGAAAAAATTAAAGACATAGAAAAAACAAAGAGGAAGAAAACACAAAGGGAAGGGTAAAAAAAAAAAAAAAAAAAGACGAAGAAAAAAGAGGAAAGGAGAACACCAAGGAAGAAACTAAGAAATGGAGTAGAAAAGAAATCAGTTTATTTGTTCTCATTTAAACCTGTTTTCGAAGAAGTTTAATATGACTTTTCTTAGTCGGATAAAAACACAAGCACGTAAGAATGGAGGAGATTGCGAAAGACCATAAGGCCTACATCATGTCCCTTAATACCTTTCACCCTTATCCATTCATTTATCTAATCTTTTCTTAAAACTTTCAATTGTTTCAGTGTTCATTACATTGTTACTAAGTCAGTTCCATTCGCTAACCGATTCTAGCCTGGTTCCTTTTTAAACCTTGAATGAATACTAAAGACGTAAAACACTGAGAAAGGGTTCATTTCAATTACACTGGAGAGGCGCATAATGTAGAGACGGATGACTCAGAAACCCATTTGAAAGATAAACGACGCCTATCAGCTTCATCTAGAAAATATGAAATGATGTTTGCGGTTAAAACCATCACCTTTGCTTTAGGTGCTTTGACAGTTGGTGTATCTAATTAACTCATTTCCTGTGATAACGTCAAAAAAGCTCCGCCCGTAAGTAAGACGTGGTGCTCTTTGATTAGGCAATGGGCCAAGGTTCCGCCCCGGAATGGGAGAAGCTGTTCGCTGATTGGATAATGTGGCAGTGTGAGTTTTAGCCCGTCCTCATCAATCATGTTGCTTATATGAGGACATGTCAGCCAATCACCTGCTAAGACAGCGGAAAGGGGCGTGGCAACTTTGTCATTATGAAAATTAATAAAGTATGCATGTAGCACTTACATATGAAAAAATGCATAAACACGCACTTATGCAAGCTCACACATATGTTTGCGCACTTGTTCGCACACACACGCACACACACACACACACACACACACACACACACACACACACACACACACACACATATATATATATATAATATATATATATATATATACGCACATACACACATACATGCACACACACACACATATATACACGCATATACACACACATACACGCACACACACATATACACGCACATACACACACACACACAACCACACACACACACACACACAACCACACACACACATACACACACACGCGCGCGCACAGACACACACACACGCACACACACACGCACACACACGCACACACACACACACGCATACACATACACGCACACACACACACAAATACACACCAATATGCACACAAACATACACACACACACACACACACATACACACCCATATGCACAAAAAACATACACACACACACACACACGTACGAACACATATATGCACATCCTATCACAACCTTGACCACATATTTGGAATTAGTTAATGTTGAGTGATTCTATTCCACTTTTGTGCAGGACTTTGTGCTGAAGAGGAGGTCAAGGTTTTTGGAATGACCACCGACGCTTCTGTGGTCCTTGCCCATGCTGTTGTGTCTAGCGTCTGACGATCTTAATCAGCCAGGTGTTGTAGGACCTTGTACTGAAGACGCTGATGAAACCTGCAAATGTCTCACAACCGAAGACATTCCCTCGTTTTCTCTTTTGGTGTCCTGCCCACGTTTCCAAGTAGTCTTCCTGATCAGTGCCAGAACTGTGGACCAAAGCCTTGCTATACGATGACTTCCTATACGACGTTTCTTTTTTTTGCCTGACGCCAGACGATTTTAATCAGCTGAGAGATATTTTCTCAGGTAACTCCTTCACTACAGTAATCTCCATACTGATGACAGGCCCCAATAATTAACTAAAGGAAACCCTGGAAAAATTTATGAAAAAATATGTGTGTATATATATATATATATATATATATATATATATATATATATATATATATACACACACGAGTGAATGTGTATAATGTAAAAATAAAAAACCATCAGGCCTAGAACATAGCTACAGTTGATTTCATGTCTAAGTTCTATAGTAGCTGGCGCCTTTTGCGAAGCCGAATTAAACGCATTTCTCTATATCGACCATATACAGTGCAGAAAAGCCTTGGTCTTGAAACATTAATTCAAGTCGTAAATCCACTGCCTATGGACATACGCCGCCCCCAGCTCCCCCAGAAGACATTTGTAAGTGGAGATAATTGTACCCCAGAACATAACGGGGTGGGTCAAGTAATCCATTCACTCGACCAACACATTACACATAACGATAGTAAATACCAGATTGCTGGTGATGGCGACAGAAATCGATAATGACGAAACTAAAGACGAGAAAAGAAGGACCATGAAAAATGAGGGACGAGGGGAGAAGGTGATAAAGGCGAGGTGAAAGGAGGTACAGGAAAGAGTTGATGACATCATGTGAGACTCTGCGTGTCAAATAGGGGAAATTGACGAAATTAACGTTTGCTGAAGTCGCTTCCAAAGCTCAACGACAGTTTATCAAGCAATTTTCATTATTTTTTCTTTTAGAAACATGTTTTTAGCCCTAACTAGCTGAGCGTTCGTGGGTTGATGTAAACTTGGCAAAAATGTAGAAGTTTCAGAATATTACAATGACGAAAATAGAAGGTCATAATAACAGTAAGTGAAATGAGGTGGGTTGGACTTTATGGGCAATTTTAGCAAATATTTCAATACATATACATATACATTTATATATACATACACGATATACATATACATTTCCATATACATACCCGGTATACACATACACATACATATACATATATACATATCCATATACATGTATATATACATATACATTTATATATGTGTATATATATATATACATATATATATATATATATATATATACACACATAGATAGATATATAGGCAGATAGACAGACATATGTCTGAGCAATAATTCATGTGATATTTCATATTATGATGTCAGATTGTTCTGATACCGCACAGCACTCCTAAGTGATAAACATTGATAACGTTGTAATGTCGAACAAGGTAAGTTAGCTGGACAGATATTGTTACGTTACGTTTGGGATTTTCCTCCTTTGAGCGAGCAACTGCGCATGCGTCCATGCCTTGTTCTGAATGCCGACACGAACGTGCGGCATTCTGGAATTCTCAGGATTTCCAGCCCACCTTCCAGCTCCAAAATGCGGAAAACAACGGCACAAAGTGAAAGGAGAGGAATGTAGGGAGTGTTCTTGTCAAAAAGCACGTGTAAGCTTGAAGGTCTCAATCTCTTTGGACGAATTGCGCCTCATTTATTGTTGTCGACTCTGTCTCTTCTTCAGTAAAAAGAAGACGCAGTTTTCGACAACCATGATGTCTGCTGAAGGCTTCCACCACCGGGAGGGTTTTCTTCAGATGAAGAAAACCTTCTGGTGGGATCTAGAACAGGCACTGAAGTTCCAACACGTTGACGAAGGAGTAATTGAGATGGACACGAAATGCACCCCGAGTGACAATTCCCTCATCTGAATGTATTTCAGTGGCAAAGGATAGAATGACTACCGGGGTCTAAAACTGCGACCAAATGGCTAGTCGAAATATGCTCGAAATGTTGCGGAATGAAGTGTTCCGCATATGAACAGAATATTCTGGCGTCAGCTTGGATGAATACTGGGGTCGAAAAAGTTCAGCAAACGGGTTAATCCCCTCTTTACTCCCGACGGGGTGGCGAGGAGAGGAACGAAATGGCCCACAGCAACAGCCTGTAATAAAGGAAAAATGTCCCACCCACCTAACACGGAAGGATTTTTCTTTCTCGGTGTCGGATTACACTCAAGAGGCTTTACTATGACCATCGCCAGCCAGGTGATCTCATTCGCTTAAGGACAAGACCTCTCGGCCTTGAACCACGGACATGAATCAAGTATACTGACGGAAACTAGACTAAAAGGATAGCATGGGAAGGTTCTCAGTGGATCGAGAGCCCACTCAAACTGGGGTTTTATCCTTGGCTTAACAAAACCATTTGGTAATTGGATCCACAGAACAAACAACGAGACAGCATCGTAAGTAAATTAATATGCTCATAGACCTTCGTACATGGACTCAGAAATCTACTTTACGAAGAGATGCTTAGGCACCTTAACTTACACTCTGGAAAGACACAGAGTGCGGGGTGATCTAATAGAGGTGTTTAATTGGATCAAAGGCTTTAACAGGGGTGACGCAAACAAGGTCATCATATGAAGACAACAGGGTAGGACTCGCATTAATGGATTTAAACTGGACAAATTTAAATTTAAGAAAGAAATAGGCAAGAATTGGTTTACTAATAGGGTGGCCAACGAATGGAACAGACTTAGTAGCCATGTAGTGAGCGCTGAAACTATTAGCTGTTATAAGAAACGGTTAAACAACTTTATAGACGGGAATGACAGGTGGTAATGGACATGGAACTGCCTAGTGTAGGCCTCATGGTCTCTTGCAGGGTCCTTCACTCTTATGTTCTTATGTACCTCTTTCTGTCCGGTAATCGGCAAGCGATTTTAGTGAAGGAGTCTTCCTCCTTGTAAAGATAAACGATTATCCACCCACTGTTCAGGCTTTCTCCTTTTATTCTTGTGGAAGCCGGGCTGGTTTTGTTAGCCTCTTTGGTAACCTTCACGACGAACCCCTTCCGGACCAGAATGCTTAATTTATCGTCACGGTAACCCGTTGGATATGGTGGAGTTCATGGAAAAGAAAATGTGGTTTGGTTACTGTGTATTCATATATTAGAACGCATGAGAATGGGGAACTAAAACTACATTTTATGTGTGTGGCTTAGAAAAATGTTTAAAATTTTATATTTGAAAATAATGTCGTTCCGCTTCCATACCTTCCTACGTCCGGTAATCCAGCTTAGCCAACTCTGCACAAACTGCTATCTGGGCAAGCTATTTGTTCCAGCTGTTCCCAGTTTCAAATACCAACCGACCTAACGGTTTTTTTTTTTTTTTTTTTTTTTTTTTTTTTTTTTTTGAGTTTTGAGTTTTTAAAATTACCAAACCACAGGGAGGTGCTGTAGGACTTTAAATTAACGAGGGTGTTCCACCATTTGAGGTAGCGGGTCTGTCAAGTAGCTGTGTAAGATGTCAGTAATTACCTGCCTTTACGCCTCTACCAAGTCCTTAGGTCGTTTGGTACTCAATCAACCACACACGTCCTGAAGCCAGGAGCATCTCGTTTGATGCGATTTGCACATTCTAGACTAATGGAACTCACGACAGTAATATCCACAATTATAATTCGACGATCTTAACGTTCCAGAAACTCGACTTTTATCACGATTTCATCTGAGGTTACCGACACAGTACAACTCGAACCCGGTGACTGGACTGCTGCAGAACCTTCCTACGAAGCTTTTGAAAATGTGACTCAGAGAAAGTGTCTGGTTTCCATATGTATCGAAAATCTTTTTTTCAAAATGTCCGCAGCGTTCCAACAATCCCGA
>NC_134811.1:11946163-11958663 GCF_046742065.1 Oratosquilla oratoria
ATGATGGTGTTGTTATAGAATGTGGTATTACCTGTAATGTCGCTTCCGATTATGAGAAAAGGTTTGCTTGTACGAATAGCACATAGGCAATGCGAATGACGATGAAATAATGCCTCACAGACTCGCTTAGGCACGAGTACATGTATTTGTGCGTATCCTTGCGCGTGCGCACACACACACATACACACACACAAACACACACACACACACACACACACACACACACACACACACACACACACACACACACACACACACACACACACACACACACACATGGCGCAGTTGGTAGAGTTCCCGGCTGCCACAACAGCGGTCCGGGTTCGAAATCCGTCAAGGGCTGAAATAATTTCAGTGTCATTGCGCTGCGGGTCGTCACTCCAATTCTCGTGGGCGGGCAGTTGGGTGTGTGTGTGTGCGTGTAAGGTCACAGCATTACCCATAGATCGGCCATATATGAGCTCTAAGCTCTCTTCCTGGAGAGAAATAGCTGTCGATCATGAGCCCAACACGTGATCCAAGACCATGGTGAATCTCAAACACACACACACACACTTTCGCACACACGCTCTGCCAAAGTGTACATTTAATTGTGTGCGTATGTTGGCCCACAGTCCATGTGTACTAAACCACGCGCACACAGGCGCACACGCACGCACACACACATACACAAACACACACACACACACACACACACACACACACACACACACACACACACACACACACACACACACACACACACACAGGTGCACAGCTGTTCCTTTTGGCTCTAACTTGATCCTTTGACTGCCGGAAGAAGTGACCTGTTGGTTATCACACTGGGCTAGTTTTCCTTCAACCTCCGATTAATCGGCGGTAACCTCCACCTCCAGGACTTTCTCAACCGTAAAATCACTGCGGCAAACTACTTTATTTTCTTAACAATTTACATAGAATGTAATTTGATTTGCTGAAGGAAAATAATTTTCCTTCCAGCATATCAGATTCCTTCCCAAAAGCTGCGGGCTGCAAAACTGCTCCAACAGTCGGAGTTAAAAAAAAAAAAAAAAAAATGTGTGATAGCGCCTTCACAGTCTGTCTCGATCAACTCTCCCACAACTGGAAGTGGATTATGCATTTCCTTTCTGTCTACCGCCAGTCCATTCTAATCTTTTTCCCGTGCTCTGAACTCATTTCCCGGACGTACCGGCAGCAACATGGTCACGCATCTCTGAAAGGAACGCACCTTTTTTATTTTCATTTTTTTTTTTTGGGGGGGGGAGTGAAATGTCACTCCCACGGGCTGAGTCTTTCTGTTGTGTTGCCGGCCGATTTTATTCAGTCATGCGGTCGTTCTCCGTCAAATTCGAAAATAATCTATCTCTCTTTAATCCCCTACCAGCCGTCGGTCTTTTTTTTTCTTTCTTTCTTTCTTCCGGGTCACGAAGGAGCCTTTGGCTTTCATTCAGTCATGGTCTGTTCCCTATCCGGCCATGGGCTCTTCGCCCTGTTATCACCGTGATTCACCTTGGTCTTTGGATCACGTGCTGGACTCGTGATCGACAGCTATTTCCCTTCCGGAAGAGAGCCCAGAGCTCGTATGACCGATTTATGGGTAATGCTATGACCTTACACACACACACACACCCAACTCCCCGTCCACGAGAGTCAGAGTAACGACTCGAAGCGCAGAGATACTGAAATAATTTCAGTCCTAGGCAGGATTCGAACCAGGTACCACCGGCACCACCGTACTGGCAGTCTAGCCCTCTACCAACCGTGGCCCACTATATTTGTCTGTGGTAGACGGCAGGCAATTATATCCTTCAGCTGCGGTTGGGGGAGCCCCGGGTCAGTAGGGGACCTCACTACGTCACTCGATCGAGACCTCACTGCCAACGATGACCTGATCACTCTCAATAAAACCTGTGAGTTGTGCCATCGCGGTGAAGAGTCTTAGTGTGTGAGAACAAAAGTAGAACAGATCTCGGAGATCTGACGAGGATCGTTATCATGAACCTCTCCCTCTCCTTCCTTCCTACCCCAGTAATACTTTATTTTAAGTTGTTTTCCTTTATCTTTGGCTACCTACCTTGTAAGGGGAAAAAGCCTTTGGTATATGTATGTATGTTCCTTTATCTCCAACGTAACGGTAAAGTTACACAACGTAACCAGATAAACGGTGACTATAGTTTCATAAAGATAGGTGTTGAAATGGGGCTTAGGATAAGTAGAGTGAGGTTTGCTTGCGGCTGGAACTACAGAGAAATGTATCTAGATCAGGACACCCTGCGAGGCTAAATCTAGACATCAAGTAAGCATGAAACGAAGCTGATTTGAGGCTACAAGTGAAACTTAAAAGAAAGAAGACATAAGCAAGAGGTTAGGTTATGGTCTAAGGCAAAGTGTGTGTGTGTGTGTGTGTGTGTGTGTGTGTGTGTGTGTGTGTGTGTGTGTGTGTGTGTGTGTGTGTGTGTGCGTGTGTGTGTGTATGTTTGTGATTCACCATGGTCTTGGATCACATGCTGGACACGTGATCGACAGCTATTACCCAGCTGGAAGAGGGCTCAGGGCTCATATATAACCGATCTATGGGTAAAGCCGTGACTTTACACGCACACACACACCCAACTCCTGGCCCACGAGAGTTGGAGTAACGACTTGCAGCGCAGCGGTACTGAAATGATTTCAGCCCTGGGCGGGATTCGACCTCGGACCACCATAGTCACGGCCGGAACCTCTAACCACTGCGCCATCGAGACGTGTTGGGGGGGGGAGGGGCAACTGTTTTAAGTGTGGGTACCAAAATCAGTCAAATCTTTGATACAAAAATTTCTCGCGTACCAACATAGTAAGGCCTACATTCGAGCATGGACCCTTCCCCTAACCTCGTTGGGTCTCAAACAGTCACCCAGAACAGCATCCGATTACCAATGGTCATACAAACGAAGCTGGAGATTTATCAGTTATTCTTTTTTAAGGTGAGCTCTCGGTTTCGCTTGCCGGAAAGAAGTCATTAGTGTGTCAGGTTATGCACGCGTGGTAAGGGTTCCCCACCCCTGGTTTAAGAGAAGCTATGAATAAACACGGAAGAGGCCAGGAGGTGACCTGTGCGAGGCTAAGTGTGGGTATGTAGGGAGGCTACCAGAAACGCCAGATGAAGATGGAAGGAAACTCGGAAGAGTATTGTCGACCTGTGGCACTTCAGGCCTTTCACCTCTTGGCTAAATATGAAAGACAGAATTATTATTAGATTCTTTATCGTCATCTAGAAACGGAAAACTTGTACAGTACATAAAATACAACTTTATTTATGATTTAAGAAAAAATTCTGTCAATCTGATATGGTTACACGACAAGATTCTAGGATTTTATGTATATCGCATCTGTTAAATCCTGCTTTACAATGCAAGAGATCTGATGAAATATTTAAGTTTTGCAAGGGATTTTGTGTTCAACACTGTGCTGCGTAGAATTTTAAATCGTCGTCCAGCTCAGCGTGTTACAAAACCAGAAACAAAGCAGAACAGTTTTTAATCTTCGCCGAAAGAATTTGTGAGCGAATTTACGAGTTCTTTGTCAACAACTTCATCTCTTATTCAGACTAGAAACTGAGACAAAAGGAAAAACGTGAACAGTAATTATCTGACGATATTTATCTTTGTGTAACTAAAAAAGAAGAAGAAGAAGAAAAAAGGAAAGGCTAGGGGCTTACGATAGGAGGCGCAAAGCTGTGGCAGTTGTCGCATTTGTCCTATACGTTCATACAGCAGAGGTAGCAGACGACAGTCACCTAAGGAAATTATATTTTGTTACAAGAGGTTGGCTCCGCTCTTGGGGGGATAGGGGTGGGGGGTGGGGGGGGGTTCCCCGCAACAATTGTCCCTTTGTTATTCAATATGGTTTCAAATGAACGTGTCCCGGTTTTATGACGAGGCAGGACACTTGTTGCCGCGCGAGGCGAGTGAGTGACATATCCGAGGGCTATTTCGTCCTCTGTCGGGGCGGGCACGAATAAATCATGACGATATTTTGGGAATCTGAATCCCGCTTTTCTTTTTTGTTTCCATGGCGACGCGTGACGAATGGGCGGAGGCTGCTACTCGGGGGATAAAGAATCAGTTCGAAAAGAAAGAAAGGAAATAATTACTGCTTATTTTCGATTAACGACACGGAAGTAAACGACACAGGAGGCCGTGCGTTAGCGCGCGGGTTCAAAGCGGATGAACTATTGCGGACATTCAGACCCCATGGTATAACGTACCAAAGTATTTTTGTCGTTGATAATATAATTCTACATATAACAGTAACTCTTTTATTAATTTGTGTTGATGCAACAACAACGATAGATCTATTTGTTGAACTGACATCGGTGATTCCAAGTTCTAGGAAATAAGTAGGACACCGTCGAAGGTATGAATTTGAATTTAGTAAACATCATTGGAGAATCGGCAAAGACCATCTTTATGTAAAGTGAATCTATCAATAATCTGTGGAGACGTTAGGAAGATTATTTCAGTGTACTAAAAAGGTAAGAAAAATAGCGCTATATTATTCATAAGTAGGCTACATAGAATAGAATATTATGATTGTAGATTATATAATTTACGGTATCAAACATAGAGCATAAATGCTTATTAAATCACTGAGTAAAGTAACTACATATCAGCTGGTATACTCGTATACCATTCCTCACGCCAATAGCGTCAAGATGCAAAATATTGATAAAAGTCCTTAATTTTCATCTGTTTTTATGGATTTCTATGTAAAATCTGAATGCATCGTCGTGTTCAGTTGCTTATGTAGAAGAAGACATGTCTTATTCTTCACTTGTTATCATAATTGCTGTAAACATCGATTATAATTAAGTAAAGCTGCGTATAAGCCGATAATTTCTTTTCCTTGAATTCAACTCCACATAATTAAATAGTTTCTTACTCTAACGACTTTTGAAAATTTTGTTATAGTTGTAGAATGACTGAACTTTCTAATGATTGAAACCAAAATGTCCTATCTTATGAACAGTGGAAAAATATAATATTTTCTGAAGGAGGTGAGGAATTTGCGTGTCGCTGGTGCCTCCGTGGAGCAGGAGTCTGCAGGACTACCAACTGTAACGAACTGCACGGCAGAAATCGAGTGTAATTTCTTATTGGAATGAAGTATAAATAAAAGAAGAAGGACTATCCAGAATAAAGGTAGAAGAGATGAAATAGAGAGTAGAACTAAACAAGCATATATATATATATATATATATATATATATATATATATATATATATATATATATATATATATATATATATATATAGTTTACCATCAATGAATATTCTTAAAGGACTTATGTAGAGGAAACTATATCATATGATAAGTGAATGTATATGTTTGAATACATGGAGAAGAGGGTACGGGGACCTTCTTAATGCACGTTTGATATAAGATCCACGAGGCCGACGCGTGCAGCCTCTGGACCAAGATATAGAAAATTGTGGTTGGAACTCGTCAGAGATGAACAAACGAAGTCTCTTGTTTGTTTGTCCCACCAAGACGGAAGGTTACTGGCCAATTCTTTTTCAGTTTATTAACTTAAATGGAAACATTTTCATTATCAGCATCTATTGGCTGAGCGTCGAAGTGCCAACAAGTAATGCATATATTACATACACACGTACATATATACATTTATACATTACATACATAAATACATACATTCATACATTACATACATATATGTATGCACACACATACACACGCACACACACACACATACACACACGCGCGCGCATACACACACACAGTGACACTCACATAGACGCACGTGCGCGCACACACGCATGTACAAATACACACGCACGCACACACACACACACACACACACACACACACACACACACACACACACACACACACACACTCACGTACACACACACACACACACATGCGCAGGCGCGCGCGCATACACACACATAGACACACACACACACATACATAGACGCTCGCGCGCGTACACACGCATACACAAATACACACGCACGCACGTACACACACACACACACACACACACACACACACACACACACACACACACACACTCACGTACACATACACACACCAGCGTACACACACACACACACACACACACACACACACACACACACACACCCGCGTACACATACACACACACCCGCGTACACACGCACGCACACACACACACACACACAAACACACGCACACACACGCACACACACATACACACACACACCCGCGTACACATACACACACACGCGCACACACCCGCGTACACACGCACACACATTGCTGCTGAGAGAGATATGTGATAAATCCTCCTCGACTATTCTTAGAATTATCTTTATTAATTTCTTCAGCTTCAAAATTATTTCTCATTTTCGTGTCGAGTCCTTGATATGAGATTGAGATATCCCAAGCAGGTGAGTGTTCCTTCTTATCAATGTATGTTGCAAGCGAATTTCTAATTATGTGTAACTTGACTTCGTTTTTCTGTTGTGCTCTTCTTTTCGCGAATCATGTTTGCTTTTGTCGTAGTAAGACAGGTCACATCCGGTACATTGGGTTTTTGTACACAATGCTCCTCCTTTGATCCGAGTCTACTGATTGTCTTGTTGTCATCTTACCTATTCTTTGTCTTGGGCTCGGGATTATTTGAATGTTGCCTTGTTCGGTGTGTTTTGTTGTTTTTGTATTTAACAAGAAACAACATATGTATACACACACACACACACACACACACACACACACACACACACACACACACACGGCTCGGTGGCGGATTGGACACGACTCGGTGGCGGATTGGTAAAGCACTGGCCTCACAAGCCAGAGAACCGGGGTTCGATTCCCCGGTCGGGCGGAGATAAGTTGGGTTTGTCTCCTTTCACGTGTAGCCCCTGTTCACCTAGCAGCGAGTAGGTACGGGACGTTAGTCAAGGAGTTGTGACCTTGCTGTCCCGGTGTGTGAGTGGTCTCAGACCTACCCAGAGATCGGCTAATAAGGAGCTCTGAGCTCACTGCCGTAGGGTGGTGTCTGGCTGTCTCGACAGAGACTGCAGCAGATCCGAGGTGAATACACACAAACATATATATATATATATATATATATATATATATATATGTATATGTACATATATATATATATATATATATATACATATGAAATATATGTACATATACATGTATACATATATCTATTTAAAATTATTTCAGACAAATGAGAGAGAAAGCAGCAAGTGTCCTAATAATTAAATCGTTAGCCAAAGGGAAAACATGACCTTTCCGCTCATACCTTGGCGGGTTCCCTCTCGCTACGAATATAAGAATTGTGATCCGTCTGTAATGCTGTAGTCCTCTGAAGAAGACCAAGTTGGTCGCAACGTTATGGCAATAAACTCTATTCCCAACACATCTTCGTCTGCCCTTCCCCACCCACATTCTCTCTCATATATATATATATATATATATATATATATATATATATATATATATATATTGTAACGTAATATTAGATATTACGTCATATGTGTAATTATGTTATAGAATTGTGTTCCTTTGTATTACATAACTATGTTCATATTTCTTGTCTATGTATGTATTGTAACAATGTTAAGCAGTAACGCCCGTCCATTATATGTAATCTCGCCTACGTGCGGAGAGGTGCGCACTCTTGTAGAACAAACAGACAAGCGAAATCCTGAATAGTTCGGAGCGCACAGATTTGACAGTTACTAAATAAATAGATTGTTCAAGCGAGTCGAGGGTCCTAAAAACTACCCATGTTGACGTGTTAACTTACCCTCCTCCCCTCCTTTCACTCACTCGCACACTCACCCGGAAGTATTCAGTTTCCGGTCCAATGGTATATAAGCGGTTGAAACCGCTCATTCCTTGTCATTTTTCGCTCTATTGATCTCTTGATAAGAATACAAGTTTGGACTCATGAGACGATTGGTGTGAAGTGATCACCCTTTTTGCCTACATTACGTGTCTGATATACATTGCATTACTTTACTTATATTTGTACTTATTACTTATTCTGATGCATGTTCCTGATCTCTTTGTACTTAGATAGTACCATATTGTATACTTATCTTGTTTCTTATTTGAACGATAATTTCCATATTCTCATAATCATGTAACGGTCCCATTGACCCTACTGCCCATTCTCTTTTGTGTTGATTGCCTGTAAATATTTTCCATTAATAATTTCGTTTACTAGTTTTATCGCTAGTTTAATATTCCTTTCCTGGAATCTTCTTTGTTACCTTTACTTCTAGTCTTACGAATTATCTAGGCCCTGACCAGATAGTTCAGTCCTACAGTGGCTTCTAGAAGTGCGCTGGTTCTTAAGCACTTAGACGTTATACGTAACGTCTCTTCACATACCAGCCGCCCGTAACAAAGTGGCGACCCTTGCCAAGGATATTGGATCAGGTATTTAACACATTCTTATAGAGATGGATGATATAATTCAAGAATTCGTTCAAAATCCCAAGGTAAGTTTCTTAAAGAAACAAACTAAAGACACTTTGATAGAAATAGGCAAGCACTTTGGAGTAGACATTGATACAAGTTTGCGAAAGAAAAAAATACTTCAGGAACTCGTTGAAAATCTGATCGAAGATGAGATCTTATCTCCAGAAGAGATTACAGCTATACAAATTCCTTCAAATAGGTTAGAAATAGAGGCACGACTAACCGAACTTAAGATTAAGGAGATTGAATTAAAGGTCAGGAGAGTAGAAATTGAGGAGGAAGCTAAATTGAAACAAATGCAAATTGAGGCAGAATTTAAAGCTAGAGAGGAGGAAACTAAACTGAAACAAATGCAAATTGAGGCAGAATTTAGAGCTAGAGAAGAGGAAACTAAAATCAAATTGGCAGAATTTAAAGCTAGAGAAGAGGAAGCTAAAGTGAAACAAGTAGAGTTAGAATTAAAGAAGACAGAAGTAGAAGCTAGGATTGTTGATAGACAACCCGTAGTTCAGGAAGGTCATATAGATATTTCCAAGTATGTAAAACTTTTACCCAAATTTTCAGAAGGAGAGCCAGAAATTTTCTTTCTTCAGTGGGAAAAATTGGCGCAACAATTACAAATCCCTAAAGAAAATTGGCCATTAATCATTCAAACACAATTTAAGGGTAAGGCTCAGCAAATTTATACTTCTCTTTCAGAAGCAGAAAGCGAGTATGATAATATGAAAGCTTGTATTTTAAAAGCTTATGAACTAATACCAGAGGCCTATAGACAGAAATTCCGTAATTATAGGAAGACACCTCAGTTAACATACGTAGAATATGCGGCTCAACAAGAGAGGTTATTCAATAGGTGGTGTTTGGCTAGTGAAACGGACACCTTAGATAGACTTAAACAGTTGATTTTGTTGGAGCAGTTTAAGAATACCTTAGAGACAGATCTTAGGATTTTTATTGATGATCATGTTCCCGAAACTTTAACTAAAGCTGCTGTATTGGCTGATGAGTTCACACTAAATCATAAACCTAAGTCAAGACAAATGGAATCCCAAAAGTCAAAGTCATATATTCCAGATTCAACAAAATACTCTGATCCTTGGTCCCCAAAGAAACACTTTGAAAATCAGTCTAGCCCATCACATTTCAGTTACAGGTCTGATTTCAATCAATATCCTCCAAACCAACCTTGGCAAAGAATGGAAAGGTTTAAGACTAATCCCCCTGTAACTTGTTCATATTGTAAACAGGTTGGCCATCACATTTCTAATTGCAGAAAGAGACTGACACCCTCATTCTCCAATAAGACACCAACTCTTTTAAGTAATATAAAATCAGACGATTCAAAATCCTCTATTCAGGATACACTACCAAAGAAGCCGGTATTGTCAAGTAATGTAGAACCCCCCTCATCAAATCATGATCCTTGTTTCAAACCATTTGTATCTTCAGGAACTATATCTCATAGTAGTAGTTCACAACAATATCCTATTTCCATACTCCGAGACACAGGAGCAAAGCAAAGTCTGATTTTAAATTCTGTCTTGCAGAATCTGGGTGAGTCATATACAGGTTATGATATATTGATAGAAGGAGTTGGAGGAATTGTAAAATGTCCATTACATAATGTTTTCTTGCGGTCTGATTTAACAACCGGAATGGTTAAAGTAGCAGTAGTAGACTCTCTTCCCATAGTAGGAATATCCTTATTGTTGGCCAATGACATCGCTGGAAGCAAAGTCATTTCTCCCTTAATAACAAATAACCCTAAGACCTCAGTAGAACCTTCAGATAACTTACAGTTGTTTCCCGCTTGTGCTGTAACCAGATCTCAGTACAAGAAATCTGAAGAGGAGACCTATAATTTAGAATCCCTATTCTCCCAAACTGGCCCATCTTCTTCTTCACCAGTTTCTCTATCTAGAGCAGAATTAATCAAAGAACAGAAGTCAGATCATTCTCTTAAAGATTTGTACGAGATTGTTTCTTCTCCAGAAGAAGTTGAAAAAATGTCACGAGGTTTCTATATAGAAAACGGAGTCCTAATGCGAAAATGGAGAGCATCCACCGCAACCGCTGACCAGCCATGGCAAGTAAGGAATCAAATAGTCCTCCCTCTTGGTTTCAGGAATAATGCTCTAAGATTGGCTCATGATACTCCCTTAGCAGGTCACTTAGGGGTAAGAAAGACCTTGTTCAACATAACCCAACATTTCCATTGGCCCACGGTTGTCAAAGATGTTGCCCAATATTGTAAAACATGTCATACATGTCAACTTGTAGGTAAGCCCAACCAGAAAATTGTAGAAGCTCCACTCCATCCCATTCCTGTAATGGAAGAGCCATTTAAAAAAGTTCTTATTGATTGTGTAGGACCTTTACCTCCTTCAAGTAAAGGAAATCAGTACATTCTCACAATCATGTGTATGAGCACTCGTTTTCCAGAAGCCATTCCTTTGAAAAATATTAAAGCTCAAAACATAATCAGAGAAATGTTGAAATATTTCACTATGGTAGGATTTCCCAAGAACATTCAAAGTGATCAAGGAAGTAATTTTCTTTCCAACAAGTTTAGAGAAACTCTTGTAACACTAGGTATAAATCATGTAACTTCCTCCGCCTATCATCCTCAATCACAAGGTGCTCTAGAGCGCTTTCACCAAACGCTCAAGACAATGTTAAGAATCTTCTGTGCTGAGAACACTCGAAATTGGGAAGACGGACTCCCCTTTTTGTTGTTCGCCACCCGAACAACAATTCAAGAACGCCTTGGATTCAGCCCGTCAGAATTAGTCTTCGGTCATGAAGTCCGTGGTCCCCTAAAGATACTTCATGAACAATGGATGAAAGAAGAACCACCTGTTCCTTCTTTGAAATACGTGTCCCAGGTCACCGAGAAGTTGTTAGAAGCTTGGAAGTTGGCAAGAGAGAACTTGGCGAATGCTCAACGAGAAATGAAAGGTCGGTATGATAAAAATTCTAAACTTAGAACTTTCTCTCCAGGAGATCAAGTGTTACTTTATCTTCCCATACCAGGAGATCCATTGCAGGCTAAATACAAAGGACCCTATGAAGTCTTGTCCAGAGCCAGTGATCTCAACTACATAATCAAAACTCCAGACAGAAGAAAGAGTTCCCGTCTCTGTCACATAAATACCTTAAAACCTTATCATTCCAGAGATCCAATTCCAATTTACAGCTCTACCACAATAGAATCGGAAGAGCCTCCTGATAACCTGCCTAATCCTCCTGAGATTCCCTTGGAAAACTCTCAGATACTACAAAATCTTCAGATAATAGTAGGACACTTATCTGAGAAACAAGATGTAGCAGAACCATTGACTGACCTGTTGAGAAAAGACCACGACTTCGTGTGGACACCTACCTGTGAGACGGCCTTCAAAAACCTGAAGTCCCTTCTCACTAACGCACCAATTCTAAGGGCACCCGACTTCCAACGACCCTTTCTTCTGCAAGTCGACGCCAACGACACCTGTATCGGTGCCGCCCTCTTGCAAGAACACAATGAAGTTCTTCACGCTATCACCTACTACAGCAAGAAGCTGTCCCCTGCGCAGAAGAACTACTCCGTATTTCTAGAACATAGCTTTTCAACAGAAAGTGAAAAGCTTTCCCAAACGGTGGAGGTGTAACGTAATATTAGATATTACGTCATATGTGTAATTATGTTATAGAATTGTGTTCCTTTGTATTACATAACTATGTTCATATTTCTTGTCTATGTATGTATTGTAACAATGTTAAGCAGTAACGCCCGTCCATTATATGTAATCTCGCCTACGTGCGGAGAGGTGCGCACTCTTGTAGAACAAACAGACAAGCGAAATCCTGAATAGTTCGGAGCGCACAGATTTGACAGTTACTAAATAAATAGATTGTTCAAGCGAGTCGAGGGTCCTAAAAACTACCCATGTTGACGTGTTAACTTACCCTCCTCCCCTCCTTTCACTCACTCGCACACTCACCCGGAAGTATTCAGTTTCCGGTCCAATG
>NC_134811.1:11976163-11981163 GCF_046742065.1 Oratosquilla oratoria
ATCGATCCCCCTGTTGGTCCACTCCCTCCATACATTCATTCATATGCTTCACACCGATACAGTCATGTGTAACGCGGATGTGAGTAGGGTAAGCTGGCGGTGGTCGCAGTAAAAGGAAAATGTGTCATCAGGAACGGAAAGTACTCATCAAGATAAGCTGTAACGACTTAGCCCACGGTAGGAGCATCTGGAAGGCGAATGGAATAGGCTGTTGACTGTCCATATAAAAGGAAAGTGGGGTTCCCTTCCTCCCTTTTTCCCTCGACCGAATAAAATCACTTTGTGGCAAGCAGAATAAGTATGTGAATTGCCAAAAGCATTCAGGAGATGAATTCCTTCGTTGTGCATGCTGGAAGTTTCTTTTGGGATGAATAAAATCACTTGTCACTGCCCAGAGTACAGGTTTATAGTATTCTCGACAGTTATGCAGAAGGAGTAAATTCCAAATCCTCAGGCTACTTGTGCTCCCTGTCTTGCTGTACAACTGTGCGGCATGGGCACGGAATGGTGAGGTGAAGAGTCTTTCCGACGACTTCGTTACCCAAGAGCTTTCGGAGGATCATTGGGTATCGGTGGTGTAAAAAACTAGTGACTGGTCCGTGAGAGTCATTACCCACCGGTTACAGGCATAATTCGCGTACATGAGCTCCGGCTAAATGGACATGGGCGCGGACTCCCATGGCTCTTCTCTACAAGAGACATCCCTCGATGGAAGAGACGACGGAGGGTGCCCGCCCACATAACTCATGGCTAGGGCAAGTCGACCGACTCTGCCTAGAGCTGCCTGGAATGGGAAGGGTGACTGCATAGGGGCTTGCCAGGAGAAACATGCAGTTGTTGGGAGCGGCCTCGGCATGCGAATGAACCGACGCCCTATATTCCCTTATATCCGGCGTGTGCTCCATGATGATGATGATGACGATGATGATGATGATGATGATGATGATGATGATGATGAAGATGATGAAGATGATGATGATGATGATAGTGATGATGGTAATGGTGATGATGATGATGATGATGGTGATGATGATGATGATGACGATGATGATGAAGATGATGACGATGATGATGACGATGATGGTGATGATGATGACGATGATGATGACGATGACGATGACAACGATGATGATAATGATGATGCACCCGAAACAAATAAACGCGTGTCAAAAACATTGAAAGTAGAATCATACCAATCAATCATCAATCAATTGGGGAAAATTTTCAAACATGACATGACATAACCACACTCGCATCTGTACTCCCAACCAACCACCAGGCAAGCTCCCAGGTATGTACCAGGCCCACACTCACTGTTTCCAGGCATATAAATGAATATTGGGTGTAGGACGGTAATCTATCTTTCCATTTCTATTTTGCTATTAAGAGAAATTGCTTTCAGAATTTTTTTTCGGAAGTAAATAATAATAATCTACTGTACCTTATGAAGACAGATGAAAATCCATGTGAACAAGTTGTATAGACACGGTAAAGGAAACATGGACTTCACCTCCAGTCCATGTTTCCTTTACCGTGTCTATACAATAATCTACCTAACTTTATCTAAGCTAAGCTATGCTAAGTTAAGATAAGCTAAGGTAAGTCAAGTTACGCTAAGCTTAGCTAAGCTATGCTAAGTTAAGCTAAGTTAAGCTAAGTTAAGCTAAATTAAGCTAATCTAAGTTAACCTAAGCGAAGCTAAGCTAAGCTAAACTAAGTTATGTTAAGCTAAATTAAGCTAGGCTAAGTTAGGCTAAGCCAAGCTAATCTAAGTTAAACTAAGTTAGGCTAAGCTAAGCTAAGCTAAACTAAACTAAGCTAAGCAAAGCTAAGCTACTCTAATCTAAACTACGCTAAGCTAAGCTAAGCTAATCTAATCTAAGTTAAACTAAGTTAGGCTAAGCTAAGCTAAACTAAGCTAAGCAAAGCTAAGCTACTCTAATCTAAACTACGCTAAGCTAAGCTAAGCTAAAGTAACCCGACCACCTTTTGCTACACCTTATTGCAAAGAAGTGACTTCGATGTCTTCTCTTTTGGTCTCTCTCCGTATCTGTAAGAGACATCAGCTGGCGGCAGTATCGACGGCAAAATTTGTCCCGTTTGTGGCGTGTAGGCTACATTTTATATTTCTAAAACACAGATAACGCTATTATTATTATTATTATTATTATCATTATTATTATTATTATCATTATTATTATTATTATTATTATTATTATTATTATTATTATTATTATTATTATTATATTCTTCTTCTTCTTCTTCTTATTATTATCATTAGCAATTTCTTACCTAAAATAGTTTCCTTAGAATAAGTTGATCCCTTAAGAAAAAAAAAAAAAAAATGAAATTGCTTAGTGTTCGAAAAGCGTATGGACTTTAACGTTGCCCTTATTGTTCAATTTAACCTAACCCAAGGAAGCTCAAATATTCGAACCCAACCTGACTTAACCTAAGCTGGTTAGACCCTTAACCCAATCATATATGAAAAAATATACCACATCGTCCGAAACTTAGACTAATTTATCTAAACGAGGCGAAGATTTTTCCCCATAATTATGTTAATTTTTATTTGCAGTTTTCATATGTGATTGAAACATATTTTTTCTTTTCCAATTTTTTTTCCTTCATAATTTTTTTTTCAACAACATACGAGAAATGCAGACCAAAAAATTTAGCATACGAGTGTAGAATAATCTTCATCTCGTTTAGATAAACTAAGTATAGACTAATGGCACAATATTGAGAATACAGCTAGAGTCTGCATCGTTAGACAGACTCTACGCTGGAAAAGCAAACTTTCGGGACTTATTTCTATACGAGACCTGTTGTGTCTTTCATGCAGCTCAAACTATCCCTGTTGTGTCTTCCAGCTCAGCCGTTCCCGAAACCTTTGAAGATGAACGTTTCAACTTACAAAGAGAAAAGGATAACTGGATTTCACCGCTGTTCCGAGTCTTGGGACGCTGTCCCAAGGCCCTTATGCGGAGAGCAGGAAATGAAGAGGTGAGAGAGAGGGAAGTGAAGTGAAGGGAAGGGAAGGGAAGGGAAGGGAAGGGAAAGGAATGGGGGGAGGGAGCGTAGGAAGGAATTTACTACTCCAAGTATTCTTTTTTACATTGAAGGAAGGGCAAGGGGTAAGGAGGGAAGGAAGGGGAAGAGAAAAGTACGGAAAGGGAAAAGAGGAAGAACAAAAAGAAGATGAAAAAGAAGAACAAAAGAAAAAGATGAAGAACAAAAGAAGATGAAGAAGAAAGAAGAAGAAGAAGAAAAAAAAGAATAGGAAGAAAAAAGAAGAAGAATAGGAAAAAAAGAAGAAAAAGGGGAGGAAGAAGAAGAAAAAGAGGAAGAATAGCAAGAAAAACAAGAAGAAAAAGAGGAGGAAGAGGAAGAAGAAGAAGAAGAATAGGAGGAAGAAGAAGAAGAAGAAGAAGAAGAAGAAGAAGGAGAAGAAGAAGAAGAAGAAATTAAAGATACGGAGGTAAAGGAGACGGAGAGGTAGGGATGATGATAGAACGTAGACTACTAAGAGAAACCTTCTTGTCATTGTTAAAACATTTACATGAAAGAAAGGCAAGGAAAGAAGTGAGAAAGGGAAGGAAAGGGAAGTAAAAGAGGAGACGAGAGAAAAGAGGGGGAAGGGAAAGAGCAAGTCTCTCAGTAGTCCATTAACTAACATGAGGAGTAAGAGGAGAGAAAAAGAGAGGGAAGGAGAGAGAGAGAGAGAGAGAAAGAGGAAAGAGTATTCCTCATACCGCATCAAAACGTTTATATGAGGGGAAGGACCTGGGGGCGGGGAGGGGGGAGGGAAAACGAGGGAAGGGAGGGGAGGAGAGGGGAGGGGAAGAGAGGGGAGGGGAGGAGAGGAGAGGGGAGGGAAGAGGAAACCACTACTACCGGATATTCTCTTCACTATCGCGAAATCTTTACAAGGAGGAAAGAGAAAAAAAAATGGAGGGAAGTAAAGGAGAGAGAGAAAGAAAGAAAGAGAGAGAGAGAGAGAGAGAGAGAGAGAGAGAGAGAGAGAGAGAGGAAATATAAGAGACTGATGGAAGAGGAAATAATTGCTGGAGAATGTGAAGTTATCCTCACAAAACCTTACGAGAAGACGAGGGAAAGGGTAAGAGGGAAATAAAAGGGAGGAAAAAGAGAAGGAGCGGGGGCGTGGGAGGAAGGAAAAGGGGGAGTGGGTGGGAGAGAGGCAAGACATCATCCCTGATGACAATCTAGTTACTGCCTCAGAACTTTACATGAAAGGGAGGAGGAGCGGTAAAGGAAGGAAGGAAGGAAGGAAGGAAGGAATTATTCTTAGAAAAGTGAGGAAGTTCTTCAAGCAGGATGCAGAGAGGAGGTGGGATGGGAGGAGGAAGGGAGGAAAGGAAGCCCAGGAGGAAGAAAGGGAGGAAGAGAGGGAGGAGAGAGGAAAAGGCGAAGGATAAAAAGATATAGCAGGAGGTAATGGGAATCTGGGAAGTAAGACAAAGTTTAAAAGAAAAGAAAGACAGGACGAAAAGCGGAAATTGTAGGAGAGGTTGGAGGGTTTGTGGGGATGGGGGGGGGGAAGACGAGGCGGAAGAAGCGAAGGATAGAGGAATAGGGGAATAGAAGAGGAGGACAGGAGAAGAAGAGGATATGGAAAGCAGATTTAGGAGGCGCAAAAGAGAGAGGAAATTGGAAGAAGGGGAGGAAAGGAGAGAAGGCAGAAAAAGGGGGAGACGGAGATAGGTAGACTATATTGATAAAAATCCAAATAGTATATATATATATATATATGTACATATATATATATATATATATATATATATATATATATATATACATATTGACTAGATAAACACCATATGAGGACGGAGCCTTTATTTGTACGACGTTTCGCTTATTACAGCTTTTTCAAGTACAAGTTGAGATACAAATGCTTGAGATTAAATAAGGGGAAAGGAGGGAACGGGGAGAGAAAAAGGGGGGGGGGAAGGAAGAGGAGGAGGAGGAGGAGGAGGAGG
>NC_134811.1:11986163-12001163 GCF_046742065.1 Oratosquilla oratoria
TGGGATAAGATATAAAGACAAAAGGAAAAACCGAAGAAAACGAACATAAAGAGAAACATCCAGAGGAAAAATACGTACATAAATACACACATATACATACATACACACACACACACGCACACACACACACACACACACGCACACACACACACGCACACACACACACGAACGAACACACACATACACATACGAACGAATGCACACATACACACACACACAAACACACGCGCGAGCGAACACACACATACACATACGAACGAATACACACATGCACACACATACACACACACACACACACACACACACACACACACACACACACACACACACGCATGCATACACGAACGAACACACACACACACACACGAACGAACACACACGCACACATACACACACATACGCGCGCGCGCGCACCCTCCTGAATGCGTAGTATGAAATATATTAACACAACCACTCTCTCTCGACTCACTACACTCCGAAGTCACCATTGTTTACGCTTGGCTCCATTGTTTCCACCCACTCTCGCTGCCATCGTTTTCGGTATTGTTTTTACTGGCTGCACTGTTGCACCAACTATTACTATTTCTTTTCTTTTTTTATTGTTTGTCTTTTCCATATACGGTTGCCTTACTACATAATGATCGCCGTTGACAGTTGGGTGTGTATTGTTGGTTTATCATTTTTAACGATCTTAAAACAAAGTGCTGTGGATATTATAGCGTCGGGTTGAAGACGATAATAAGACGAAAGTAACCTAAGCTAACCTAATCTAACTAACCTAACCTAACTTAATCTAATCAGGTCTAACCTAATCTAATTTAACATAACCTATCCAAGCCTAACCTAACCTAAACTACCGAACCCAAAAACGAATGCGATGGTTTAATTCTAGTTTACTCTTGAGTTGTGAGAATAAACACCTTGTGAGATCGAAACCTTTATTAGTACTACGTTTCGCTTGTTACAGCTTTTTCAAGTACAGACATGACACACACTCTGAGCACATATAAGCCAACAGGGAAGGAACTGGGAGAGGTTGGCTTATATGTGCTCAGAGTGTGTGTCATGTCTGTACTTGAAAAAGCTGTAACAAGCGAAACGTAGTACTAATAAAGGTTTCGATCTCACAAGGTGTTTATTCTCACAGTCTTGTCGGCTTTTGCCATTGTGATTCATCTTACTCTTGAGTTGTTTGTAGACACACGAAGGACCACAGTTCTAGAAGAAAAAGTATATATGAAGGAATCCTAGCTATATTTCTTCTTGGGTCCAGGAAATAACAATCATAATAGACTACCATAACTCGTGTAGATAAAGTACCTTTTTTGTCTTATTCTATTCAATATTTTAAATTCCTATACGTACTTTGTGGTTATTATAGTCGCACATGTTTAATACTGGGCTGGTTTAGGTTAAGCAGAATAGGTTATGTTAGATTAGTTTGGCGAATGCATCATTCGTCTCCGATTCCCAGCAGCACAAAAGCACAGGGCAAAGATGAAGGCTTTGGCCGTAATTTCACGCCTTCTAGCCTAGACTCCTCACTTTCTTCTTCTTCTGGTTATTTAGAGAGAAAAATAAAATAAAAATGAATGTGGTATGTTATGGGGTATATCATCGAAAAGGAAGGAATTATGCTGTACAAGTTTTCGGTGTTATTCTTAAAATTATTTCCTTATATAACTCTTATATAAATCCTTGGAAGGGAAAGATTTATATAAAGAAATAATTTTTCAAGAATACCACTGTAAGAATCTTACGGTGGTATTCTTAATAAAAATATATATAAATCTTTCCCTTCCAAGGATTTATAGATTCATATAAGGAAAGATTTTTTAAGAATACTACCGTTAGTTTCCACGTGGTGTTACATTTGTTATGGAGTTAAAGAAAATATAAACAGTTCTACAAATTATTTTAGCCCATTACCTCGCTTGGACGGAGTTCGTGCAAGGTATAGGTTTTGGTCGAGTTTCTTTGTTAGTTTATTTGATAGTAACATGACAGCAAAACGAATGGATCTAGTGACATGAAACTTTGATATGACATAAAAACCTTTGGTCTTGGGTGACAATGAGAGATCAAATTTCAAATCTCTCATGACATTTTCTTGTGTAGACGTAAAGTTTATTCATCTAACACCTGAAGGACATTTCAAATCTCAGTTATCCAAGACATCTTCTCTCGCATTTGTTTAGTTATGGGTTCGAATCCCGTTCCTTCCTCCGAGTCACTAAAGTGACTGTGACGTCACCTGCCCCAACGTAAAACTAAAAGGACAAAGTTGACGACTTCGGTTTCCTGGCGTAGGCTCATCACGATCTTCTTCCGACCAGAGACGATCGTTCCTAGAGAGAGAGAGTATTACAGTTGGCGGGACTTGCAGGGTCTGTATATCTCACCCGCGCAGTGGCTGAGGACATGATATTTATGCCTCGTGTTGTGATCCGTTACACGCATACCAGAATACCACAAGCGCTCGTCGCTCTCCTGTATGAGTCGAGGGCTGTGGATGGGTTTGCTCCTGTTCTACTGGGCTATGTTGTTAAGGGTATGAGTTTGTACATTGATGGCAGGCTTCGCGAGGCTAACTGTAACTGTCTCGGACATGATGAGTTAGTGAATGTCGTTGTCTGATGATCTTGGCGTTGTTGTAAGATGTTGTTCTTGTGAGTCTAAGGTTGGGGTTGGTCTTTACAGCTCTTTTTATAGCACGGTTTTGTAGACAGTCTCTCTGAGAGTCATCAAAGTCATGTCGATATACAAAGAGCTACAGCGCTAATGCTCGCCGACGATAATTTCTTGAATGTTCTTGAATTGGGATTTAGACAATTGTTCCATATGATTAGGAGAGGGTTTTTGAGTTTATACAACAAATTATTAGTCCGAACTTAGTTTCTGAGTTGATGGAGAGAACGGTGCTGACGTTGACGTAAGCACACTGTGGATTGGGTATTCATACAAAATTTATATGTCTATTAAGGGAGCGTGAGGAGATATACAGGGTATCCATAAAATCTGCGTGTACTTTGAAAAAAATATATATATATCTTTGTAAGTATTTGTGCTAGAAAGAATCTGTAAAAAGTGTTGGAAAAAAAAAGAATAAAACAATAGAAATATAGATAGTCTTCTTTCTAATACTTTTTACAAATTCTTTCTATTACGAAGACTAGTGACGTTATCATTTTTTCAAAGTGCACACGGACTTTATGGACACCTTGTATAACATACCGAGCCGCGGCAAAATTATGATCGCTGAAGATCACTACCGAAATCCTCTAAATTCGAAATGTTTCCATAATTACTAATTGCGGGATACGACTGAATACAACAACAAATTATCATTGCAACATTATTTTCACTGAAACAGGATCTTTTTCTTATTATTCACAAAGCTGCATAGTATATATGACAATATTGCCCGGCCCTCTGTATACAAATTTTGCATACAACTTCATAGCTCCGAACATGAACAATATGTCTACTATATAAGTTAAGGAATTATACAGACCACATACAATGACCATGAGTAATGCAAAGAGGATGAGAGAAAGAAACAAAGAACAGAGATCAGATTTTGGAAGCCATCGACCCGGAAACGCTATTAGGGATGAATTTCTTCACATTAATGACCATTTGTACTGGATGATTGATTCAATGATTGCTTAATTGAGAGACTGATTGATTGACTGTGCAGGGAAACACCTTTGAACATATGGTGTTGACTCAGACAAGAATTTAGATTTTGAATCCTGAGGCTGGACTCAGACTCGAACTCAGACTCGGACAGTACGGGTACGGACTCGATCTTGGTCACCGATGGTGTGGACTCGAACTTGGTCTTGGAAATTGCGGGGGCCTGACTACAACAATTATATATATATATATATATATATATATATATATATATATATATATATATATATATATATATATACATATGTTTGTGTCATTTGACATTTGGAATTAAACTCGTCTGCCGCCTAGGCAAGGGTTCGAATCCCAGCAGACGAGTTTAATTCCATATATACATATATATATATATATATATATATATATATATATATATATATATATATATACATATGTTTGTGTCATTTGACATTTGGAATTAAACTCGTCTGCCGCCTAGGCAAGGGTTCGAATCCCAGCAGACGAGTTTAATTCCATATATACATATATATATATATATATATATATATATATATATATATACATATATATATATATATATATATACATATATATATATATATATGCACACACACTATATATGTGCATATATATATATATATATATATATATATATATATATATATATATATATATATATATATACATATATATATATATACCGATACATGGATGCCCTCACACGTAGACATAAACATATGCAAAAAAAGATGATACACACGCAGATAATTTTTGGAATTCAAAATAAAATAAATAATGTTTAAGAGAAAGAGAGGCGGGATGCCATGCGATGGACTCGTTTCTGTGGAACTCAATTAAGTGTAATTAAACACACGCACACATACGCACGCCTACACACACACATACACACACAGATACGTACACACGCACAGATACGTACACACGTACACACACACACACACACAGATACGTACACACACACACATACACAGACACACACACGCACACACACACACACACACACACACACACACACACACACACACACACACACACACACACGGCTCGACAGTGGAGTGGTACGGTTCCTGGCCGCTAATTCAGTGGTTCGCGTTCGAGTCCTCCCATGGCTGAAAAATCATTGCTGTACTACGAGCCAGCACTCTAGCTTTGGTGGGCAAGGATTTGTGTGTATGTGTGTGTGTGTGTGTGTGTGTGTGTGTGTGTGTGTGTGTGTGTGTAAAGTCATAGCATTACCCATAGAGCGGGCCATACACGAGCTCTGAGCTCTCATACAGGAGGGTAATAGCCATGATCACGAGTCCAACACGTGTTCCAAGGCCGTAGAGGATCACACACACACACACACACACACACACACACACACACACACACACACACACACACACACACACACATACACCCCCACACACATACACACCCACATTAACACCCATCCACCACCACCCCACCACCCCACACATACATACACACACACACGCACACACACACACACACACATACACACATATGAACACAAATACAACCTTGACCTAGCCTAGACGGTGAATATAATCGTCTGTCTCTCCGGTCTTGGTCGTAACTCAGAGGTCAAGAGACGCAGCCTCGCGCCCTCCAGTCTCCCTCAGCGAAATGCTGCCGATTGTCTTGTGTAAAACTAAACAGAAGCCCAGAAGTCACCCAATCGAAGGTGTGAATCGAAGAAGACTTATCCTTCCAGTTCGTGACTCCCTCAGGTGCACAGAATCGTTTAGTGCTCGCCACACTGATACCTGGAAAAGGGAGGGCGGCGTCACCGTATCCAGACGGTTAACCTACCCTTTGTGATCCCAGCCACCACCTTCCATAGAATGCCACGACTGTACAGAAGCTTCACACAACACGCTCTGAAGTGTTTTACCACACTCGTTGTTGTTAAAACTATGAATGAAATATTACGCTCGCGCTACATAAAAAAAACTTGTATTAATTGTGCTCTTTGAATGGTACTTAAAAAAAGTCGAACTCGGGAAGCTCTCGGAAACAATCCACAGGTGCCGCTTCTGTACCTGGGCCCAGTGCCGCGCGACGCTGACGGACGTACGATGCAGGCGAAGTCTGTTTTGTTAAATCTATCTCCGTTTTCTTGAGTCGTATCGCCGCTTTATCTCATATTTAGGCAATTATGTAATTGTTTCTTTGATACAATGTAAATTGAACGTTTTACTATTTTCTATTGTTATTTTGTAAAATTCTAACCGTAGTACGATATTTCCCGTACAATATTATAAGTATGGTGGCACTCATTCTGACAGTTGTACATCGGGTAAGCGAGTGGAAGGTGTCGAAGCTGCTCCGTCGGGTCGGTTGCTCCACTGCCCATTCTCCGCGCTCAGATTGGATGCGACGAGTTGCTTCATGCGTGCACAAGGAATAATTTTTATTCGTGAAGTGCCACTTGTAGAGTATGACTTGGGAGTAGACAGGTCCAAATGCATGGTTCAACAAGTGAACTTTAATGTGAGGTGATAGTGCGGTCGGTAGAAGGATGGTTGTCGAAGAACTCAAAACTTAACTTCAGTGACGAGTTTCGCAGGACTAATTACTGAGTGAACTAGGAAACCGATAACAAATAATAATAATTGGAATAATAAAAGGAAAGTATATGCAAGTTATTCTGTGTTACGTACAATTGAGACCTTCGAGTTTGTGAATATGTTTATACTGAGTGATGAGAGCGACATACGCACGGACGGGCGATTCCAGTCGGATGCCGTCAGTTCCTGGATCTTTTGAATTCCGTATCGCATCTCCACATCCACCACATCCATCGGTCATCTCGGTCGCCGCCTCCACCACATCCACCATCGAGCGGCAAATGTAAAACAAGATTGTCCGAGGAACGACTCCATCTCGACCTTGCAAAAATTCAACTTCACTCCTCTTCCTCTTCCTCTTCCTCCTCCTCCTCTTCCTCCTCCTTCTCCACCTCTCTTGCTAATGAGATGACAACGCCACGGATGAGCCTCCGTCAGGTTCTCCTTCTCCACCACCTCCTCCAACATCAACAGCAGCTTCTCCACTGAAGAAGGACGAGGTTGGGTGGAAGAAGAAGAAGAAGAAGAAGAAGCAGCTCGAGTGTGGCCTGAGCATCATCCTCCGATCTGAGAACGGAGTCCAAGAACGGAGACTTTCGACGATTCGCTTTTGGCCAAACGATGCTGACAATAAATCTAAACTCTTAGCCAGCGACCTCTCCTCTCCCCTTCCTCTTCCTCTTTACCTCTGTCTACCTCTGTCTACTCCTACCCAACACCTGCCGCCTCTTCACCTCTCTCGGGACGACCCTGCTCCCGTGATCATCACCATCATCCACGAACATCGGACACTGCGCTAAAGACTCCCTCGAGCTCGGCTGAAGTCTTCTTCTGCTTCTTGGGTAAGTTGGGTGTAATCTTATCTTCTGTCGACGGCTGTGGTTAATGAGGAGTGGTGGAGGGTGCGGGGGGAGGGGGAAAGACACCTCACTTACCTGATGAGGACGTTCTGATTTCGCTACGGGTGTCGGTTTTCACAGTCGATGCGTTTCGGCTTCGCGGACACGAATGCACGCGAGGGAACGCTACAGGGCTCGCGCCTGCAGTATATCCGCGGCATCAAGCAAATGAATAAATACATAAATAAACAAATAAATAGATGAATAAATTGGAAACTGGAAATAAAACTTGTAATATTCGATTGTTGACTGCTGTGTCGTTGTTGAAAAGAAAACTTTTTTCATTTCGTTTCGAATGCAGTTGTCGCTGTTGGGAGGAGTATTCCCTAATGACAATGAAAACGACCGCAGACAGAGACTAGACTTTGGTACCTGTTTTACACCATGTGGAAAACTACAGTACCGCTTTGGTCATCACATAGTTCTATAAACTGACCTTCCATTTAATATCTATGAATACACACACACACACACACACACACACACACACACACACACACACACACACACATGTATGTATATATATATATATATATACATATATATATATATACATACACACACACACACACACACACACATATATATATATAATATATATATATATATATATATATATATATATATATTCACTACAGAGAAATGTAACACATTTGTAAATCACACAAATAACCTACAGTCGGAGTAAACGTTCTCCCAACTTTTCTTTTACTCTGATTGTGGGTTATTTGTGCAATATATATATATATATATATATATATATATATATATATATATATATATATATATATATGTATGTATATGTAATGCTTATAACTACAACACTACTACTGATATTACTACTACTACTACTACTACTACTACTACTACTACTACTACTACTACTAGTGCTACTACTACTATTGATAACAATAGCAATAATAATGATAATAACAATAATAATAATAATAATAATAATAATAATAATAATAATAATAATAATAATAATAATAAATAATAATGATGAAAATGATAATCAGAATGATGGTAATATTAATAATAATAATAATAGTAATAACAATAATGCTAATGAAAATTATAATAATTATTATTAATAATGATAATAATAATGAAAATAATAATAATAATAATAATGATAATAATAAAAGTCATGATGATAATAATAATAATGATAATAAAAATTATAATAATAGTAATAATAACAATAATGGTAATGAAAATTATAATAATATTATCAATAATGATAACAATAATAATGAAAATAATAATAATAACAAATAATATTGCTAATAATAATAATAATAATAATAATAATAATAATAATAATAAAAATAGTAATGCTAATAGCAATAGTAATAATATTAATAATAATAATGAGAATGAATAAAGATAAAAGTGAAATAGTATTGATAATAATAAAATTAATAATAATCAGTAATAAAAACTATATGAATAATGATGACAATAATGAAAATAACGATATTAATGACATTAATAACGTTAATAGATAAGGATAAAATAAGCATATTATATTCATGATAATTAGTAATAATGATAGTTACGATAACAATGACAACAGCAACAATAATTATAATAATAATATTAACAATGATAATGACAACGGCAATAATGATAACAGCAAAGATAATAATAATTGTAATAATGATGATAATAGTGATAATAATAATAGAAATACAAAAATAATTATAATGATTGGAACAATAACACGTTTAATAATATTATCATTATTATTAACTATTACTTTTATTATTATTACTATTACTATTATCATTATTAGTATTTCTTATATTTCTATTATCATTACTATCAATATTATTATCATTACTATTATTATTGTCATTATCATTATTATTATTATTATTATTATTATTATTATTAGTAGTAGTAGTAGTAGTAGTAGTAGTAGTAGTGGTAGTAGTAGTAGTAGTAGTATTAAATATTATCATTATTATTATTATTATTATTATTATTATTATTATTATTATTTTGTTATTATTATCATTATCATTATAATTATTATTATCATCATCATTTTCATTATTGTTATTACTAGTAGTAGTATTCTTGTCATTATTATTGTTATTAATGATAATAAAAACAATATAATAGTACTAATGCCAAATATTATACTGCTACCAGTTATGATGAAATTATTCTGGCTGATACTGCTTGGTTTCTTTGTGTCGACCAAGTAATTCGCACCACCCGAGGAAACTTGTGGTCGACAGGGAGGACGTGGTCGACGACTCGTCGCCTGAGTGCACTTAAGGGCAAATGGTCGGTCGACGTCTGATCGAGCGAGCAGGATATCGGGCCTTTCTGGGCTGTTCGATTTTTTATTTATTTCTGCAAAGGAATGAAATAAGCTACTGTCACGCCACGTACAAGAGATGAATGGAGATTTTTCTTAATACTTGAGTGTGTGGTGTTTCTCACAAGGGAATATAAACTCCAGGCTGCTCTAGTCAGTCGAGGGCCTCGACCGTATAGACAACAAGCGTTCAACCACATCCTTGGTTGTCTATCGACAATGTTCACACAAATGCAAGATACTGTGTTTCCAGTATGATTGGCGGGTATTCAGCGAATACAAGTAATGTATAATGGGAAAAAAGAAACTTACAATTTTTCTTTTGGTTCATAAATAAAAAACACGTAACAGGATGAATGAATAAAAGAGTGAATACATACATACACATAAATCAATAAATAAATTAACAAATAAACAGATACACAAATTATTAAACAAACGAGCAAGCAAATAAATAAATGTGAACAAGAATACATTTATGATTAAAGAAGTATTTGTTTCCGAAGCGATCGAACAGAACTGAACAAATCCAAGAATTGATTGAACACGAACGTAATAGTTTCTGTGTTGAGGAAGCGATCAACCACTCGTTAATCAAACTCTTCATTCCCTCGACACACGCTTTATACAATTTTCCTCTGCTGAGCAAGAGAACCAGACGACTCTAATCAGTCAGGAACGGTTCTGATATTGAAGCTTTCCCGAGAGACATCTAGACGCGTCGCGGATGCTGTTGAGGGCGGTTACAGGCGATGTTATTCATTTGAGGCGTTGTCCCCGCTGCGACGGAGGTAAAGCGGTGAATTTATTGTGGCCGAACACGGTTCGAAAGGGGCGTTCGACACCAAAATCCATCTTCCCCGAACGTTCGCGGCCAAAGAATCGAACGTCGAGATGAATTCTGTCCCTTTGTTAAATCCCCCAGAGAGTGTGACGTACTTTTGGCTGATGAAGTCGTCTGCTGATTTAATTCACTCGAAGAACGCGGGTGGGGGGGAGGAGGCAGGAGTCTTAGAACAAAATCAGTTCTTGGTCGACCAGGGACTTTCTTCGTCTCGCGTTCGGAGGTGAATGAAACAGGCTGGTTTTAACTAGGAGAAGTATCTTAATAGTACTCCGCTATGTTGAAGGAGTCATTGATATTGCAACGGTGCTCAATCTCGGTCTCCCCTGACTACGAGCGTGGGAGCGAGATTGCTCTTCTCTGCCGGTCCGTGCCCAGCCGAAAATGGTCTTGCATAAACCACTCAGACCCAGGGACCTCTCCCTCACCTGAATGGAATCGTCCACCGAGACCAAAGCCTGTAAAGCTGTGAAGGCGAGCATGTTTGCATTGCACGTTTGTAGTCTGTATCAGTTGTCGGAGGGGAAACATGAACGAGAAAATGATTTAAATGAAATTACCGAGACGTTTTCTAAAAATATTACTGTAAACATGGCGTGAATCAACTTGACGCTCCGAGTTGGTTTGCCTTTCGAATTGTGTTTTTGTGTCTGTGGCCAATTTGTCTTTTATATTATCAAAGGACCATTTTTAATACGAAGTAGTAGATGGAGGCGCCGTATCCGATCTTTGTTTTCGTTATGATATATAAACAATTCTGGTTTGCACGACAAAAGAAACGCAAACGGCTGTCGAAATTATGTTTTCACTAGAAAAGATGAATGAATACCCATGTTGCGTTGTTTCTTTTCATAATTGAATGTAATCGACATTTTGCTTTTTGATGTCTGTTTTGATAACGGAAACCAAACGATTGTCTAATTATTTATATTAGAATCGAATGCTAGGTTTTGTGCGCTGTTTCTGTTTACACCCGTCACGTCAACAACATTTCGCCCGTTCTTGTTCCCATAACAAAAGACGGCCAATGGTCTGCCTCAGTTCCCTTTTCATAGATGAAGTAATAATGTTTGTGTTGTACGTTTGCGTTTTCGTTGCAAAGGATTAACTTGCATTTTCCGGAGTTTCGTTTTTGTTCTGAAAATCCGTTCTCTTATTTGTGTTTATAAAACGAAGGGCAAATAAGCATTCGTCTGATTTCTCAGTTTATCGCATGATAATGTGTTTTTGAAATTTTGGTTTTATGCTGGAAAATCGACACATCAGTTGATTCCAGCTTTCATGATAAAAGCTGGACATTTTACTGTAATTTCTATTTCCACAACAGATGTAACCACAAATAGAGTTTATTTGTTTATCTAATATCTATTCATATATTATCAATTTATGTTTATTTGTTTTATTATGTATTTATTTATTTATTCATCTATTTATTCATTTAATTATTTTTGTATTATAAATAGTCGGTTGTCACGGTCCTGTTTTCCAGTGCACGACGAACAGTTGTTTGGATTTTACTTCGGTTCATCATTTTGTCGTCTGTCTTCAGCCTCAACCGTCGCCGTCCAAGTCTTGGCGTATGACGTGGTGTCATGGAAAAAGAGCGCGAGCAACTCGTCGCTGCTAAAGAATTCTCGAAATGTGTCCTCGGCATTGTCATTCTTGAAGAAAAAAAGATAGCTTCTTACCGAGTCATCTTCTCAAAGTGATGTTACTCGTCATTACAGTAAAACCACTATCATTTAGGCACATTTTTTCATTTAATTTTTTTTAAATGCGAAGTCAAACCTCAAGCTTTCATCTTCTGTTTACATGTAAGGGCTCTCATGCCTTTCCTTGCTCGCTCCTTCGCTCTCGCCACCCTCTCTCTCTCTCTCTCTTTCTTTCTCCCTACTCCCTCCTTTTTTCCTCTCCTCCGCTCTTTTTTTCTTCCTGTTCACAGCCTTCCTCTTCTTCCATCTCTCTCTTGCCCCTCTTCTACCCGCTCTCTTCCACGTTCCCTTGTGCGTCTCTGCCGTGGACGAATCCGTCGCAGCCGCTCGCTTGCTTTTCGTCGGGTTTGCTCTGGCAAAGCCAGACGAGTCCGCTCGTTCGGAGGAAGGGTCCAGGGCGTATTGTAGCCTCCCTCCCTCCCTCCCGCCGGGTTGGCACGATTGTGGACACCCGAACCTGACCCGTGGTCTATAAGAACCAGACGATATCCAGTTTTGTTGTTTAGTGTTCAATGTATTTCGGTATATGATAGTTCTTTTCCAATGAAAGTAAATTTTCACAAAGAGAATTATATTTAGGCAACTATAACGGCATGTGTATGTATATATATATATATATATATATATATATATATATATGTATATACATATATGTATGTATATATATGTACATATATGAATATATATATATATATACATATATATATATATACATACTGTATATATGCATACATATACATATGTATACATATGAATATATATATATATATATATATATATTTATATATATATGCGTATTTGTAGTTCTGACGTATTATGTCAGGTGTGATTGTCAGGAATAGTACAATACTTGAGGCCAGAAGTCTCTCATCAGTCTGGGATTTCAATTATACAAATGTAATCTCCGCGAAAGGTTATCTAATGCGTTTCCTTTAAAGCAGATATCTAACATAAAAAGAAAAATTTTCAAACGAAATTTGACCAATACAGTTGACTTCCTGGCGCTTTTATTTTTTATTTTTATATGAAATTTGCTTTTACTGATGCTCTATCGAAATTTGAATATGGAGGCCCGATTTTACCTTCGTAGCTGAATAGAATCGTTTGTGTGATTCACCACGGTCTTGGATCACGTGTTGGACTCGTGATTGACAGCTATTTCCCTCCCGAAAGAGAGGTCAGAGCTCATATACGACCGATCTATGGGTAATGCTGTGACCTTACACGTACGCACACCTTCAACACACCGCCCACGAGAGTTGGAGTAACGACTCTCAGCGTAGCGATACTGGAATTATTTCAGCGCTGGGCGAGATTCGAACCGGGACCTCCGTAGCGGCAGCCGGGAACTCTATCAACCGCGCCATCGAGTCGTGTGTGTTGTCTAGGTTGAATAAAGTCGTCTAGGTGCGGTCAGAATAAATGTCGAGGGCGTCATTTGCAGTGCGCGGGGGTTAATTTCATAACTCGAGTTACTGGATCTCTCAGAACTTGTGCCCATAAATGTACATACAAACTCCCCATAATTAAGACCCCCATTCAATTAAGGTCCTTCGCCGGAGGCCCTAAGGTCTCGGGACCTTTAGTCCTCGAAAAGGAGGACAAATTCATTTGGTGGGCCTTTCTCTCAAGTCGTTTAATCTCAGACAGAAAATGAAATCGCTCTGAAAGCCTATATCTACTAACTTCATTCGTCTCCTAACTGGAGAGACGCGACGTCTCTCGGTGGGCGATGTCGAACACTGACCTTAATCCAGTCTCCCCCCACCCCATCTCCCCCCTCCCCCTCGTCTGTAACACCTGTAGGTCTCTTGGTGCCCCAATCCCCGCTTCCCTTCCAGTCATCGACTGTCCTCGTCCCTCTTCTTCCCATACAGACAATCTCTCCCAGATTCGTTCTCACACTAAACTTCCCCTACAATCTCCTCCCCTTCCTCCTTCTCCTCCTCCTCCTCCTTCTCCTGGTTCTCCTCCTCCTCCTTCTTCGCCTTCGTCACGGGGGCAAACTCGTGTTTGTCTTTGCATAACTTTCGCAAAGTTTCCGTACGGCTATCCCCCCCAACACACCTTCTCCCCGTTTCTCCCTCCCACCCCATTCGCCCCACCCCCCATGTCTCCTTCCTCTCACCTTTTCCTCTGTCGTCGTCCCTTCCTCCCTCCTCCCCTTCACATCTAAACTTCTCCCCTTTCTTTCCCCCCCCCCTCTCTCTCTCTCTTTTTGTCATTAACTCTTCCGGAGCAAGAATTGAATAGAATTATGAATTGATTTTTTTGTTTTGTTTTTCCTGCTCTTTCTTTTTCTCTCTCCAACTCCTGCTCTCTTCTGCTCTTTTCTGTTTATATTCTCGCACTCTTCTTACGTGACAATATTGGCCCAGTTGTACGCCTTTATACCTCCTCTAACTCTCCTCCCTCATCCTCTTTTTCCCTCTCTCGTCCTCTTTTTCTCTCTCTCATCCTCGTTCTGTTTCTCTACTCTTTCACCCCGATGTTATGATGTGCAGGCGTGACACCCAGACCTGACTACGGTTCGTAAAATGGATCTGACCAACGACACCCGTTCGTATTAATATTCCTTTTTTCGTAGACCGTATGCCGTTTATCTAAACCAGGAGGAATATTTTCTTCACTCATTATGTTGATTGATGTTTGGAAATGCTTAAATTTGATTACATTATACCTTTTCCATAATTTCCCTTTTTTTTTCTAAAAAAAAAAAAGAACGACAAAAATTAAATTAAATAAAATCCGAGAATTGCAGACCGAAAAATAGTTACAAGATTTCAGAACATGAGGCTGTTCAAAATGTGAATTCTCGCTGATTCCCGCGGTTTTTTTTTCACGAGATGGGCTAATTTGACGTTGCGGGGGACGCGACATTAACCGCTTTCGTGCTTGATGGCGCTTTTTCATTTGATGTCGCCAGAATATTCCATTCATATCCATCACACTCTCACTG
>NC_134811.1:12006163-12021163 GCF_046742065.1 Oratosquilla oratoria
GCGTTTGGTCAATAGAATAAGAAGGGTTTCCCAAATCTTTACCGAACCCTGACAGTACACTGACCTAATAAGGAATGCTGCAGTGAATTGAACTGAATATTGAATTCCTAGCACCATTGTAAGGAATATTGGACTTTTACCTAAATTGGCAGAGACTGAAGCAGACCATTCTCAAAGGACGCTACTTGAATTTTTATATTGTGGAAGAATAGGAGGGTCGTCAGCACTATAATGTTAAGATATACAAGGGCAGTCGGTGAGAATTAAAGATTCGTTCATTTGTACGCATACGTTCCACGCCCCGCCCCCATTCGGTGGACGGGGTCGAGTTGCCTGTTTGTTTATTTTGCCGATTATCAAAGTGAGGAGCCTACAGCAGGAGGCGCGTAGTTGCGGCCGAAGCCGTCACCTTTGCCCTATGCCCTTGGTCTAGTGGGGCCAGGTAACAGTCACTGCTGGGAATCTGAGAGAAGTGCGGGCTTCGAACCCGTGACTAGGAAGATACGAGACCCGTGCTCTTCAAGTTGCGCTAAAAGCGCTTATGGGTAATTTGAAAACCGTCTGAGATGAATGACATATTTCCCAACAGTCACACGTCAGGACCGATAGACGATTAGCAACTGTCATGCTCAATTTTGATTACTCAGAAGTCGTAATCTTGAAGACAAGGATTATGGAATCAATTATGCAATTTCAGTTAGATTATAATTCTTCCTCTTTTTGTATTCATTGAAGTAGTTTTGGTAAATAATAAAAGAACACATTCCAAGTATGAAAGCAATGTGTTCTTCTTCCTGTCGCTACCAAAAAGAAAAATAGTTTATACGAAATAAACATTCTTGCCATGACAATAGTTCTTATTACCTTTGTCGAGCGCAGAAAGAACTTGACACAGGGCAAAACGACGACATGACGTCAGAAAGTCGGAAGCGTGAATTTAAGATGCGCTATTTCTATTTCCACGCTGAAAAAATTGTCACATATTAGAACGATTTTTCAATGCGTGAATTATTACTTACTTATTGGTAAATTTATGCACGGCAGTGCACTGGGTTTCAAGCGAATACGTGTTTTATATTTCAATAGGTCTTCACATTTAGAATGCATTGAAAACTGTTTTATATGTCTTTTAATATCAAATAAACTAAACTTTTCAACACATTGCTTTCTTTCCAAGTCACTTTTGAAGATGTGAAATAATAGATTTTTCTGTCATTATTTTTGTGACCACATATACCAGGAATGACAGATAATTCAAGCAGTTCCCAAATACACACATAATGTCATAGTAACTAATATATTGAAGAAAATTGCCCTAAGCAGGACAAATTTTCTAACATGCTATACTTGTGATTTCTATATTCATGGAAATAATTGTGTAATACTATATAATACTTAAATCAAAGAAACAATTGATTACTGTTTACATGAATAATATAATCATTCTGAATTTATACTTCGCAATGTATTTAGTTGTTGATCTTTCTATGATCATATGGCAAGAAAACTTAAAGCAGCCGAATCTTTGAAACAATATCCAGCAAAAGATTATATTCGAAGTTGTTGGCCCCAGTTGCAACTTAGGGCAACAAATGTCAAAATTAGCTGTTAATTGACTGACTGTCAACTCTTCCGACAGACATACTCATTAGAATGTCGTTTGACCAATCACGCAAGACTCATTGGAGTCGGGTGGGGGAGAGGTTGGTTGGGGGGAGATTTACGCAGATTTCGGTCAATGACTGTCATTGTAGAGCTTTACTTCATGGTCAGTACAGTTTTGTACCTACATGACTAAACTCGTCGACAACGATGATACTAGATCATCACTATATAATATACATATACATATTATACATATACATACACATGTACATGTACATATATACATTTACACATTTACATATACATATAAACATCTACATGTACGTATACATATACATATGCCAAGTAGACCATTTGGAAAAAGAAACTGACGAAGCAGAGCGCTTTCGTATATTATATCTTCAGTGCAAAATGCATATACATATACATACACACACACAAAAAGCCATGCCATCATGTTTGCAGATGATACAAAAATCACGAGAAGAGTGAAAAATGGGGACGGTTGACTGTTGCAAAAATATTTAGATACTATTTTTACATTGAGCCAAAAATGGGAAATAAAGTTCAATACCAAAAAAATGCAACGCACTGGAAATAGGCAATAGCGGCAAAAGGCCATCCTTAAACTATTCCTTGGGAAGTGAACCCATTACGAAAGCAAAAGAGGAGAAAGATTTGGGAGTGTTGATAAAAGACAGCCTGTCACCTGACAGACACATCAGCAGGATTGTGGGAGAGACATTCGGGCTACTGCAGAAGATTAAAGTGGCGTTCCAGTGTATGGGTGAAGAGAGGACGAAAAAACTCATCGAAACCCTGATGCGTCCAAGACTGGAATATGCGTCATTGGTATGGTCCCCACACAGAGTGAAGGATATAAGCAAGATCACAAGAATACAAAGAGCAGCAACCAAACTGGTCCCCAGCCTGGCAGATAAACCATATGAGGAGAGACTAAAAGTAATGGGTCTGCCAACTTTGAAAGATCGAAGAGAAAGGGGTGACATGATTACAGTATTCAGGTCACTAAAGGGTATAGATTGCATGGGTAGAAAAGATCTGATTAAAGATGGGAGGGCTTTACGAAGTCACGGAAGTAGATTTTGAAAGACCACACGTCGAAAGGATGTGAAAAAATAGTTTTCCATATAGATGCATAAATACTTGGAATAGCTTAGAAGGTGATATAGTCCAAGCTTAAACAGTACATGAGTTCAAATGTAAATATGATTATTGGAAATCAAGGATATAGATTATGTTGGAACTGTACATGAATTTGAGTCTAGGTATGTTAGAAAATTAGAGAATAGGAGCGTTGCTCCTTTTCTGTATATTACAATAGGTAGACGCACATACACACAGACAGGCAGACAGACAGACACACACACAAACCATACACGAATTTTAAGAGGAAACTAGACACTGCGAAATACAAAGACGGGACACTACGAGCATAGCTCTCCTTCCCGTAAGATACAACTAGGTAAATAGATACACACACACACACACACACACACACACACACACACATAAATTGAAAGAGAAAACAGTGAGTGCTAAAACTATACATGACTTTAAGAAAGAACTAGATGCGGAAAGATACAACTGCGGGTCTCTACGAGCATAGCTCTACTCCCGCAAAATACAACTAGGTAAATACACACACGCACAAACACGAATCGGGGTTTAACTTGAGCTGGGGGTTCTCCCCCGCCACTCGAATAGGATCGCCTGGTGCTATTCGCCTGGCTAAGATGAGTCGATTCCATTCAGCTGACAACGACGCCGCCGACCGTGATTGGAGATCCACACTGACGCCGCCAAAGAACTGCGTGGGAAAACAGGAAGCCATCGTTCATCTGGCAAACAAATATGCGGTCTTCCTTATCCTGCTTCGGGAAGAGTACATTTAGCTCCTAAAGTTCGCTCGTCCTCTCGTATCATTGCCAAGGTTCAAAGAGCTTAGAATACAATATAATGGACAAAGTTGCAAATTACCGCCGACAGATGGCGCGCCATGACTCTCTATATTTGATTTCAAGAGGATTATCTGGTGGTTCGATGGTTAGTGTGCACGACTACCGTCCTGAAGGTCACTTTTGATGCCTTAACTCTTTTGCAGCGTATATACATACGTAAGACATCCATCCGTACATCTACACATATATACATGCATAGTCATATTGGTACACATCTTGTGTGTAAATATAAATGTCTTGTATGATACATATATGCGAGCATGTCTGCATGTGCATGCAAAAGTGCGTTCTTTTTGTCCTCACAAAAACGCATGACGTTTGTGTTTTTTCTTTTGTGTATGAAGATATATGTTTATGTGCAGTGTGCGTGCGTGAGTGCCTCTGCATACATTCACACACGAACACTCCCGACTGAAAGAGAAAGGAGCTATTGAACGCTGGTATCAGATTATTCCGGCCGCTTAAACAAACAAAAGCGAATCGCCCAAAGAGGCCTATTGTCTTTGCCTCCGTCGGTCCCTCGATATCAAAACGGCGGGACCAATTCTTTCCGGTGGAAGAGAAAGGTCCGAGTCTCCGCCTTCGGCCTTCCCGACAGACCCTCTGTTTACGAAATATTTCTTTGTTGTCTGTTGGGCCTCAAGCTGTGCGGAAGACTTCGGTTTTCTGCAAAGACGCTTGTCGAAGCGGAGGGCAGGAATTCCCCGGGCCGATATTGGTGAACTAGGTCCTCCATTTGCGTAAACAATCAGTATTGCCTCGGCAGTCGGCGTTTTGTCGAGATTTCCTATAACGGGTGAGCAGCCGACGTTCTCTTGACATTTTGCCACTGGGAGAGCAGTCACTCGTCGTCTAGCAGACGAGCCTATATTGCCTCCGTAGTCACAAGGTATGAAATACTCACATTTCGTGTTCATTGTCGGGTGTTGTGATTGGCAAGCGGGCTGAAGTTAAGGGAGACGCAGGTTTAGTTCTTGGCATCAGATATTGCTTGCGAAGGATTATAGGTCGAAGTTGCTCGTTCACCTTTCCTCTGCGGAGAGTTTGGAGTTGAAATGAACTCTGGACGGTGAAGAAAGCTTCCACCCTGGCCTAGATTTGGACAGTTTGATTGCGCGATTTTAACTGTGTGGCATGAAGATTAGACGCTTATATTTGTTCTGGCCCCCGTCATATTTTTCCTTATATTTAGCCTATTCGAGTTTCAACCTTACTTTGCGTTAATTTTAGTTGTTTCCAGGCGATTTCATTCAGGCGAGGGATGCTTCTTCTTGCCCTTAAGACAGTTCTGGTACACAGGGCAGAGGTGGCGACTGTACTCAAAACTGAGTTTCCTGGAGTGAATTTTATGATCACCTTAACCCAAGATAATGTGCCACTGAAGCGTTGTAACCTCTTGTGTCCTGAGGGGATGCCATGGGGGCGAATAGAATAGCCTGGCGACAGACAGAATGAAGGGGAAAGCATCACTCGGTAAGGAAGGAGATAAAGGTGAAGATTGTCTTCTGGAATAATCATTATCATTCACTGTCTGTATGGTCCCCCTTGGCTGAGGGTGGGTTGGGCGGTGGTGTCCTCCCGCGTCCAAGATTGTTGAAATCGCTCATGCGCCCAACTTGGAGGCAAACGCGGGGGAATGGTTCTGTGGAGAACAAAGTCTAGTTCCTTTAACCTTTCGCTGTGCGGGAAGATTCTTCTCGGCTGACTGAAGTCATCTGGGGCGGCATCCAAAACAAATATATAATTCATTAATGACAAAAAATGGGTTCTTTCGCAGCTCAGTGGTGGCGGGGTCTTCTCGCGGTCGAATAAAATCACCTGACGACAATCAGAAGAGATACATGTTGTCAATAGTAATGAAAGGATTACTTAGCGGCAGTGTGTCAGGAAGAACTCGAAACGAACCCACGGCGACGCCGGTCGAGAGCGCTAACTACTACGCCACTAGTTCCCTACAGTCTACATGTGAGCCACAGGTAGTTGCTACTGGCCATGAACTCGCGTAGCCACACTCACCCTTCGCCCTCCAGACCTGTGTTTTATTCATATCCAATTCCCAACCATAAACCACACAAATTACTCTTACCGAATCCATACCGGACTTCCTCGTTCAGGTTATGAATTGGCAATTACCATCCAATTAATTCGAATCTATCGGCCAAAGACCCTTCGCAGATCAAATAATTACCGATCCTGGTTTCTCTTTTACGAGTTTGGACTGATCACCTGCTAGGTCTGTGGAATTTTTTTTGTTCTTGCATCCCTGTTAGGGGTAATTCGCTTTACAGGGACTGTAAGGATTGTGAAGCAATGTGACCTGAAATTTTGATTGCGCATATGATAAAGGGAATAGTATAGTTAGAACGGAGCTAGAAAGGTCAAAACTGGGCAAAAATCACAAAGGAAAATATCCGGGAATAGACGCAAAGGCCCCACAAATGTTAAAGGATTACCCCAGGAGGCACTACTTTGCTGTCAAATCCTAACCTCTAAGTTCGAAGAGCCAGGCCATGTTACAGTGACCACTAGCTGTTGGGAATCGAACCTGAGACTACGTAGACGCAAAGGCCCCACAAATGTTAAAGGATTACCCCAGGAGGCACTACTTTGCCGTCAAATCCTAACCTCTAAGTTCGAAGAGCCAGGCCATGTTACAGTGACCACTAGCTGTTGGGAATCGAACCTGAGACTACGTAGTTAAAAGGAGAATGTGAAACCCCAAATGCCACATCGGTAAAAGCGTTCGGATATTTGAAAATTCTAGTCAGGGGATTAGTCTATCGGTGGTATTCTTAGAAAAAAAATTTTCCTTATAAAAAAAATCCTTATATAAACCTTATATAAATCCTTGGAAGGGAAAGATTTTTTTTCAAGAATACCACCGTAAGAATCTTACGGTGGTATTCTTAAAAAAAATCCCTTCCTTATATAAATCTTTCCTTACATAAATCTTATATAAATCCCTAAAAGGGAAAGAATTTTTTTAAGAATACGACCGTATGTCTTTCCAGTGGAGCCGTGTGGTGAAGAGCGCTCGTGGATTCCAGTCACTTACTAGTAGAGCCGCGGCGAGAGCGGAACAAGAGGGAGATGAGGCGGGGGGGGGGGGAGGTGGCCGGGGTTACCAGTGTTGGAGAAGGTCCAGATTTGGTAAAAGCTCTAATCCGGTTTACTCCGTGAAACAGAATCGGAGAGGGGTTGGGCGAGGGTGGGGGGTGGGAGGGGGAGGGGGAGGGAATTGTGGCAGAGGTCGGGAGTTGAGAAATCAAACCGTATTTTTTTGTTTTTGTTTTTTCTCGGTGCATTTTGTGGCTTCGGTTGTCGATGGGCGATTTTATTTTGCCGAGGTAAGACGCCATCCCTTTTCCACGAACTCAGCTCGATTTAACGTTTTACTTCGGTGCTTATTCTGGCTGCTGCCAGGCGATTTTATTCAGCTGAGAGAAGTATCTTTTTGCTTTGGTTGGTTTTGAATATTTCTTAGCATTACAATATATATGTGTATATATATATATACATATATATATATATATATATATATAAATATATATATATACAAATATATATATACATATATATATATATATATATATATATATTATATATATATACAAATATATATATACATATATATATATATATATATATATATATATATATATATATATATATATATATATGACACACAGGGAAACCCACACAAATGTGCTACTACATTTCTGTTTAGAAATATATATATATATATATATATATATATATATATATATATATATATATATATGTGTGTGTGTGTGTGTGTGTGTGTACAGTATATGCCTGGTATATGTGTATATATATATAATTGTATATATATGTATATAGAATGTATATATATATATATGTATATATATATATATGTATATATATATGTATAATATGTATATGTATATGTATATATATATATATATATATGTATATATATATGTGTATATATATATATTTATATATATATATGTATATATATGTTTATATATATATATATATATATATATAATATATATATATATATATCCTTTTTCGTTTTTTTTTTTTTTTTTTTTTTTCCAGACATCGATTGGCGAGGTCATTTCTGCAAACCGAGCCAAGAAATCTCCTGTAATGATTGGCCATACGGGCAATCAGCAATGATGAAATGTCAAATTGATCCTCCCCAGGAAGGGTTGGAACATTTATGTTGTAATGGAGGAAAATTTGAAGTAAAACAACGGAATTAGAATCAGTGAGATGTAACAGAGTGTGCAATCTCCATTGGTACTAATGCAATTTAGAATTAAGAGATAATCGTCTAGTAAGCGTAAGGTCTGGCGTGAATAGAAGATTATTGTGGTTAAGCGTAATTTAATAGGTAATAATTTCTTCATGTACAGCCATCAAAACGTCTCTGTCATTCTTTCATGTTAAGTTGGAGTAATAGTCCAAAGGGGCTTCCTGCTGTTGTGCTATACAACGACAAGAACAGCTTAATTTACTTCGTCTCCCACATCTGCTTCTTCTGCCACTCCTGCTGCGTCTGTCATGGACTCCTCCCCCCTCCTCTACCACCCCTCCCGATCCCTCCAATTTTTATGACGTCAAAAGACACTCCTGATACGCCCACAACCACCACTTCTGTCAGCAAATTGCCTCTGAGCTGTCCAGCTAGATAGTGCAAGGACGCAAACATACACGCAAACACGCACCTGCATATTCATTCACACACGTGCATGCACGCAACTACCCACATGCATATCCCTCACACACAGAAGTGTAGATATAAGTACAAATGTACACATGCATATTAAAAAAGTAATACCCATAGATCCGGCCGTATACGAGCACTGAGCTCTCGTCAGAAAGGGTAATAGCTGACGATTACGAGTTCGATACGTGATCCAAGAAAGTGGTGAATCTCACACATACGCACACACACACACACACACACACACACACACACACACACACACACACACACACACACACACACACACACACACAAGCACACACGCATGAACGCACCCAACCATGCATGCACCGACACACAGGAGAATAAATTGCAAAATGTCTGTTCTTGTAACTCCAGTGTTATTCGCCGCTGGAATGCAATTCCTCTTGCTTTTTTACTTTAATCTCGGTCGGCTGCGCGTTTGCCCCGGAGGGAACCACCCTGATGCATTGCCAGACTTCGGGCCCGGTTGTTGGTGAGAGAAACGACATCTGTGGAATGCGGGTCGCCAATGCCCCATATTGAGTAAATCGAAGGCGAGGGTGTCCGTATGGGTACCACGCTCGATGATGGAGATCTGTAGGGCAACAGGGCGAAGCCTACTCAGTGCAAAACCACACCGGTAAATGGACAGATATCGTCCCTGCGATTTCTTTAAGAATCCCTCCCTTGTGAGGGATGACGAATGTCCCTGGTGAGGTCGTTCATCTCCGCGAACTGATGGGCCAGGAAGCCCGCCGAGAGAAGGGGCCTACCGCTAATCAGGGATGCCAATCTTATGTCAGCTGCACCTTCGCGATGGAGGCCTGTGGCAATGGAGATGCAATAAGGGATAGGAGAAGAGAAAAGAATAAATGCATATGTCCTGGGTAATTATGATTATACCTATTCATATACACCTATAACTATACGTATAACTATAACTGTACCTTTAAATATGTGTATACGTATACATACATATATATATATATATATATATATATATATATATATATATACATATATATATATATATACATATATGCACACACACACACACACACACACACACACACACACACACACACACACACACAATAATAACTAACTAACATAATAAAAGAACAATTAACATTTGAATGCATTGCTAAAGTTGAAAAATAAATATATCATAATGAAAACTGAAAAAAAAGAATCACACTTATAGCAAGCCCTCATAATTCTTATTTATTTATTTATTTCAATTTACACTTTCACTTTCCCCTTCTCATTAGCACGCGTTTGCAAATACGACGACTAGAATTTCATATATACACACTTGCAGAAATGCACACCTGTGTACGTACGCACACGTTGTCTGCATACATACACGTTGTTCATATACATATGAGTGTATACGGACTCTCGTCAAAGGCATGTATATGCACGTACTGCACATGTATACCAATACACACACACACACACACACACACACACACACACACACACACGCACACACACACATACGCATGCATGCACTCACACACACATACATGCACACACACACACACACACACACACACACATGCACACACACACACACTCACACACACACACATACACACACACACAGACACTCACACGCACAGTTCTATCCACAACCGCAGGCCAATCAATTTGACGTCAGTTATAGGTAAAATGCTGGAATCATTAATAGCTAATAGAATCAGGGCTCACATCGAGATTCATAATTTGATTCGTGACTCAGAGCTTGGGTTCACCAAGGGGTGGTCAGGTGTAACTAATCTTTTATTCTTTTACACAAATAACAGTGATAGTTACGATGTTATTTACCTTGACTTTAGCAAAGCGTTCGACAAGGTGCCACACCAGAGACTACTAAATAAAGTCAAAGCACATGGCATAGGAGGAAAAGTGCTTGAATGGATTAGAGCTTGGATTATTGACAGAAAACGGCGGGTTACCTTTAATAATGTAAAATCCAGATGAGGTCGTGTTACCAGTAGAATTCCTCAGGGCTCGATTTTGGGTTATTTATTGCTCATTACAATTATAAATGGCTTGGAAAATGGGATTGATAGTGATGTTAGTAAGTTTGTGGACGACACTAAAAGAGGACGCCAAATTATATACGGAGAAGACGCTGGATACTGCAGGACGATCTGAAATTGCTTACATGGTCAGTGAAAGGGCAAATGAAGTTTAATATCTCAAAGTGCAACGTGCTAAACGCAGGTTTACACAACCCTAAAAAAACAGGTATATTTTAGATAACACAATTTTAGGGGAAACAGAATGTGAAAAAGTTCTGGGAGTGTTAGTGAGTCCTGACATTAAATCCAGGAAACAGTGCGTTAGTGCCCGGGATAGAGATAACAGTGCATTGTGATTCATTGCTAGGACGGTTACCAACAAAAGTGCAGATTTAGTTATTAAACTCCATCTTGTGATAATTAGACCCGGTACAAATTTGGTCTCCGTCCTATAGAATGGATATCAATTCACTAGAATCAGTACAGAGGGGAATAATCAAAATGATACATGGGCTCAGAAGTTTACATTAAGAAGACTGGCTTAGACACCTTAACTTACATACTCTGGAAAGACGTAGATTGCGGGGGTGATCTAATATAGGTATTCAAATGGGTCAAGGACTTTAACAAGGGTGATGCAGACAAGGTCATCATATTAACACAGCAGGGTAGGACTCGTAGTAATGAATTTAAACTGGACAAAGACTTAAGAAGAAAATTGACAAGAACTGGTTTACCAACATAGTGGTTAACGAATGGAATAGACGTAGCAACAATATAGTGAGCGCTGAAACTATTGGTTGTTTTTAGAGAAGGATAGGTGGTAATGGACATGGAACTACCTAGTGTAAGCCTTATGGTCTTTTGCAGTCTCCTTCATTCTTATGTTCTTATGTTACACACACACATATGTCTCCTGTCGCTTTGACGCTTGCTCTTTCTTCCATTGTTTCTTTACTTTCTTTTCTCCCTCTCATTTCTAGTATTATACAAATATATTAAAAAACACCGAATCTCATTTTTTCTAAGAAATGTAATCAAAGACAACAACAACATTCTTCAGGCGATGTAATGGAGTCAGTAACAAGTAACAATATCTTGGGCAACTAGGCAGACGCAAATGATTACAATTAGCTCAGATGTACATGATGAAATTCTGTTTCATACTGGATTTTTACAACGTATAACTTTTGAAAGACGACCAAAGGAAATCAGCGCACGTAATTAGTTAAAAAAAAAGTCTTTGACGAGGTACCCAACGGTGATCTCATTATAAAAAAAATATTAATGTGATATATATCATAGTTACTTTATTTTGAGATGAAAGATCAGATAACAGATAAATAATAGACGTAATGAGGTGGGTAATAGTGGAGGACAGGCTACCAGCTGTGTTCCGCAAGGCTCATTACTCGTGCCTCTTCTTTTCTTGATACGCAGGAACGAAACAGAGATAATAAGTTCATGAATTTTATCAAGAACTCACCGGATTCTCTGATCATAACACTGGATTACTTTGAACTTTTTGAATCAATGAACTGTATTTACAAAATAATTTAAGCAACATTTAGAGTTCGTTAGTATATCGTTAGGAATATTCCGTCACATTTAGATGTAGATTATATGCTGCTCCAACCCGCAACTTGTAACGAGAATTAACCAGTAAACTTAATAAAGAATAATATCTTTATGATCTAGAGAGACATATTTAGTGGTGTGCAGTAGAGTGCAGTTGGTGTTTTGTCCTTTTTTTTTGCCATACAATATATAGGGAAGGGGTGTTGACCAAAATTCAATACAAAAATAATTATTTCTATCACCTGGAGAGACATATTTAGTGGCGTACAGTAGAGTGCAATTGTTTTTTTTTTGTAATTTTATTGCCATGTAATGTATAGGGAAGGGATGCCATTTAAGTTGACCAAGTTCAATACAGTCTACCTGTGCCTATTTATAGAAACCGAGCGAGCCCACACCTTGAATACGCAGTGCATCTCTAGTCTTCTTCATGGATCCAGAGGAGCTGAAGTTGATGCAGCGCAGGGCTGCCAGGCTGTTTTCCTGCTTTATTAATATCTGCACTATCAGGAGCACAAAGGTTCACGAGCCAATCAATAATTAATCATCCTTTGTAGCCTCTCGGTCTTTTCTCATTGAGTCTCCTGTCCATCCTCGCAGGAATGATCTCCGGCCAGGTGTCTTTGATCAAGACTTCTGGAGCTCAGTTACGAATCTTGTGTTGAAAGTCTGGGCGAATTGCATGTATTCGTGCTTTTCTAAAACGAGGACCTATCGGGTCAAACAGAAGAATGCTTTGAAATCATAAAAGGGTTCGGATTCTCTAAAAACAGACCGGCTATTTCCAGAGGCAGCGGAAGCTGTTACCAGAGGAAACAGAGACTGACACAACGCGCTTTGTCGGTCGGCTTTCATGGTTCTTTTTCCCGACACTTGCCAGATGATTCTATACACTTGTTGTGGGCATGACTTGTGTCTGGTACACGGGTAGACCTATTCTGTCCTCCTCTTTCAAACTATTGCTGGACGGTTCTCTTTGTTATGCGGGCGTCCTCTAGCTATGGCGAAGGCCCGAAAAGAACTATAGCACTTGTGACGTGAATGTCTTCATCCGGTGCAGCCCCAGAGGGCCGTGCCCAAGTCCTCGTGAACGAGTTTCGTGCATCCTCACTCTTTCATTTTCCAACTTTGACATTTCCTTCCTTCTCCAGACCTTAACTCTTCCCCAAGCCCTTTTCTTCATCGTTTGCTTCCTCTTCTTTTTTCTTCTCTCCTCTTCTCTTTTTCTGTCTCCCCATCTTTATTATTTTTCCTGCTAACGCCCCTTATTCCTATTCCACGTCTTCCCTACCTCTCCCTTTCCTCTCTTCCTCTCTTTTCGTTCGCCTTATTTCTCCCTCTCTTCTCCCCAGTTCCTCCTCTTTACTTCCCACACATCCCCATATCCCCTTCCCCTTCGAAGGACGAGCTCACCCTCCCTCCATATCCTTTCCTCTCTCTCTCTCTCTCCTGATCCTCTCCATTCCCCTTCCTCTTCCCCTCCCCCTCCCTCTTCCTACTCACTTCCATTCACCCTTCCCTTACCCTTCTTCCTGATCCTCCTTCATCCTCTTCCTCCATCCAGTCCTTACTCTCCATTCCTTTTCCTCTTCCATAACCCCGTCCCCTCACTTCTTTCATCCTTCCCCTATTTTTTCTCCTCGTCCTTCCTAAGTCTCTCTTCCATTTCCTCTGCCTTTCATCTTCCCTCTCTCCTCTCTCTATTCCTTCCTTTCATCTCCCCGAATCTTCCCTTCCTCCCCCAATTACCCCTTCGACCTCTTGTCCGGTTCTCATTCTTAAGACACCCCCATCATCCCGTCCCCGGGCCAAGCCTCTTTACCCCTTCCTCCCCCCCCCCCAGCCCTTCCCCTTCCTCTACCCCTTCCCCTCCTCCCCTCTCCTTCTCAAGGACCCTGACCTCCCCGTCCCCTTTCTCCCCCTCCCCCTCTCCCCCTATGTATCCTGCCCATAGATGGCGTCCCCCTTCCCTCGTCCTTCCCCCCTACTCGGCCATCTACAGAGCAATGAGCTTCCTTTGATGTGTCCGTGTCGGGATGAAACAAAAGAAGCCCGACAATGCGTTTGTGTGTTTGATCTCTGGGTTGTCGATTATCGCGCCCTAATGATTTCTCGATTTTCTCCCTCATTTTCTCTCCCCCACCCTCCCCCACCACCACCACCAGTTCCTCTTCCTCCATCATCTCCAACTTTTCTCGTCCGCCCAACCTTTCTGGGGGAGTTCGTCCGGCGGCCAGAGCGCTCTGATGGAGAAGTTTTAATTGGGGTCCTCCTCGGACCCAATTCATCCCGGCAAGGCTTACGTCTCGTCCTCGGCGAGGTGGAGCTTCGAGGAGGAGCGTCGCTCTTGCAGATGCTTCAGAGTCCCTCCCCGTGCTCGCCTTTGGGCAATGGGCTGGAGGACCACATTCCAGCTTAATACGCAAATAGACAAATCATTACACGAACAAATACATCAGTCAATGAATGAATAGACAAATTAACTAATTAACAAACGAAAAAATATATGTAAACAAATAAACAATGAATAAATAAACATAAAGGTAATTAGATAAATGAATAAATGAATAAGGAGTTGAAGAAGATATATAATTCAATTGATGGACATATATGAATACAAAAGTGCCCAGAGAAACGAATACTTGAATAAATGAATAAATAGATACATGAGTATATGAATGAATAAAACACAGGAGGTAAGATATAACAGCCATTGTATGGAGGGCCGGGGTGAGGATGGGGTGGAGTTGTAGGGGTGGGTGGGTTTCTTCATCCTCTGCGGGTTGGTACACTTGGGCTTTCAAGTCTGTGTACACACTACGTCACCAGGCTGTCGGGGTGGAGCTTATGCCAGGGAGCGCTTAGATGGGGTCCAAGCCGTCATCTTTGCCCTATGTGTCTGGACAGACAGTACAATTATATATCAGTCATCGAAGCCGTAGATATGAACTACGACAATGTATCAAAAATTATATATGTATGTATGTATATATATATATATATATATATATATGTGTGTGTGTGTGTGTGTATATATACATATATACATACATATATATATATATACATACATATACACATA
>NC_134811.1:12026163-12028663 GCF_046742065.1 Oratosquilla oratoria
ATTCTATCATTTTCCTTGGTGTTTTTCCGCATATATATGTATATATATATATATATATATATATATATATATATATATATATATATATATATATATATATATATATATATATGGAGAGAGAGACAGAGAGAGAGAGACTATTTTTTTTCATCTGAGGTTTTACAGTTAAGCAGAACCCATACTACATTTTCGTTATTGTTATGCAGATAATGTTCTCTTTGGTGCTTCAAACCACAACCTTCCCTCTCTCACTGGCTCCTGAAACCGGGTTCGAAATGAGAAACAGTGACTTTTCTGGCTATCTGGTCACATTAGGCAAAAATTGCGACCTAGATGGTAGACAAGGTCGTCCCGGCTTAACCTGAACCTCTTCGCTAGGATATCTCACTTTACAAGTTTTACTCTAGCTTAGACCCGAAGAGTTCATTCGGAATCGGTCAGAGCGTTGTCCTGATGAAGTGACCTTGTGAAATTGCGCGCTAAGATACAGCCAAACTTGGAGAGTGGACTGCTGGAGGGATTGCCCTGGATATGCGCTCCAGGGCCGGGAATCTCACTTCCTTCCGGTCTTCCTGACACACAATGTCTCTATTTTTTTACTCGGAAAAATGTCTATATTATATCTGCTCTTCCCTGCAATTCAGCACTCCTTGACTCTCTCTCCTGTTTTTCGTTTTTCTATTTTGCTTTGTCTTCCTTCCCCTCATCCTTTTTTCTTTTTGCAGTCTTCCTTGTTTTTCACTTTTTCTCCTCCTATTTCCTTTTTGTTTCTTAGCCTGACTGAACTCCTCCCTCCTATATTCATTTCATTCTCTTTATCTTTTACCTCTCACGCATTTATTACACTTCTTACTTTACTTTGTTGATCATCCCTCTTACCTCCTCCTCCTCTTCCTCCATATCCTCCTCCTCTTCCTCTTCTTCCTTCTCCTTTCCCTGTTCCCTCTTTCTACACTTTTCTCCTTAACCTGTATCCTTCTAATTCCTTTGTATCTCCTTCTTATTCATTGGTCCACCATTTTCCCCTCCCCCTTATCTCTTGTCCACTTCTCTCCCCTTTTTTAATTCACTCCGTCCCTCCTCCCTCCTCACGGAGTCCTCCACCACCTACTTTCTATGCACTGTTGCCTCTTACATCCTCCTATCTATTCACCCAATCTCTACGCTGGACCTTTCAGCTTCTTTCCCCTTTCCCCCATCTTCTTTACTTCTTATACTCTTTCCTAGCCTCTCTTATTTCCCTCGTCTTGTCCCCTTCCCTCCCTTCCTCCTCTCCTCTCTCTCCCCCCTCATCATTTTTCGTCTCTTCCCTCCATTTTCTCTCTTTTTCTCATTCCCTCTCCCTCAAACTTCCTCTGCCTCGTCTCTTCTGCTGCTCTCCATATGTCAATACCTTTCTCGACCTCCTTTTTCAAATGTTTTTTTTTTCTTTTCTTTTCTTTTTTCTCTCGCTGGATGACTCTTTTCTAATATCTTCGTCTCAGTGATTTTTTTTATCTTTTTTTTTTCTTTCTTTTGTTCTTGTCACTGTGCGCTCTCCTTCATTTTATCCAGGTTTCATGTGCTCTCTCTCTCTCTCTCTCTCTCTGTTCCTCCCACCTCTTTCATGCTGTGCTATGTTTGTATATCTTCGCTGCTCACTTTTATTCCCCTTTCCTCGTGAGTGTCAAGTTTATTTTACCATATGTTTTTGCAACCTGACTGTCCTCCGTATCTATTCCACTCTCTTTCCTGCTATCTTTATGTGCAGATTTAACTGCAGGTATATATATATATACACAGACACACACAAACAGGCGCACACACGTACATAGACACACACACAAACACACATACACACACACACACACACACACACACACACACACACACACATACACACAAATACACACACACGCTCATGGCGCAGTGGTAGCGTTCTCGGCCACCACTACGGCGGTCCTGGTTCGAATCCCATCCAGGGCTGAAATAATTTCAATATCGCTGCGCTGCGCGTCGTTATTCCAACTCTCGTGAGCGGGGAGTTTGTGCATGTAAGATCACAGCATTACACATAGATCGGTCATATATGAGCTCTTTGAAATCTCTTCCGGGAGGGAAATAACTGTTGATCACGAGTCCAACATGTGATCTAAGACCATGGTGAATCTCTCTCTCTCTCTCTCTCTCTCACACACACACACACACACACAAACACACACACAAATACCCGATTACCCATTGGGTACTGGTAACTGCTACTAGCTCTTCTGTCCAATACATAAAGCAAAGCTTTAGGCGGTAGCTGAGTGCCTCCTGGCGTGATCTTACCATTTGTGTTTGCATGCAGGCGGGGTTGTGCCTTTTATGACTCACATTTCAGCACACTTCCGAAGACTTTTCCTCCCTTTTCTCCTCACTCTTCTCTCTCTGCCCTCTTTTATCTCTTTCGTTTCCCCTCCTGATCTTATTTACCCTCTCCTTCCTCCTTTACACCATTTTCGTTCCGTTCCGGTTTTCT
>NC_134811.1:12036163-12053663 GCF_046742065.1 Oratosquilla oratoria
AAAACAAATTAATAGAAACTCCTATTTTACATTTCCTTCTCGATTTTCTATCTCCTTTGTCTCTCTCTTTTCAGTCGACTTTATTGCTTTTTCCATGTTCCCTCCTTTCGTGTTCTTTCTTCATTCCTTCGTTCTGGACTTCATCAACATCTATTACCTTTTCTTGGCATGTTTATCACCCTTGGTGTCCCGTCTATCTTTCTAGGTCCTCTTTATTGGGCTGCCAACCTCTGTGTGTTTCGCTGCCCCCCTTTCCTTCCCTCTTTCGCTCGGTTCTTTAAGCACCCGCACGCACACTCGTATATATATATATGTACACATGCCCACATCCATACCGACTCGTAGACTCCCAACACACAAACACAGAAATACACCTGCACATTCACACGAGCGTACATACACACACACACGCGTACATACACACACACACACACACACACACACACACACACACACACACACACACACACACACATATACATGCACACACAACACAAATATGCACCCACATATGCATGTGTGTATGCATGAATGTATGTATTCATGTGTGTATGTATATATGTTTGTATGCATGTACATATGTTTGTATGCATTTATATATGTAAGTATCCATATACCCGTATGTATGTATGTATTTATATAAATATGTATGCATGTTTGTATGAATGTATGAAAGTATGTATGTATATATGTATGTATGCATGTATGTATGTACATATGTATGTGTGTATGAATGTATGCATGTATATGTATATGTATATGTATGCATGTATGTATGTATGTTTGCATTTATGTATGTATGTGTGTGTGTATGTATGTATGTATGTATGTATGTATGTATGTATGTATGTGTGTATGTAGGTAGGTATGTATGAATGTACGCGCGTTTGTGTGCGTGAGTGATTGTTCAGGTGTATCAGTAAACTACAGCAACAAAGTTGATTTACACGGGTATTACAACTCTACATAATCTATTGAATAACAAAAATCGTTTAAAGCGCCACTGTTGTTTGTTCTCACAACAGTTTGTTCCTCGCTTGTTGGGTGGGTCGGAGCCCGACGGACGAGCGCCCACGTCCTTCGCAGTTCACGTCTGGACAGATTCTCTCCGTTGTCAGTTATGTGCTAAGTGTCAGGGGAAACAGTCTTCATAGGTCGCCTCTGGAACGAAACCGAAGCTCAGGGGTAACGAGATGCGTGAGGTGTGGTTATAATTTTGTTTTGTGTGGGTTGAGCCCCTTGGCGCTCGGGTCTTCTCACACGTTTGGTGGCTACTGCTCCCGCGAGGATACCTTTTCCCACTTCCAGTGCGGATTGGTTTCTTCTTCAACTTTGTGCAATCGCCTTTCGCACATGCTAGGCGATTGGTTTCTTTTTTCAACTGCTCGTGGTTGGTTACTGATATTTCTTCCATGCTGGCTCCGGATTCGTCAAACTTTTACGATCTAAAGAATTTTGTCAGAGCGAAGGAAATTACATCTTTGAAACCGGTTTAGTACAGCAGGCAGATATAGTTTAGTTGTAATTATTTGAGACAAGATACATACATACATATGCCAACGGCTTTTCCCCCTTACAAGGGAGGTAGTCAAAGTCATAGACATATCCACTCCCACTCATTTTCATCCCCACATACTCCAATTCCAATCACCACCCTTCCCTCCCTCTTTTCTTGGCTCCTCCCGTATGACGGATAATTCCTGCATCTCGCCCACTGCCCTGGGTCAGAAGCAATATAGCAAGGCACAGTACATCGACAGCAAAGCCGCTTCATTTAATCGGCGACCTCCCCCCTCTCCGTTCCCTCATACAGAAAAAGAGAAGACGGGGAGAAGTCCCTTCGGGCTGCGTCAAAATATCATTCACACATACTCCCTCACCCCCATCTCCCATCCACTCTCTTACATGCATCACAGCATCGTCCATACACAACCATTCTCCGCTCACTCCTATCTTCTGTCTTCTTCTTTCCTTCCTCTTTCCCAATGCCCCTTTAATCCCATTCATCCATCTCATCTTTGGTCGCCCCCTCATGTTCACTCCTTCCACCTCTGCCTTCCACACCTCTTTTACTATTTTTTTTTCATTCAATCTTTCCATGTACCCAAACCATTCCAATACTCTTTCATCAACCGTATCTCCCAATTCCCTTTCCACCCCTAATCTCCTCCTCACCTCCTCGTTTCTCACTCTGTCTAGGCTAAGATACTAAAATATTTATATAAAAAGAATTGAAGCTAAATTGTTTATGAATATAACTGCACTAATTAACTAAAAAGGTGGGGTTCCTGTCTTTTAAATCAAATCCTACGACCTAGAAAATTAAGTGAATAAAGGTTCTGGTTGATTCTTTTTCTACTTTCGTGCGGGTAGATAGGCCCCTTTTCAATTCTCCAGCTTTGTGTGGTTATATTCAATTTGTATTTTTGATGCAAGATTACGACATTTGCATATGGAATGAGTCCGTTCCTTCAGAGGTTCTGTTCCAGCCAGTATCATACGCTCTCCTGCTGGGTTCTGGTCGAGAAGAGCCAACCTCTTGGTCCATAGTAAGAGCTATGGTTTAACGTCACAAACTCCCCCCTGTCGAAAGGCTAGGACGATGCCGCTTACAGACGACTTTGTAGCTTGGGATTTAATAAACCATGCCCTTAGTTCAACTTCGCCGGTGGTAGGGTTCGAACCGCCATGCAGTTGGATCAACTAAATACCTGTTTGTCATAAGCAATAATTCAATTGAGGCCGTGTATGTATTTAATCACAAGGTATGGGCAGATCAACCAGACCGAGACCAGGGTGGAGGAAGGGGTCTCATGTGTCCTGGGTTTTGAACAAGTAGAAGTTCCTATCCTTTCAACCTGGGGCCCTCGACCTGTTTATTCATGTTTCCTGTGTGATGTCCTTCCTCAAACTCTTGAATATCACTTCAGGACTTAGTAAAATCGTCAGTCATCCACTAATTAGGTTATATTTTGTGTACCGCTGCTCTAGACATGCACTGGGTTTTATTAGACCGAGGGTTGACCTCTAGGTCTGAATATTGAGTTAAGGAAGATGGGCATCCAGCTGGCTGAAGAAGCCGCTGTTCCCAAAAGCATAATTCTACAGTTTCCCCTTCGTCCGTCCTTCTCCTCCCCTCCCCTCTCTTCGCACCCGACACAACCTGCAGCCCCGTTATATACAAAATTCATAATCTTGTCTTGATGGGGCCGCCGCGCCAGCCTCGAAGGAATTCGTCAGGAATTCGAATAATCTAATCATGGACTCGAGCATCGAACCGATCCGCGGCGCGAAGGGCGACGAAATGGCCTCCGACTCCGCCAAGGCACAGTGCGATGACTCGGCGATGCTCCTTCTTATCCAACCCCCTCCCCCCCTCTCTTCCTTTCCTTTCCCCATCCTTTTTCTCTCTTTCTCTCTCCCTCTCTCTCTCTCTCTCTCTCTCTCTCTCTCTCTCTCTCTCTATATATATATATATATATATATATATATAATGTATAATATACACATACACACACACACACACATACATATATATATTATATATATATATATATATACATACACATATATATCTATACATATACATATGCATATACATATACATACATATATATATATATATATTATATATATATGTATATATATATATATACATATATGTATATATACATATGTACATATATATATATATATATATACACATATATATGTATATATACATATATATGTACATATATATATATATATACACATATATATGTATATATACATATATATGTACATATATACATATATATATATATATACACACACACATATATATGTATACATATATATGTGTATATATATATATATATATATATATACATATATATATACATTTACATATCTAAACAAATATATATATATGTATAAATATATTTGCATACATGTGTCAAATACATATATTTACAAGTAATATACTTACGACTATTCATATACATTCATATTTACTTGTTTAATACCAAATGCTTCCTGTACCTTCGAGTTGATTGAAGGAGATGCAGTGCTAACATATATTAACTTGACCGACTTGTTGCTATCTTGCTCTCGCTCCTGGTCTTGGCCGCCCGCGCGTCCGTTCGGCCCGGGTCCTTCTGGCCGCAAGGCAGCCTCTTCCCACGGCCAGAGCAGCTGTCACCTAGTCGGGAGGGCATGGCCTGGAGGAGTTTTTTTTTTTTTTTTCTTCTTTTTTTAAGGCTCTCAATTCTTTTTTATTACTTATTTGTTTATTTATTTATTTATTTATTTTTAGATTATATTTCCATCGTCAGTTATGGTGAAGGATGATTTCGGGTTGGTGTATATATGAGTGAACATTTATTGCAAATATGTCTCCGTGGTATGTGTGTACTTATGCATTTGTAAACCTAAGTTAAAAGTATGGATGGGTGTTTCATTTATTCGATCCTCCTTTTGCCTTCTTTTTAACCATCTATTTCGTTATTCATCTATTGTTAACTTACTTTAATTAATTATTCATTAGTTTCTCGTTCTGCTATTTTTTATTTTATTCATTCATTTATTCATTTATTTATTTCTATTTCATTATTATTATTATTATTTTACATCGGTGCTTGGTGTCAGGACAGTATAGGAGTCAGGGAGAAAAATGATAGAGTGAATGAGTTCCTTACAGAAATAGTAATGTCATACAAAAGGATGCAATCCATATGTCTCCAAGGAAGGACTCGAACGCTCTTCTCTGAGCTCACACGAAGGAAAAGAAAAATATCGCCTCCCATTTTGAAGGGTCAGAGATGGAAGAACGTATCTTCCAGAAATACTCAGAGGGAACAGAAATAATATGAAGAGCTTAGAGCCGCTTAGGTGTGGCCTAACCCATCGGATTTGCTTATCCGCATGGAAAGCAGGGGCAGGTGGTAGCCACTGGTCACCGCTGGGCATCGAACCAGGGCTTACGGGATCATGGGGTAGAACTGAACCCATTCATGGGGAACTTGACCGAATATTTTTTTCTTTTCCAGAAGAGTCTCGTTGGATCTCTTCGGTACCTTTAAAAGAGTTTTGCTGTTTTGAGAAAATAACAGGGGCGGAGGGGGGGGGGGGGAAGGGAGTGGCATCAGAGTGAGCTAGGAAGCTAGTGCCTGGAGGCGGAAGACAAGAGGCAGGTGGTCCGAGCCCGCTAGAGTAGCGCTGGACGGCAGTGAGAGCACTCAGTCTTAATTCTCCGAGCTCGGACAGACTGTAACATCCAATTACATCACAGGGCGAATAATGGCTGAAATTTTAATATATATATATATATATATATATATATATATATATATATATATATATATATATATATATGTGTGTGTGTGTGTGTGTGTGTGTGTATACATATATATATATATATATATATATATATATATATATATATATATATATACACACACATTTTTATCAACCACAATACACTATAATTCTAAGCCATCAACATCGAGAGAGACTCGAGGAGGCCAACCTGCAGAAATTGAAAAGTGGTACGGCCAAAGACACGAACCTGGGCTACCAATCGGCTAAGACCACTAACACTTGTCACGTGCTAGCCCAGGTTCGAGTCCTTGGCCGTACCACATTTCAATTTCTGCATGTTGGCCTCCTCGAGCTTCTCGATGTTGGTGACTTAGAATTGAAGTGTATTGTGGTTTATAAAAATGTATATCTGTTCACTGGGACACATTCAGTGTTGTACATATATATACACACACATATATATATATATATATATATATATATATATATTCTTGCAGGGAAAAAAGTTCATATAAAATTAGCTCCGTTGTACACCCAGTGCTTGTGTAAAGGAAGCGGTCCTGAATCCTGGTGCAATGCTATAGTGATTTTGCTTCATAAAAAAGGAGACCAGAAGGATCTTGGTAAATATATATATATATATATATATATATATATATATATATATATATATATATATATATACATATACACACACACACACACACACACACACATATATATATATATATATATATGTATATATATATACACACATATATACATACACACACACACACACACACACACACACACACACACACACACACACATATATATATATATATATATATATATATATATATATATATATATATATATATATATATATATATAAGAAAAATAAGAGAATGGTGAGACGAACTGATTTGTCTACTACAACCAGTGCGTGGGTGGTAAGAATGGAAGCTGGGTCGACACGACTGCGTATGCTGCTCACGTTCTCGTCTTAACCACCCAGCTATTGGAGTCAATCCGAAGCCTCTGGAATCATAGGTTAATTGATTAATTGATGTTTGGATAATTATATGTCCCACAGAGTGACGGATGTAGTGGGCGGAGTCAATATATTTCTCTTTCTGCAGGCTCAGCATTTGGAAACAAGTGTTTGGATGTACACACGCGTACGGACAAACACAAATACATAAACACGCGCACGCGCTGACGTACATACACATTTACAAAGGCAGACGCACACACTTAGTTATACACAGGAACACGCACTTAGATACATACACGACTCGGTGGCGCGGTTGGTAGAGCACTGGACTGCGAAGTACGGTGGTGCTCGCAGTACCTGGTTCGAATCCTGCCCAGGGCTGAAATTATTTCGGTATCGCTGCGCTTCAGGTCGTTACTCTGACTCTCGTGGGCGGGGAGTTGGGTGTGTGTGTGTGTGTGTGTGTGTGTGTGTGTAAGGTCATAGCATTACCCATAGATCGGTCATACGACCTCTGAGCTCTCTTCCGGGAGGGAAATAGCTGTCGATCAGGAGTCCAACACGGGATCCAAAGACCAAGGTGAATACACATGCACGCGCGGGCACACACACACACACACACACACACACACACACACACACACACACACACACACAACAGTGTGTGTGCAAACACTATTCAAGAATTTAAGAACAAACTTGATGCTGAAAGATGCAAAGACGGGTCATCACGAGCATAGATCCCTTCCCGTTTAATACAACTAGGTAAATACACACACACACACACACACACACACACACACACACACACACACACACGCACGCACACACACAGAGTCGTATATTATACATAGTAATAGTCTGTTGTTGAATTCACTCGTTCGACCTGGTAACACAATTCAAAGGTTTTGATCTGCCAAAGTGGAAAGGCTCTCACTGAGAGCAGGGACCGACTTCTCTAGAAATTTATGTGTATTTCCATCAATACTTTCGACTGTCAGTAGACTTTGTTCTGCGCGGTGAGGCAGTGAGTCGCATACAAAGAACATAATGCGTTTTGTCTAAGAGTCAGTGATTTTATTCCGCGGAAAGATAGCGTCGCGGTCTGAAAAGGTTAAATGTTTCCGTCGTGGGGCAGTATCACTGAATTACCCTAAATGGATGGGGTCCTCGCCGACAGTTCTTTATGATCTTTGTTGCGATAACTAACGATTAAACTTGCAAATCATGGCGCAGAATGATTTGTGCATCTTGGAGGAATACGCTAAGGAATGCAATTCTTCACTCTTTGCTACCGAGGCTGGGTTCCACGGAGGTGAATGGAAGAATTTGGTGATACAATCAAAACCAAAGACGAAATGCCATTCGAAAAGAAAGGAAGGAGTCCAAGATAGATCATGACACTTTTGCCAGTAAGAGAGTGTCTTGGAGACGAAATAAAATCGCCTGGCGACAGGGGAAGACACAGAGAAAACACTCAGTACCCAAGGGGTCAAGCTCACTGAGGGGGTGCCAATCATCTTGTGAGGCTTAATAACAACATAGGCCCTGAAATGATACGCATGGCTGGTTTCACATCCTCAGCATTCGTCACTGGATGAAACTATTCGACAAATAACAGTAATTTTGTTGCTGCTGCAATCTTTGAGCGGTATAATATATCTGTATGATAATAGGAAACTTGACAGCTGAACTATTCCAAAGGCTAACGAAGTTTGGATATACGATATATCTATGTAATATATTCCATCCCACGCCAGAGCCGATATGACGTCATAAATTATTTCGGTCTTTTTACGCTGTAATTCAAATTTGTTTTACACAGACTCCATCGATTAAAATGTTTATCTGTGCTGTGGACTGTGATTATAGACGAGGTTTGTGTTCCAACAAAATTATTATTTTCTTTTTGACTAACATACATCAAACAGGTCAGGTGATTGGCCAATTGACTCTCAACGTATGGACATACCCATGTTGTTATTAGTGCGGGTGCTGATATTGAATTTGGATTTCAATATAGACAACTTCGACCAACCAGAGGTCCGTTATTTTCTCGTTTTGTTGGCTCAATAGTCGACGAAGGCGTAACAATAGGAAATCCCTTTTTCCTCCGTTTTGACGACTGATTTGGCTTCCCATTTTTACCCGCCATAGAGAACGCAAACAGATCACGAATGGCGTCGTCGACCACGTTCGATGTTTGTTGAAAGACATCCGGTGTTTTTCTTTTGCCTCTTGAAAGATGTCCGCCGAGGAAGGAACTGATAAGAAAATGATGATCTAGTTCATGCACATGCAAGTCTGATATTGAGTAAAGAATGAGATGCTATTCGAAAACTTGATAATATAAGAACGAATATTCAAATCGGATTCTGACGGCATTGAATACCGACATGACGTCACAAAAGCTGGAATGCCCTTTTCAATTTGTCTGTTATTCTGCATTATGCGAAGATATTATTTTTCATCATGAGACCCAAATACTATTTTGGAGCTGAAAACCTTTTTGGTCACAAATAAATCCTTTAAATAGAATCAAGAACTTTCTGAAGCAGGTAAAATCTAAATGGTATTGCAAGCCTGTATCGGGTATTGACTGTATCATTTTTATGCACTCAGTGTTTTAGGGATTTTCGTAATACCACTACGGATCAGAGTTACACAGCGCTTTTCTACATTTAGAGACTGATTAAAAAAAAAAAAAAAAAAAAAAAGCTAATCGTTGTAACTTTTACAATCCCTCCTCTCTTCTCCCTTCTTTGTCACGTTTATGGCAAAAATTGCCCCAACGGAGAGAAACGCTAGTTATTTATCTGTCCATTTATTATAATCTAATATTTACCTGTTCCTTTATTTATTACTATTCATATTATTACTATTTTTATCTATTTATCATTATTAAAAAAAATTCGCATCCGATCTAGTTATGGATCAAAAGGCCTCTTGTCGGCATACTCCTTTGTAATCCTTATTGATAACGAAATATAATACAGTGATATTGCATAGGATGTAGTAACTTTGTTCTCATGTACTCGAGTATCTTTTGACAAATTCTTCGGTCTTCTCGTATTGGCTGAAGAGCATTATTTGAATACTTGGTAATATTTTTAATATTTTCCCAGTGACAACCAACACTCCTAACGTTGGGGACGAATTGTCCGAAAGAGACGAGGTAATAGAATTGGTGAAAGATTAAAACGTTCAGGATTCTTCTCTGAATGGAGGTTAGTCTTCAATTATAAAGAAGTGCTAAGAAACTCTGATCCGTAGGGAAGTCACTAAGACTGATAGAATACTAAATGCATAACATTTATGCAGGCACTTCCCTCTACGGGAAACTATCAGGTCCTCTTGTAGAATAATATAAAGAATCGTATATCATAAGAGGTAACTTGATCCCAACACAGTTCATCAGTTTTGCGCCTGGATCGTATACCAGGAACCAAGACAAAACTAATGTCATTTCCTGTTTCAATTCCTGTTTATTGAAGGTACACTAACGGTGTCTTTCTTAAAAAAATCCTTATATCAATCTTATATAAATCCTTGGAAGGGAAAGATTTATATAGGGAAAGATTTTTTTAAGAATACCACCGTAAGATTCTTACGGTGGTATTCTTAAAGAAATTGCTTTCCTTATATAAATCTTTCCCTTCCAAGGATTTATATAAGATTTATATAAGGATTTTTTTTAAGAATACCACCGTAAGATTTTTGTATCCCATAGTATTGGATGAAGTACGAGCCTTCCATGAATTAGGCAGCAACCTACACATTTTAGGAGTTATTGTACGGGAACATCTTGAACATTAACGAATCCTGCAAACAAAATATATAAATGAATGAATCGATGAATATGCAAATAGATGAAAAATAAAAACGAATAAATAGATAAATAAATAGATGAATAAATAACATACATAAATGAGTGAATAGATGAATGAATGAATAAATAAATGAATAAACGAATCAATGAAAAAAAGTAAATGGTTGAATAAACGAATCGATAAACAAACAAATGAATCAATGAATAGATAAATAGATAAATGATTGAATAAATAGATGAATAATTGAATAAACAAATAGAAGGGAAATGGGAGACGAAGAAATAAGAAAGTATACAGAAACCAAAACAGGAGGTCCAGCAACCTTAACTTCTGAAGTTCGTTCCTGGCGTCGGTACATTCGTCGCTGCGACTGATAGACAAGATCCGCGAGAAGGAAAGAGTGGACACGACATCACAGCGGCACCGACCGACAGATGGCGCGCTGCATCTGTTTTGCATACAAGAAGGATCTAAGTTTAAGGCAGTTGAGTCAGGAGGAGGGAGGATGCGACCAGAGTTTAGTTGCTGCTTCAACAACATTATCTAAACGTCTGTGGAGTAAACTGCTATTAAGATTCACAATAGGAGACATTTAACCCCCGCCCCCCCAAGAAAATCAAAAGGGGAAGGGGGTCAAAATGAGGTCTCTCTCTCTCTCTCTCTTTCTGTGTCTCTCTATCACTTCCCTTCTTTCTCTCTCTCTCGCTTATTTTCTCTCTTTTTCTCCCTTTGTCTCTTTTTCTCTCTTTGTCTCTTTTTCTCTCTTTATCTTCTTTCTTTTTTCTCTTTCTTTTTCTCTCTTTCTATTTATCTCTCTTTCTCTCCTTCTATTTCTTTATCTTTCTCTCTTTCTGTGTTCCCCTCTTTCTCCTTCTCTTTCTCTCTTTTTCTTTCTCTTTCTCTCTTTTTCTCTTTCTTTGTTTCTCTTTCTCCCTTCCCCATCTCTCTCTTTCTCCCTTTCCCTCTTTCTTTATCTTTCTCCCTCTCTCTTTCTCTTTTTCCCTTCCTCTCTTTCTTTCTCCCTTCCCCCTCTCTCTTTATCTTTCTTCATTCCCACTCTCTCTTTTTCTTTCTCCCCTCCCCCCTCTCTCTCTTCCCCGCATCTCTTTCTTACACGAAATTGTTCATCAGGATAGAAGCGCTGATGAATTACAGTCTATGACATCAACAACAGCAGGACCTCTCTCTCTCTACCTCTATTTTTTTTCTCTCTCTGCATTTCCTCTCCCTTCCTCTCTCTCTCTCTACCTCCCTCCCTCTCCTCCTCTCTCTCCCCCTGTCCCCTCTCTCTCTCTCTTCCTCTCTCCCTCCTCCTCTCTCTCTCTCTCTCTTCTTTGCTTTTCCTCCGCGACCTCCGCCCCCTGGAGGAGAGAGAGAGAGAGAGAGGAGAGGGCAAGATTTGTGAGACAGATAATTGGGGGTCCTTAGGCTGCAGCCATATTTATGTGCCTCGACGTTGTAGATTCACATTTGTAAAATATGGTTATGTATATATCTCTACAAATTATGTATACGTAATATTTACCTAACTAACTACCTAGCTACTGCCTACTTACCTAGTTACCTATGCATGCTTGTACTTGCCTACTTATTTGCTTGCACGAATACATACTGCACATACTCATGTGTATTTGTACCTGCCAGTTAACCTACAATGATACAAAAATTTCGATACACATTTACACATATATACATACATGAGCACATATATTCATACATACATACATACAGTACATACATTCACAGATACATAATCATACATACTGTACATACATGCACACATACACACACACACACACACACACACACACACACACACACACACATATATATATATATACAGTACTTTATACATACATACATACATGCATACATACATACCTGAATGCATGCATTTATTCACAGATACATACATATATACATGAATACATACATATATACATACATACATAAATACATACATGCATACATACTATACATACATATGTACCACCTCTTAAAGTTACCACTATAAATCATAATGTCGTTGGCTGACAAGACAGACGGGTGCGTGATGAAGGACATCCTGAAAAGACACGTCAAAACCAGCGACACCTCCAGCAGACACAGCATCATTATTTTCCCGAAGTCGAGCAAGAACCTCCTCCCGAAGTAGAATATGACGGAGGCTCGGGACTTCTAGCCTCGAGAGGGGTCCTTTAGCCAACGTGGGGACTCTGGGTATAGGGCGCACCTCGAGTTCTTGTACAATGCAACTCTCACCAGAAACCGTGAGGTAAAGGAAATATAGCTTTGGGCTCTGGAAGAGGACCCCGGAGGCCTCATCAACTGGAATCAGTGCCAATAAAGCAGAGGCGTCCCTTGATGAACTTCAGAGGGAACGACCTAAATGTTCTTCCGAGCTCGGAGCAGATGCATCCCACGAGGCGCTATGACACAGCACACTTCAGGCGACGAAAGGCTTTAGCTTTGTGACCTTTCCTAAAAGTAGTAAACGTCTCGGTGAATTATGAAATCGCTTCTGTGTACATTACTTGAAAATGCTCTTTGAGGAGGCAGCAAAACACTGTCAATATAGTTCTGAATATGACAAAGTTGTTTTTCATCAAGACCTTTGCCCTGCTCCTACGTCTAGTCTTCTGTATGTATACAGAAGATTTCTAATCAAATTGCATATTTTTCAACAATACATTCGATTGCATGAATATCCTTATATATGTACAAATAAATATATCATTTGATATCCGGTAAATTTCTCGAAATAAATTGCTCGAAAAATAGTTTCGCGAACGATCAATTACTTAACTGATCAAATTGCTCGAAAATAGTGAATTGTATCCAAAAAGTATGTAAGAAAAATATCAGGAAAGGTTACATATTTATTATTTATTGTTAGTTGAACAATTGGTAGACAAAAATAAAAAGGTACATTCTTATTGTTTTTGTTAATCTTCACACTTGAAAAAACACATACAATGTATTATTGCCAATATTTACTATATTATTATGCAACACTTCTTAAATATTTTACATTGTTTCGTCAATGTTGAATACAATATACTATAATCGCAATGTGTAATCACGGTACTTATTTTCTGCCCCCAGTTGAACTCACATGTCCCATACATTATTCAATTCGCAACTCTTGTCAACTTTGTATGTGTGGCTTTAACAGAATCAATTTTAGCAGCGTCTCCTGCATTTTTTTTTTATTTCCAATTCATTTCTGGATTGACAGTTATAACACGTGCTGAACATTTAGTTGTTTTGTCCTTATGTGTACAAGTATATCCATCCAAACATGATTTCTTGATTCCTTGTTCGCTCTCTACAAAAGTTATGTACATCTTGAGGGTTCGATATTTCCAGAAGTACTGAAATTGCAATAGAAGACCAATTATAAAAAAGAGTATTTAATGACCAGGAAAATGATCAATAGTATTCAACCGTTAAGCTATTGATGTTGAGCAATTGATCATTCGAGAAAATATTTTCGAGCAATTTAATGTCGATCCATTGATCATTCGAGTAATTATATTCGAGCAATTGATTTCGAGTAATTTGTTGTCGAGCAAACTATTTTTCCTATTTCATCTTTACTCTACTCTTTATCTGTGTTCTTTCTATCTTAAAAAATTATTTTTCACCGTCCCTGTATGAAATAAATTTAAGTATGTGTATTGTGTACGTTTTTCGTCTGTGCACTTATGTGTGTGTATGCGTGCGAACCTACGTGTATGTGGGATTGTGTGTTGTAGGTGCACATGAGTGTGTGTATGCATACGTGTGTACATGTGTGTATGCGGCTCCGTGATACAGACATGTGTGCACATACTGGACATGTACCAATGGGGTAAAACATGACCAGTTTGCAAAATGCAATCAGTAAAATTTCGGATATTTTCAGTCGACCCTATGATTATTTCCGACTTTTTTTTTTCTTTTCTTTTTTCTTTTTGTTTCCCTTTAATCCAATAATCGAATCGCCGTTACCCCATTGGTCGACGTCTCCACCAATCGCTGACTCGCTTTCCATCCCACTTCCTGAACGGACGTTTGATCTCGATATTTTCGATCTTGAGCTTTTAACTCCCCACAGCCAAAGCGATGCGTTAGGCTGCATGGCGCCTCTTCCCTCTATAGCTCTCTTTCTCTCCCCGCTCTCTCTTTCTCTCTTTCTCTCTCACATTTGAGCGCTCCTCTCACATGTTGCCCGAGTGTGCTTGTCGATGGAAGAGTGTGTGTTAGGGATGTTGCGTGGGAGAGTTTTTGGTAAAGTTGCGTTACCCGATTCTGAATCTGGGTTTGTAAGCGTTCATTGGTATGCATACACGCTCGCATCTCCCCGCACACACACGTGAGCGCGCGCACAAGCACACATATACCCATATTAAATGTACATACGAGTATGTGTGTGTGTGTTTAAATGTAATTGTAAACATAGATATAAATACAGATATAGATGTAAATATAGATACAAATATGAATATAAATATAAATACAAATATCGCTTGTTTGCGAAAACGTCGTCATAACTCTAAATATCGAATTTTTCAGGAGAGGCATTAAAAAGTTTCAAAACGCTCTCGATATTATAAAAAATCCCTCAAACACCATAGGTGGAGAATTTTTTGGAGCATCAAATACGCCTCTAAAGTTTATAGAAGTTGAAACAATCATAATCTTTACTAAGTCTAAAATATTTGTTGGAACAAGTTGGAACATGTAAGGTTATGTCGTTGGGACATTTAGCACTCCCTAGCGGTCAATTTTTGAGCTACAGATATGACACTGTTACCAAAAAAATCCGTGTTTGAAGATGAATATGTCTGTATAGATAACTCAAAAATTCAGTTTTTTTAGTTATGACGACGTTTTCGCAAACAAGCGATATGAGTATAAGTATAAATATATAAGTATAATATGAATATAAATATAAACATACATATAATATAGATATAACTATAAATATGAATATAAATATATAAATATAAATATATATATGAAGTGATGGACAGCGAGAAAATACCAAATGGAAAAAACACTGACGGAATAACAAATTCGGAATAAATGTAAAACAATTAGAGAAGATAAGTTTATTTTATGGTGACTGTCTTGAATTTGGCGGTATCAGATGCGGCGGTTCAATTACACTGTAAGTCAATGGAGGCGTTCATACACAAGCGGTACCGCCGCGGTGTCCGCCAGGTTCAGATTGCTAGTGTGAATAGGGCCTAAAAGAATGCTGTGAGACTGGCCTGTTTTGGTATCACTCTTTATATACATGTACACGAATGTTTATGTAATAATGTTGACCACTTTATGTGTTGGCTGAACTCTACAGGAAACCAATTTACAAACAAACTTGCATGGCGATTGCAATAATTTTATGCCCAAATAGTTTTCAATCAGTCAGCGATGATAAACAACATGTCAGCTCATGAACCCTCACATTTTTCAAGTTTAGACACTTAATATTCTCATTCCCGAGCAAAACAAATAAAAACTATGATTTTTTTTTCTTACCTTTGGGGTCGTGGTTAAATAAAGGTCTGTTTGGATCTGAGCCATAAGGATATTGTCATTCTTTTAAAATTTCATGAAGGGTTGTGTGTTCCGTCTCGGGGGGCCTTGCACGCAAGGGGGACCGTCTGAGGCAGAATGAACGGACATAAGGTACTTGGATCAGCCTTTATGAGCGTGATGATCGTCTCCACATGCGTGATGAGCTCAGTATCTCTTAAAATAAGGTGTACACATGTATGCATGTACACAAAGTGATACATACGTACGTATAAGAATGTATATATGTATGATATACGTATGTATATATGTACATATGCACACACCCATGTATATGTAATTGATATATATATACAGTATATATATACATATATATATATATATGTGTGTGTATATATATATGTAAGAGATATATGTACACACGGACATACATACATATGATATACGTATGCATATATGCAAAATAGACCACTTGGAAAAAGAAACTAACAAAGCAGAGCGCTTTTGTATATTACATCTTCATTGCAAAAAGTATGTATATATGTACATATGCACACACTCATAAATATGTAATCGATATATATGTAATATATATAAGCACACACACACACACACACACAGACACACATAAGCGAATTCAAAACTAGGTATGATAGAGAAAAGGAGATCACTATGAATGTAACTACTTAAATGTATATTGCAATTAGGTAAATACAGTTAAGTAAACAAACACACAGATGCAAACACCCACACACAGACTTCTAGGGGATGATGTAAAAAAGCTAAATCTTCCCAAATGGAACAATGGAAGGGAGGCCCAGGCCATAAAGGATGTGATGACTTCAGACAGGGAAATAATGGCAAATGATAAGGAAAGAGGGAAAAGCACATAAGAGGATTCCATGACTGCACATTGCACAGACATGAACGGGTACACGAGGGTATAAGTAATTATAGGCCTCAGAAGGCATAATGGCACCTTGTGCATCCGGAGGGTTCAAATAACCGGTGGTTAAGTTTGAACTAATGTAAGTGGAACGGACGGAATGTAGTGAGTCGGGGTTCTTCCTTTGAAAATCGATAGAGTGTTTTCGCTTAGGTAAGTACATGCATCTTATACAATCATCATCAATTGGTAGCATACGCCAGGGGGCGAGTTGTTTCATTCATGCTGTTGCCAATCCACACCGTCTCTTTGAGCAAGCTCCCATGCAACCACCCTTGCCATTCCAAATAGATCTCTTGAAGTTCAGTCGAATTGCCCCAGCCATAAATTCTGTGGGCGTTTCCTTTGTCTCCTCCACCGAGGATTGTCATTTGTGGAGAGAACCTTGTTAGTGGGATCAACACCCGGGAAACATACCACATGTCCATATAGCCAGAGATGACGTTCACGAATTATGCAAAGGAGGAAAGGCAGCCGGCATCTGCAACGTCAGCGCGGACTTGCTGGAAGCCGGAGTGTTGCGTGCGATGCTGTCTGCTGTTTGGCAGTTCGGTACCATTCTCTCTAACTAGGAAAAGGCTTTGCTCCAGAATGTCTCATTCCTGGTGGCGGTCTTGTGCACAATGTGGGATTGGACTGGTGGGTTTATGATAGGTGGATGATCTACAGCACATAGTTTAGTGATCAGAATCGACTTACGTAACTCTTCATATGCCATTGCATATCCAGTGCATTGTGCGTTTTATACTACATTTTGAGACATGTATTATGAATTATGATATACGCATTGTAAACTGGGTATTATTCATAACATTTTATTCGCTATTCTCACACGTCATACGTCCACACCGTATAGCGTGGCATTTTGCCCGGCTGTTCAAGGGTCCATTCCCAACGGAGTATAGGGGTTAAGTAAGAAAT
>NC_134811.1:12071163-12073663 GCF_046742065.1 Oratosquilla oratoria
TATCCATCCCGTTTGAGTGGGTCCTTACGTCCTCTAATGTTCTGTGCTTTCTTGAGAGAGGTGGAAAAAAAAAAAAAAACTCTGGATGGCCCAGTTTCCTAAAAATGGTTTTAATGAGTGAGATTTCTTCGTCCAGGAACCTCTGACTCCATATTCTCATTGCTCCGGAAAAGACGGACGAAGGTGATATATTGTCGAAATTGAATAAGGTTGTCAGGAATATTCAGTTCACTATGGAAGTCAAGTCTCACGGCCGCCTGCCTTTTCTAGACTCGGAAATAATCAGAAATGGAAAAGAAGCTCTTTTCAGAGTCTACGGGAAGCTTACATATAAACACGATTTAATACACTACAGCGCACATGATGACAGGACAAAAACAGGAGTGGTAATAGGTTTCTTCCTCAGAGCTTTGAGAATATGCAGTCAGAAGTTTCATATAGTATCATTCCTCTGAAGAAGCTCTAAGCGAAACCAGTCAGGACTAAACTCGGACCTAGACCCTTGTCTTCTTCCACCTTCCTCATATATATAAATATATATATATATATATATATATATATATATAAATATATATACATATATATATACAATATACATATATATATATAATATATATATATATAGCTTGTTAATGACAGATGGACTTTTAAAATCAAAAGATCACGCAATCAGCCCTAAAATCTTATTTCCTTTCTTTGAGGCGGAAATACCGTGTTTAGATTATATTTAAGATCATTAATGATAATCACGCCGAGATACCTTTCCACCATCTACTTTTGTTAAAAAATTCCAAATAACTTGTAATCGTACTGATTGTTGTTTTTACTTGTGTGCATAACCTTACATGGGCTAAATTTCATTAGCCACTTTTCAGACCATTGCTGTAGTTAATGTAAATCTCTTTGGATATCTAATTGGTTTAAGTGATCACTTGCCATTCCTTACAAAAGTGGCCCAAGAACGAAACCCTGAGGAACTCCACTAGCAATATTTTTCCATCTAGCATTTTGGTCATTTAGAACAACTCTATGATCATTTAACCAATTACTAGTCCAACTTAAAAGGCTACCATTTATTCCGTGTGAAGCTCATTTAGCAAGTAGTCTTTTGTGCGGGACGATATCAAAAGTCTTTTCAAAGTCCACATATATCAAATCTATATTGTTTCTTTTGTCATAATTTGAGATTACTGTGTTGTAGAATTCGAACAGGTTAGTCACGCAAGAACATTTCCGTCTGAATTCATGTTGGCTATCATTTATCAAACAGTTACTTTCTAAATGGTGTTCGATAGCACTCTGATAATGGTTTCCATATTTTTTTCTACGTCTGAGGTTAAGCTTATAGGCCTATAGTTCACTGGCTTCTTCTGTCACGCCATTTGAATAAGGGAGTAACCTTGGCTAACTTCCATTCTCTCGAGACATTTCCAGATATGATTTTTTTTTTTTTTAATTTCTAATGGAACAACAATCTCGTTTTTCTTTTCCTTCAAGATTCTTGGGTGCTAACCGTCAGGCCATGGTGTTTTATTCATTTTGAGATTTCCTATACACCTTTTAATTTTTTCTTTTGTTATATTTACCGTAGTAAGTTCACCCTAGACATTTCAGAGGTTTCAGTTTGGAGTTCATCTCTAGATAACGTCCTCTTAAAAGCAGGTATTAAAATAGCTAGAACATCAGGTAGCAAAGTGGGACATTTGGTTACGCATAATTATAACCATACCAATGAAAATAGTATTGTATACAAAATACCTTGTAAAAATTGCCCATCTTCATATTTTGGGGAAACAGGTCGTGGGTTAGAAAAAGTGTTATACGAACACAAAAATGATGTAAGAACCCACAGGCTTTCTAATTCCATAGTAAGACACATAAATACACATGACCACCTTCCGGTCTGGGACAATACAATTGTAATAAATAAAGGTTCAACAAAGCAATTAAGAAAAACAATAGAAGCAGCCTATATCAATGCTAACAATAACATCAACCATAGAGATGGTTTGTATGCTTGGCAAGAGCTACTAGTTTATTGGTAGTTGAAGAAAACAAACGGACAAATGTTCCGAGTACGACGACCTTTCCTAGGCACCCTGTGAGATGACATGCCTGTGTATAAAGTGTCCATGTTGCACTTAATTGTTAAGCTTTGTGATCAAGACCCTAAGAGTCGAAACGTTAAGGCAGTAAAATTATTCCATTATTCCTCGTATACTTCCTCCGCCTTCAGTTACATATATATATATATATATATATATATGTTATATATGTATATATATATATATATATATATATATATATATATATATGTATATATATATATATCATATTTTTGCTAGTAACCACGAGGAAATTAAAGATCGGAATACTGAACGTTTTCGTCTATTAAGACATTTTCAAAGTGGTTACTAGCAAAAATCTTTATTCACGTGTTTTTTGTGATTACTGTTGCATATATGCATATACACTTGTGTGTGTGTGTGTGTGTGTGTGT
>NC_134811.1:12076163-12081163 GCF_046742065.1 Oratosquilla oratoria
CACCGAGTTTTGGAAAAAAAAGAAAATCTGTGAACACGTGCCTATGCATATCCCTGACTTCTATTCACTCCTGCAGAAAATTAAGATAAGTGAAGAACAAACGCCCAGAGACTCCTAACTGCAGCCGAAGCCGTCACTTTCCCCTGATGCGCTCAGGCAGCCAGGACACGTGAGAATCACCAATAGCATTTGGATCCATGTGCAGAGTTTCCGAATCCAGCGAACCACAGCGATACATACAGAACGCCGAACAAATCGGACTGTGCGAACTCATGCATTCCTAATACCTGGGTGGTCGGAGACACTTTTTTCTTTTAGTGCACCTTGCGGATTCCGCAATCTCGGTCGCTTCCTCTGGCCTCTGGCATAGGGAAGGTGCTCAGTCAAGCAAGCATCCCTGAAAAAAAAAAAAGAAGAAAAAAAAAAAAAAAAAAAAAAAAGAGAGAGAGAGAGAGAGAGAGAGAGAGAGAGAGAGAGAGAGAGAGAGAGAGAGAGTGAGAGAGAGAGAGAGAGAATCTGAACCATTACTACCTATCCACCATGCCCATTGACTATAACTCCCATTACTTGGTGCTGTACTATCCACTATCAGGCTAAGACGAGATCATGTCTCATCTGTTATGCAACCTGGCACGGTGTATTAATGGATGCTACAACCGCGGGGCTTGGGGTCATTTAACTTGGTCAGCAAAGTGTTGGTCTCTTGCGCTGCTCCTGAGGGCAGTGCCAGAGAGACGACCTCGGCCCTCTGCTTATGGCAGACACTTTCAGCTGAAGGCAGAATCCCGTACTCAAGAGATCAAGACACTCGGTGGTGTATTTTGAAGAATGTGTTTTGAGAAAACCTAGGCGATCGTGTTCAACCGAAAGCAAGTCTCCGAGCTGAATGAGTGAAATTATTATTGCCATTATTATGATTATCATTATTACTATTATTGTTATTATTATCATTATTATTGTTGTTGTTATTGTCATTATCATTATTATTATTATTATCATTGTTATCATTATTATCATTATTATAATCATTATTATTGTTATTATCATTGTTACTATTATCATTATTTTCATTATTATTACTATTATTATTATTGTTGTTATCAATATTATTATTATTATCATTATAATAATAATGATAATAATAATGATTATTCTTGTTATTATTATTATTATCATCATCATTATTATTATTATTATTATTATTATAATTGATATCATCATTATTATTATCATTATTATTATTATTATTATCATTATTATTATTACTATTGTTATTATTATCGTTATTCTCATTATTATTATTATTACTCTATAATTATTATTGTCATCATCATTATTATTATTATTACAGGTAAGGCACCTGGACTGGATGGATGTCATGCAGAATGTCTGAAAAAAGGAGGTACAGTGATGATGGACTGGCTGGTAAGGTTATTCAATGTTTCTTTAAGAGAGGGTAGAGTGCCGGAGGACTGAAGGATTGCCTGTATAGTTCCACTTTACAAGGGAAAAGGAGACAAGTGTGAGTGTAGTAGTTTCAGAGGGATTAGTTTGTTAAGTGTAGTTGGGAAGGCTTATGGGAAGGTCTTGATTGAGAGGATTAGGAGAGGAACAGAGGGAGTAATTGGTGAGGAACAATGTGGGTTTAGGACAGGTAGGGGTTGCGTACATCATATTTTTGTGTTAAGACAGATATGTGAGAAAGCCATAGGAAAAGGTAAGTATTTTGGGGGGCTTTTATGGATTTGGAAAAGGCTTATGATAGGGTAGACAGGAAGGCACTGTGGGAGGTATTGCAGATATATGGGGTAGGAGGAAAGCTTCTAGGAGCTGTCAAGAGTTTTACGAGAGTAGTAGAGCGTGTGTTAGGATTAGAAATGGAGAGAGCGAGTGGTTTGAGGTAATGGTGGGACTTCGTCAGGGATGTGTCATGTCACCCTGGCTGTTCAATCTATACATGGATGGGGTGGTGCGAGAGGTAAATGCAAGGGTAGTGGTTCAGGGATTGGAGATGGTTAAAGAAAATAGAGAAAAGTGGGAGATAAACAAGTTGTTGTTTGCGGACGACACTGCGCTTGTAGCAGGATCAGAGGAGGGACTGAGGAAGCTAGTGACAGAATTTGGGAAGGTGTGTGAAAGAAGAAAGTTGAAGAGAAATGTGGGTGAAAGTAAGGTGATGAGATGTACAAGGGGAGAAAGTGGCAGCAGACTGGAAGTGAGTATGAAGGGAGACTGAAGAAAGTGAATAGTTTTAGATACTTGGGTACGAATGTGGCAGGGAAGGGAGGAGTGGAGGTGGAGGTAGAATGTAGATTGAGAGAAGTGAGTAAATGCCTTGGTGGATTAAAAAGTGTAATGAGGAATAGACATTTGGGAATGGATGCTAAGAGGAAAATTTATAAACGAGTGATTGTGCTGACAGCACTGTATGGGGGCAGAAACATGAAACATAAGAGAGGAAGAGAGAAGGGGTTTGAATGTGTTTGAGATGAGGTGTCTGAGATGTATGATAGGGGTTACTAGGCTGGATAGAGTGAGAAATGAGGAGATGAGGAGGAGAGAGATTGGGTTGATGAAAGAGTATTGGGATGGTTTGGACACATGGGAAGAATGAGTGAAGAAAGACTAGTAAAATAGGTGTGGAAGGCAGGTGTGGAAGGAGTGGACATGAGGGGTCGACCTAGTATGAAATTAATGGATGGGGTAAAAGGGGCTTTGGGGAAGAGGGGAATGTCTGTTGAGGAAGGACGGGAGAGGACTGAAGACAGGGGTGAATGGAGAATGGTTGTATATGGATGATGTTGTGATGTATGAGGTGGAATGGTTTGGGGATGGGGGCGGTGAGGGAGTATGTGTGAGAAATAATTTGACGCAGCCCGAAGGGATTTCGCCCTGTCTTCTGCTTTTCTGCATGAGGGGACGGAGAGGGGGGGGAGGTCGCCGATTTATTGAAGCGGCCTTGCTATGGATGTGCTGTGTCTTGTGACACTGCTTCTGACCCAGGGCAGTGGGCGAGACACAGGGATGACCCGTCATCCAGGAGGTGCTAAGATAAGAGGGAGGGAAGAGGGTGGAGAGGAGTGGATTATGATGGGGATGGAATGGGTGGGAGTGGTTGTTATGCCTTTGTTTTTTGGCTACCTTCCTTATAAGGGGGGAAAAAGCCTTTGGTATATGTACTATTATCATCATCATTATTATTATTATTATTATTATTATTATTATTATTATAATTATTATTATTATATTACTATCATTATTATTATTTTACTTTTATTTTTATTTATCTGACTAACACTATGCTATTTTGATTGAGTTTGCGGCACTCTTTCTGTAGTGAGCTCGTTGTGTTCCAGTTGACACTATCTTTTGTTTTGATTGTCTTGATCAACGATTTGGCTCACGCTACTCCTAAGCCCTCGATCTTTCCTCCTGGAGTCGAGAATTACCTTCGACACCAGGAGACACCACACGATGTGAACAGTGTAAAGGAGGTTATCACACTGGGCTTCCACGGGCTTCGCCAGCGTCGACAGTTGAGAGTTCGTTTGAATAGAAACGACTTCGGTTGCAATATTTCATTTTTCAAATCTCCAAATATTAAATTGTCTTTCCGTCATATATAGAAAAGTTGAATGATGAACTAAGAGATTGTAAACCTAGACGGATGTTAGACATACTGTTGGAATGTTCTCACAGAGGTCTAAATTTCTGTAAGTGAAGTCATATTTTAGTTATTCAAACAAAGGCAATCATAGGCGCCAATGGCTCCGTTCTTCTGCAAAACGCGAGCTAATCCACACGTTTGCCTACTCTAAAGGGGCATCGGTGATCGCCAGTTGCCCTAGGTCTCCCAGCACTGAACGAAAAAGGAGATACCTCTAAGCGCGAGTCAACGCCATCTGGTGTAAACCATGCCCTTCCTTAACACTCAAGGCGTTCATCCTCCTCAAGAAACACATAAAGATACAAGAACACATATCTATTCCCAATGAACTTCTGTTGTGACGTTAAGGTCATAATCCTGCCCGTGGAAGGTGCGCTCATAATGATGCAATTATGATATCGACCTCCCGTTTATTTTAACTTGACAGAGGAGATTTCCTTCACCAATGTTGTCAAATAGTTGGCTTGTAATTCTCAGACTTGACCTAATTAGAATATTTCATGATTTTCTATTTTCCTTCCATTCTTGGTGTTTGCATTTCGCAGAGCCTATTATTCCAGCGGAGAATACAGATTTTCTTCGTTAATCATTCCAAAGGAGAATACAGATTTTCTTCTGCAAAGATTAATAAAAATGCGGGTTTACTTTAATCTTGCTGGTTTCTGACGGGAAGGAATGGACGGGATGTACAGGACGGTTGAATACCTTGCTGAGGTCAATTCAGAGAGAGGTGAAATACGGAGCTTTAGGACGTTATGAAAAAAAAAGGAAATTGCTACTGGCAGTGAATTATAGTAATTGCATAGCGGGTATACCATTCAACTGCAGTCGACTGAAAAGAAGAAGAAGAAGAAAAAAAAAAATGATGTCAGCATCTTTACGAATTTCGGTTGGTCGCTCATGCAGTCTGTTAAATTCTTGAAAACGGTGACGCATTTTGATTATTTTTATTCCGCGTTAGGGGGTGAGTTTGCCGATATAAACAAGTGTGTGTGTGTGTGTGTGTGTGTGTGTGTGTGTGTGTGTGTGTGTGTGTGTGTGTGTGTGTGTGTGTGCGTGTGTGCGTGTGTGTGTGTGTATGCACAATCGAGAACCAATCCATTTCCCCGTGGTAATCTCTATAGCCAGGAGAAGAATTGACAAAAATACTCGATTCGACTGAGAACCTATTTTGCCGTGAACGAGAAAATGTTAAATAATGTGACGGTCTACTAGCATTCGCCAAATCATCCTTGACAGCCTGAATAGCAATGTCCTAAAAATCCGCCCGGTTTTAACTTCGCGACTCGACTCCCAAAATGATGACCATTGCGCCCGGCTGTAAGGAAACGGA
>NC_134811.1:12093663-12096163 GCF_046742065.1 Oratosquilla oratoria
CACATATATATATATATATATATATATATATACTGTATATATATAAATATATATATGTATATACTGTATATATAAATATATATATATATATATATATATATGTATATAAGTGTGTGTGTGTGTGTGTGTGTGTGTATGTGTGTGTATACATATACATAAACATATTCATATACATATGCATATATATATACAAATATATACACATATACATATACATGTTGAAAGGAGAAGCGTAAACACCAGGCTTAAAGTGTGAGGTTTATTGCCCGAGGTTTCGGTCCTAGTCCTAGGACCGTCCTCAGGGCTGTGATGGGGTACAATGATCAAATATTCAATATATTGGCCGCTGCTGGAACTGGGAGAAGTCGCCAGTGCAGCCGGAGATGCCCATAATCTTCCTAACCCAGTGGTTCGTAACTTTGGGTACCTGTACCCCCATGGGGTACGAAACCTTAATCCTGGGGGTAGGAGACATGATAGCCAGTGCAATGGCACTGTATATTTACCATGAGAAAGCATAATGTGCATTCAATGCGTCCTACTAATTGACATTTTTAATTTGAAATAAAAAAGTACCTTTGTTCAGTAATTGAATATATCTAATAATTTCTCAGCGAGGTTTGTATCACTCATCCTTTTCATATGTTTGCATTGTATTTATATTGGATGGGGGTACGGGCAATGAAAAAGAATAAGAACCACTGCCCTAACCGTTTCATGTCAACGTGTATCAGTTACATGTGACATAACACAGACATCTGCTCACATAAAACTTAAACTCACAATGGCATTAAAATGCTACAAAATGAACTCTGATGTACACACACGTACGACCAAGGAAGACTTATCATATCACATTCACGTACACTTAAAAACTCATCCTCATATACAGTCAGGCGTGCACTTCATATTCAATTATGTTGCATGGGCAACTGGTCACAATTGGTCACCCGTGCATCTTAACTCACAATGAAATGAAATACATAAAAAATACACACACACATATATATAAAAGAATCAAACAATTCACTGTCACACACTCTTATAAACTCAACCTTATAAGCACCTAAGCGTGTATCTCAATTCACTCACACAAGTAGTAATAACTGGTTACACTCTACGTTGAGTTAGTCGTCGTGTTCCTTGTGCCTTGGTATATTAAGGTCAAGTCAATGCACCTATTTATGCTGGCCCCTTTCATCGTTCACGTTTCAAAGAATAACTTTCTTATCTTGGAACTGTCTCTGCGTATTATTTGCGCTCCTTCCCAGTCTATGTCGTGTTGGTGTTCGGTGATGTGTTTGAAAAGGGCTGAAGCTGGATCTTTGCGTCTAACTGACCGTTTATGTTCTAACTTGGTAGCGAGTTTCTTCTGTGTTTCTCCAATGCAATCTGTATCACAATCGACATTGCCAAGGAGTAGCACCATCCCCGTTTGCTGTGTGGGTGCTTCCGTGTCCTTGACCTTGATTAGGTTGTGATGCAGAGTGTTGTGCGGTTTGTATGCCACCTGTACGTTATGGTACCAGAGTATCATGGCCGTTGCCTGTAAAGCACCAATGACGTAAGGGATTGTGTCCCTGTGGCCTGTGTGCGAGGCCTGTGTTTCGGTGTGTCGAGCTCTCGTCCACTTTCGTACAGTCCGGCTCGGGTAACCATTGGATTGGAAAATGTCATGTAGCTGTTTTCTCTCCTTCCTCCCCGCGAACACACACACACACACACACACACACACACACACACACACACACACACACACACACACACACACACACACACACACACACACACACACACACACACACACATATATATATATATATATATATTATTTGGATGATGGAGAACATAAACACAGGGGAAGGCTCGGAACCCTAAACACTCTAACGTTTCGTTCGCGTAGAACTTCTTCAGAGAGTGTATGTAGAACTGCAGTTGAAGTTTATGTACTAAATCTAATTATCTTTTCGGACACTTGGGAAAGGTCGTTTTTCTGGCGTGTTTTAGAATTAAAGTACTAGTTTCTTTAGCTAAATTGATAAACCCTCCTCGATGATTCGATGAATTATTAGTTGAAATATATGCTGATTCAACAATTCTTCTAGTGAATTTATCTAAACCTTTATGTAGCACTTCAGCTTCTCTCCAGTTTGGTAAATGATCGAATTTTTCCGCATGAACTACTAAAGAATTAGATGTCCTATGTGCTTTTATGTCGTTTTTATGTTCATAAATTCTTTTTTCTAATCCTCTTGACGATTCGCCAAAATAAGCCATTGAGCAACTATTGCACGGGATTTTGTATACGACGCTGTTTTCGGAATTGGTTCTCTTTTCAGAAGTCTTTATTAAATCACCTATCCTCTTGTTAGTTATTTTAGCTATGTTTATACCTGATTTTGTTAAATATTTGTCTATTATTGGTGACATTTCTGAGCCAGGTACTGATATAAAATTTGTATTATTTTTATCATTTCTCTCTTTCTTTCCGCGATTGTAA
>NC_134811.1:12101163-12106163 GCF_046742065.1 Oratosquilla oratoria
TGTGTATGTGTGTGGGTCCATGTGGTTATGGGTTTAATTTGTTCATGCGCATATAAGAATATGCATACATGATAAAGCTACTGTGGTGAAGTATTTGCTTGCAAATCATAATTCACATGTATACATATATATATAAATATATATATATATATATATATATATATATACAGAATATATATATATATTCTGTACCTAGTTTCTTCATTTTATAATTCCTTCTTTGTATCTGCACTGAAGATGTAATTATACGAAAACGCTTTGCTTCGTTAGTTTAACTTCCTAGTAGTTACTTACGCATACATATATATATACACATATATATATATATATATATATATATATATATATATTTGCTTGTAACCACGAGGAAATTAAAGATCGGAATACTGAACGTTTTCGTCTATTTAGACATTTTCAAAGTACATAGTGTCACAACAAAGAATAACTTAAATATAATAATATAGAAAACAGGAGAGGTCACACAACGTAAATACGACAGGATTATCTTACAAAAAAACAAAAATATAAAAACAATAAATAAAATGGGTGACAATTGAAACAGGTGGGAGTGTTTTATGTGATTACTGTTGTATATATATATATATATATATATATATATATATGTGTGTGTGTATGTGTGTGTGTGTATGTGTATGTGTGTGTACACATACACTAAAGGCTTTTTCCCCTTTATAAGAGAGGTAGCCGAGTCAAAAGGCACGTAACCACTCCCACCCGTTTCACTCCCACCAATTTCACTCCCATCCACCACCCTTACCTCCCTCTTCTCTCAGCTTATCGTCGATGAAGGGTCATCCCTGTCTCCCGCCCACTACCTTAGTCAGAATCAATGCAGCAAGACACAACACATCAACAACAAAACAGCCTCATTTAATGGATAACCCCACCCTCCGCCTCCTCATCCGGAAAATAGAGAAGACGGGGGTAAATGCCTTCGGGCTGCGTCAAAATATCATTCACTCGGTGGCGCGGTTGGTAGAGTCTTTGACTGTCACCACGGCGGTCAGGGTTCGAATCCTGCCCAGGGCTGAAAATAATTTCAGTATCGCTGTGCTTCGAGTCATTACTCCAACTCTCGTGGGCGGGGAGTTGGGTGTGTGTGTGCGTGTAAGGTCACAGCATTACCCATAGATCGGTCATACGAGCTCAGAGCTCTCTTCCGAGAGGGAAATAGCTGTCGATCACGAGTCTAACACGTGATCCAAAGACCATGGTGGTGAATACATAACCACTCTCTACCCCCCCTTCCCATTCCGTGGCCTCTCCCTTCCTTGCATAACAGCATCATCTATACACACCCATTCTCCACTGACCTCTTATCTCCTGCCACCTCCCTTCCTTGCTCAACAGACATTCCTCTCTTGCTCAATGCTCCCTTCACCCCATCCATTTATCTTATCCTCGGTCGTCCCCTGAAGCTCACTCCATCCACGTCTGCCTTCCTCACCAATTTTACTAATCTTTCTTCACTCATTCTTTCAATGTGTCCAAGCCATCCTAGTACTATTTTATTAGCCCTATCTGCCATCTCTTTTTCCACCTCCGCTCTCCTCCTCACCTCCTCGTTTCTCACTCTATCTAACCTTGTAATCCCTACCATACTTCTCAGACATTTCATCTCAAACACATTTAAACCTCTCCCTTCTGCGTCCCATACAGTGTCGTCGGCATAACAACCCTTCATATAACCCCCTCTTTGCATTCATTCTCAGTTGCCTATTTCTCATGACATCTTTTAATCCCTCAGGGTATTTACTTGCTTCTTTCAATCTACAGTTTACCTCGACCTCCTACCACATGCGACACCAAATACCCAAAACTATCCACTTCCTCCAGCTACTCTCCTTTAAGACTTACAACTCTCTGTCATCCGCTACCTTTGTACATCTCATCACCTTTTAACCACATTTACATTCAACTTTCTCCTATCGCATACCTTACCAAACTCCGTCACTGTCTTAATCCCCCCTCTGACCGTGTCACAATCCCAATGTCGTCAGCAAACAGCAAATGGCTCACCTCAATGTATATATAGATATATATATATATATATATATATATATATAGATATATATATATATATATATATATGTACACACCCACACACACAAACACACACACACACACGCATACACACAAACACACACACACACCCCCCAACACACACACACACACACACACACACACACACACACACACACACACACACACATATATATATATATATATATATATATATATATATATATATAAGAGAATATGCAGGTATAATATACACATATACTGACACAATGCAATGGATGTATCGTTTGAAATGGTGACTATTGTCGTAATTGTATTTGTGTTACAAGTAATGGCGCGGTTAATGAGGTGCCATCGACAGTCATAAATGAAACTAACCTCTATGTAAATATAGTTTGGAAATTACAATAAAGGACTCATTACAAGTTTATAACAAAACATGATTGACCCATTAAAGCATGGGATTCCCCGTCCAGAAGAATAGAATCGCCCTAGCGTCCTCTGTAATGAAGCATCCTTAACTCAGTCATTTATGGAGGTTCCCTGTGACTGAATGAGGTCGCCTGGTGTTATGATGAACTCATTGAAATGCAGTATTTTCACTGTATCACTCGTTGTAAACAGTATAGTATTTGTGTGTGCATGCGCGCTGAGGAAGGCCCAAGAGGTCGAAACGTCTGGTTCTGAATAAAGCTCCATACTCTAGCCTTTACGTTTCATTTTGCCACCTCACCTCCATATTTGTCTGTCTTTACATACATAGTGTATACATATATATATATATATATATATATATATATATATATATATATATGCATATACATACATACACACACACACACACACACACACACACACACACACACACACATATATACATATATATATATATATATACATATATATATATATATATATAATATATGTATATGTATATAATTGTCTCATGGTATATTTGGAGGCATGTTTTGCAATCTTGATATCTCCTGTTCTGTTGTTGATGCAATCGTTGGTGTTTATGTATATTGCTTTTAATGTTTTTCTTTGTGGTTTGTTTAGGTTTTCATTTAAAATGTTGGCTTGGTTCCATTGAGGTAAATGTTGTTTTTCTTCGATGTGGTTTACCCAGGCGTTTGTTGTGCGGTGTTTGTGTGTGTATGTGTGTGTGTGTGTGTGTGTGTGTGTGTGGGTGTGTGTGTATGTGTGTGTGTGTGTGTGTGTGTGTGTGTGTGTGTGTGTGTGTGTGGTGTTGCAGTGTATATACAAATATATTTTCATCTTGATGCAGCCAGACATGTGCATTCACGCAAAAGAATTCTCATAGACAGGGAGCAATTCCTCTTGGGCAAGGGAGAGAGGTGGGGTAGGGGGGGCGGGGAGCGAAACTCGAACAAATGAATTTGCTCAGCGTTCACCAGAATAGTAGCAATGCATTTTGGTATTCTTAACTGCGCTATTTAACTACGTTGTTCCAGGTGCCACTTCTCTCTTCCTCTTCCCAGTAGTGTTCTGGTGTGACGGGAACGATCTTGTGAACGGATATGTTTCCCTTTTTTGCCCCTCCCTACCTCAAAGGGACGTTACAAAAAAAAGAAAAAAAAAGAAAAAAAAAAAAAAATATTATATATATATATATATATATATATATATATATACATTTTTAATAACCACAATACACTTTAATTCTAAGCCATCATATACAGTATATATATATATATATATATATATATATATATATATATGTGTGTGTGTGTGTGTGTGTGTGTGTGTGTATATATATATGCATATATATATATATATATACATATATATATATATATATATATATGAAGACGAAAGGAAATCAAAACCCTTGCGGGCTGTTGTCGGGATGTCTCCCCTTCTATGCCTGTTGGTGCAATTAATGAAATGGTTGATAAACAAACAAATAGACAAATAAACAAATTAATTGATCATTAAATAGATAAGTAAATAAATAAATAAATAAACAGATGGATAATAAACACATAAATGAATGAATAGACAATGACAGTAAACGAATAAATGAATAGATAGATAAGTACATAAACTGATGAGTAAATGCAAAGATGAAGAAGAATAAATGGGTAATTAGATTGGAAAAATAACGAGTGAACAAATGTCTGAATAAACGAATGAATAGATGAATAGATAAATATGAAAATGAATGAATATATAAAATTGATAAGTAGATAAATATATAGGTAAATAGAAAAATATTAAATCAATAAACAGATTAATAAGTAAATATATAAATGAATCAATGAATAGGCAAATAAATACATAAGTAAATAAATGAATAATAAATCAATAACCAGATTAATAGGTAAATAAACGAATAAGTAATAACTCAAATAAATACATAAACAAACAAATAAACCAACAAACAAATCGAGGAGGAAGCTTGCGGCAGCTAGGACAGGAGCGGCCGTTTCGTCCGGCACTAGGCGTGGCGACAGGCAGGGGGCGATTTGACGCATCGACGACGGCCGGGATTGACGGCCGGGGATGGAATCACGACGAAGAGCATCGTACGCAATAGCCCGGTTAATTCCGCGATATAATATTTTGAGAGCTCAGGCATATAGACGGAAAGCAAACAGTGGTAATTCAATCGAGACCGATACTTGATGTGAAATAAAAAAAAAAAAAATTATCTATCACTCTAATGAGTGCCGGGGAATGAATTATAGGGGGAGGTTTTGGCTAATGAGGAGACCAAGAGGAAGGGGGGGGAGGAGAGGAAGAGCAGGAAAGGGAACAGAAGGAAGAGGAAGAAGAAAAGGAGGGGGAGTAGGAGGAGCACGAGAAGGAGTTGGAGGAAGAGAAGGAGGAGAATGTGGAGAAGGAGGAGGAGGAGGAGTACGAGGGAGAGGAAGAGGAAGAAGAGCAGAAAAAACAGAGAAGGAGTAGGTGATGTAGGAGGCAGAGAGGGAGGA
>NC_134811.1:12118663-12121163 GCF_046742065.1 Oratosquilla oratoria
ATATGTGTGTGTATGTGCGTAGGTGCGGCATTTGGAACGTGCTGATGTACGGTGACCTGTGATGACTAAGGATATATGCGCTAACGAATAACACAAGTGTTTGTGTGTGATTCGCTTCTTGGTGGTCTTGGATCACGGATGAGAGGCTAAAACTCACATATTCTCATTTATGGATGGCCCTACACACACCACACTCTCATCTCCCTTGCTCAAGAGGAATAGTAACATACTGCATTGCTCAGGCGTGATATCAGGTTCGTTTACGAATTCTGACGGGCTGCTGGGAAGGGAAAGTTTCTGTTGTAGTCAAGAGATGGTGCTTCAGGAAATATGAGGTGTACCTACTGATAAAAGAAAAGAAAAAATATATATATAGATATATAATATTATATATATACATATATATATAATGTTATATACATATACACACATATATATATATATACAATATATTATATATGTATATATATATGTATAAATATATATATATATATATACATATATATATATATATATTTATATATATATATATATTTACTTTTACTAGTGACAGTGGTATAATGTGCACCAAAATCCTGATGACAAAGCCTCTAGAATAAGCAAAGTGACGTCAATTTCTGACGAAGGTGACAACGAGAGATAATCTCAGGGACTTTTGGTCACAGTTAACCTCCACATTCACTAACCAAACGGACATGGCCTTCCTTCACCAAACATTCACATTCATTTGTGCACGAGCATAACTGTACTCCTTTACTTGCGTGTGTACATGCATGGTAGAACGCACACAAGTGCTCTTTCCCGAGAAGCGACTGGCGGCGTAAAAAAAAAAAAAAAAAAAAAAAAAAAAAAAATGAAATAAAAGAAAAGAAAGAGTGGAACACGTGCCATCGCTCCTGGGAAGCTCGCGTTCTGTGGCGCGAATGCGCGACAAAACGTGTACTGCCGTTAGAAAGATTTTTTTCTTTTCTTTTCTTTTCTTCTCTTTCTTTCTTCTTCTTCTTCGTAATGCGCCACCAGGAGACAAACCCCGGCGCCCCGCGGGGACCAAAACTCTTTTCTTTGGAGACATGAGGCGGAGATGATGACGATCCTTGGGTGAATGTAGCCAATTGGGGGAATGGCCGTACAAGGAGAGGGGGAGAGGGAAGGAACGGCAAAGGAGTGAGGTGAGAGAATGGGGACACAGTCAGACAGGTAGAGAAAGAGAAAGAGAGAGAGAGAAAGAAAGAAAGAGAGAGAGAGAGAGAAGAAAGCGTGTGTGTGGAATATTGAAGATTCCATTTTGTTTGTTTGTGTTTGTGTGCATGTGTGTGTGTCTGTGTGTGTATATGTGTGTATTTACGTGTGTGTGCGTGTGTGTGTGTGAGTGTGTATTTACGTGTGAGTGTGTGTGTGTGTGTGTGTGTGTGTGTGTGTGTATTTACGTGTGTGTGTGTGTGTGTGTGTGTGCGTACGTGTGTGTGTGTGTGTATTTACGTGTGTGTGTGTGTTTATGTGTTTGTGTGTGTGTATGTATGTGTACGTATGTATATGTATGCATGTATTCGTGTGTGTACATTTGTGCGTGGTGCGTGAATGTGTGTCTTCACGGGCGTGTAATCACATAAATTCAATGAAATATACTAATGGAGTACGCTGGAGCCGGTCTGATATTCCCGCTACTCTTTTAGAATTCTTCATAAAAGAAAATTTATCGATTCAAGACTTTCCCGAGATGACCATCGGACCTTCTTATGAACAGTAGCCCACTCTGAGCCGAGCACATGAATGGCTTTATTATTCGTAGGTAGGCTTCCTCAGCAGGTATCTTCTTTTATTCCTTTTTACGATAGTGTTGGGTTGGATTTGAAATGAGAGTCTGATAATCTCGGATATTTTTTCATTTTCTTCTTCTTGTGTCGGCAGCGTCTAGATAATTTCATATTTTTCTTTGTCTTTGCTTCCTGTTGCGTTGAAAGTCTCGACCAGTCTTGTAAAAGGTTTAGTTGTTATATAGTTAACTACATTAGTTTGACCTCCGATGGGGTATTATGTAACCTCGTTAGCAGGATCTCTACCTTCGTGAGTTAGGACTAATACGGAGAAGGGGTCTGGAGATGATTCTAGAATAAACTGCTCTTTACGTGGGATGGACTCAAAGCTGCTCTCTTTAGAGAGGCAAGCCGGGAATTTTAAACCACTAGAGCACCACAAATCTGGAGATGGGGGGAGGGGTCTCCATCAGGTGAATGAAATTTTCAGTGAATTAAGACGATGATATTACTAATGAACACGACAATGCTATCGCCACTATGTAAACACAACGCATTGTGGGACCAGTATCAACGTTTGTATTATGGCGACAGTTTGAAAATCCCAACCAAAACTGACCCTTCCTTATCTCAGCGTATCTTTAATGTAATGTAACTTAAGGTCCCAGTCACACAAAAAGCTTACGACCTGTTTCCGACCACCGGCGACCAGGTTGATTTGTGCTCTTCCTCTGTTTATAAAAAGA
>NC_134811.1:12123663-12138663 GCF_046742065.1 Oratosquilla oratoria
TTAAGGTCTTTTTTTTTTTTCTTCGTTCGTGTTGATTGAACTTGTAAGCAGACTCAAAAGTCAAAGCAACGCGCCTCAGTGGTGCAAGACTTCTTCCCGGAATACGCTGTCGATCGTCTGGATTCCCTTTTTCGGGTCACAGGAAGAATTGTCACCCCGGAACGCCCACATGAAGATTCGTCACCCCATGAGATCCCACCTGAAGAATTGTCACCCCAGAACGCCACATGAAGATTCGTCACCCCATGAGATCCCACCTGAAGAATTGTCACCCCAGAACGCCACATGAAGATTCGTCACCCCATGATATCCCACCTGAAGAATTGTCACCCCAGAACGCCCACATGAAGAATCGTCACCCCATGAGATCCCACCTGAAGAATTGTCACCCCAGAACACCCACATGAAGATTCGTCACCCCATGAGATCCCATCTGAAGCATTGTCACCCCAGTAAGCTGAATAATATCAACAGTGGAATAAAGATTAGGTTAGGCTAGGTTGAATGAAGGTTATGCTTATGGTCATCAACTTATACAACCGAAGAATCGTAAACCCAGGATGGCCCACACGAAGAATTGTCACCCTAGGATAGCCCATACGAAGAATTATCACCCTAGGATAGCCCACACGAAGAATTGTCACCCTAGGATAGTCCACACGACGAATTGTCACCCTAGTATAGCACACACGAAGAGTTGTCACCCTAGGATAGCCCACACCTAGAATTGTCACCCTGTCGAGATCAAGGATGACGATTCTTCAAGTGATCTTATACAAGTATCTCCCTTTTTTTCTCTTAAATAACTCTTTTTCTTGCCATGCCTTCTATTCTTCCCGTGAATTATCTTTGTGAAAAGTCTCTCAACCAAATAGCTTTGTTTATTTCCACTAAAACCTCGTTTCCTCTTAGTCTGTCTTTTCCTCTGTATAAATCAATTCTCCTCTCCCTAAATCTCTCTCATTCCAAATTTTCTCCCCTAAATATCTTCCTACCTCAATAATCTCCTTTTTTTTCTCCCAACAATATCTTTCTTACTGGATTATCCTTTTCTCACTCAAAATATTACTTCTTCGCAAATCCCCCTCTTTCCAAAATATTTTCCCGCTCGAAATCTCTTTTTCTTTTCCCCAACCTTCCCAACTTTCATTTTATTACCACAAATCTTTTTCTCATCCGCTCCCCTCCCCCCCCTCCCCGCCCCGCACAGAAAAAACAAGAGGTCCTCACCCAAAAATCCCCCCTCTAAGTCAAAATTCTTTTCTTTTTCCTAAGCTTGATTTTTCCACAGATCCTGCCTCTTTTACAACCTTAAGACCTCAATTTCTCACCCCAAAAACTCTGTCTCCCCTAAGTTACATTAATCTCCTAATTTCTCCTTTTCTCCTCCAAAATCTCTTATCTTTCGTCTGCGTATGTCCACATCCTTCTTGCGGCGATTTATCTTCCCTTTCTTGCGTCCTTTTTCCCCTTGCGATAACGGACCAGAAGGAGGAGGGTCAGCGCCCTATCTCTCAAGACGAAGTGGCAACCGTGAGAAGTGACACGAAGGGAAAATATAGTGGAGGGCCACTTTGCCCCGGCAACACTTGCTCTCCCGGCCGGGGGGGTGAGAGAGAGAGAGAGAGAGAGAGAGAGAGAGAGAGAGAGAGAGAGAGAGAGAGAGAGAGAGAGAGAGAGAGAGAGAGAGAGAGAGAGAGAGAGAGAGAGAGAGAGAGAGAGAGAGAGAGAGAGAGAGAGAGAGAGAGTGAGTCTTAACCAGAAGGAAGTCTTCGAAACGCATCAACATTCTGGAGAGAATTGGTAATTGGCTACAGAGGGCCAATGAAATGCGATAGGACTATTTCGGTGGCGCCAGGCCACAGGGAAACACAACGAATAGCAGCGATATAGCACAGTGAAGGACTGCAGTAAAGTTCTGCAATGAAGTATCGACGGAAACTGCTCCACTCAAATTCTTTAGTGAAGTGTGCAACGATTAAGTGTCGGAGTGAAGTTAGAAGACGAAGTGCTGTAATGGAGTGCCACTACAGTGCCATAGTGGAGTCTCACATACATATGTGGAGTCAAAAGTAGAAAGAACGTTGTTAGAGTAAAGTGTTGTGGTGAAAATTCTAAAGTGAAGTACTTTAGCAAGTTGTGAAGTGGTGACATATTCTATAGGGTGTCACTGTCAAGTTGAACGTCACAATAGAGTATTAAATGATAAAGTAGTATACTGAACAGATTAGATTTGTATTACATTGTTTTACAGTGAGGTTCTAAAATGTTATGATAATGAAAGAAGATGCATGTTGCCTCAGTAGACATCTATATTGGTGTGCCATAGTGACATACTGTATTGAAGTAAGATGGTAAAGTTCTACAGTGGAATGCAAGTTAAGTTCTATAATCAAGTAAGACATTGAAGTGAAATAATTACTATGAAGTGCTATAGTGAAATATCATAGTGAAGACTTAAAGTAAAGCGTAGTACTACAGTTAAGCACAAACAAAGAAGAATTTAGAATGCCAGAGGTTTGATATAGTCACTGTCAATACGGCGACAAATCCTCGACTGAAGGAAATCGCCTAACATTCGCGAGAATAAGATCTATAGAGGACCTCGTATTGAGACAATCCTCTTCATTTCAGTACTGACGCCCCCTAAGCTTAATGAAAACCTTTGGCGCCAAGTTAGATAAAACTGACCCAAGTGCATTCCTGCAACAGAGAACCATAAGGTGGTAGCACGTTACCGGGGTAGCACAACATGAGAGCGTGCGTGTTGGATGGAGAGAGAAATGTCACCTCGTGAGAATATGGCGTGAGAGAGTGTCGGGAAAGGGAGAACTCACCATAGACTTGTATGTTAATCCTTTAGGGTCATCTGGGGTTTCCCCACAGCTGAATAAAATCCCTTGGTGACGGGCAGTACGAACAGACAAGTGGAGTAAGGCACTCAAAGAGGGTGATCCAGATAAATCTTAACTTTTAGGATCCTTCCGGTGTTTTCTCTCGACTGAATGAAATCGTTTGGTTGCAGAAAAGGAAAAAATAGAAGTCTAGAAAGGCACTCAAGAGGAGAACAACCGAAAAAGTTGAAGGTGGGTGAGGGGTGGAGAAGGCGTGTTGATATACCTCACCTGATTAAAATCACCTAGAGACAGCGAGACGTATATACATATATGTATATACATACATACATACGAGTACATACACACACACATACATACATACATACAAAAAACATACATACATACATACATACATGCATACACACGCACACAAACGCAGACACACACACACACACACACACACACACACACACACACACACACACACACACACAAGAGCAAACTAGACACTGCTAGATACAAAGGCGGGACACCACGAGCGTAGCTCCCCTTCCTGTGAAATACAACTAGGTAAATACACACAAAAACACACAAACACACACGAATTCGCTATCACAGCAAAAAGGTTTTAAATCTTTCCATCTGAGATCCTGGGGCGTCAGGTCGAATGACCTCATCAAGATAATCGTCACCTCTTGAGCCGTCGCCTGTGCTCCCCCTTTTCCCCTTTACACCCGAACCTCCAATTAAACAAAATCATCTGACGTTAGCCCTCATAAAATATATAAAGTACGTCACCTGGCTGAAGGGGTTTAATAGTTTATCTCTTCCACCTGCACTGCTACGACAGCCGTGAGTGTAGGAGGACGGGGGGATGGGAGATAAGACGAAGAGAGAGTGAGAGAGTGAGGGAGTGAGGGAGTGAGGGAGTGAGAGGGTGAGGGAGTGAGAGAGTGAGGGACTGAGGGGATGAACAGTGAGTATGTGAGGGAATGAGGGAACACAGCTCCCAGAGGTACAATTATTTTAAACAAATAAAGCCACAGGATTTCTTGATATCTCAGCTAAAATATCTCGTTCAATCTAGACGATATTACTCAATTGTGGGATGGACTGGGGCTCCAACAAAACCCCGGCCCCCTTTAGATGAATAAAACTTCCTGGTTTATCCGCCAGAACCAAAAATGTTTGGAGTGCGACAGTGCAGCCAAGGGCTTAATCAGCGAGCGAGTGTCGTACCTCAGGCCATTCGTTAGCGTTCCCCAGCTCGGCGGCGGCGTCGGCGGCGGCGGCGGGGGCAAAAAAGCGCCAGAAAGGTGCGCGTTTGGGTTGTACGCGGGGCTTATCTTGGCTCTGTGTGGCACCACCAGTGCCGCCGTAAGAACCGCTAATATGTTACGCTGTTTTGATAACAGGGCAATCTCAGATGGGAACGGTAAATCTGACGGGGGCGGAGGGGGGAGGAGGAGAGGGGAGGAGGAGAGGGTTGAGTGTGAGAAGAGAGAAGAGAAATAAGGGTAGGAAAGTTGATAAAGTTGATAATGAATGTGGTGGTGGTGATAATGAGAGTGACGATGATGGTGGTGGAGATGGTGGTGGTGGTTAGGATGATAACGAAATGATGATAATGACTGTTGTTATGGTCTGTAGTATATCAGGGATTTGATCCATATAGATAATGATGATGATGATGATGATGATGATGATGATGATGATGATGATGATGATGATGATGATGATGACGATGATAATGATGATGATGATGACGATGATAATGATGATGATGATAATGATGATGATGATGATGATGATGATGATGATGATGACGACGACGTTGACGATGATGATGAAGAGAAAGAGAATGAGAAGAATGAGGATGAGGATGAGGAGGCGGAGGAAGAGGGAGAAGAGGAGGAAGAGGAGGAAGAAAGAGGAGGGGGAGGAATTAGTAGACAGGTTGTCATGAGTGCGCTTGTTTTCATTTGGCCGCGGTTAATGTATGGGTCTAAATTCTGTCCATTATTGGACGTGTACTGTAATATAAAGTGTGCCCATACACTTTCCTCTTACGCGTTGGTTGGCTGTTATTTACATTTATATAAGCACACACACGCGCACGCACACACACACACACAAACACACACACACACACACACACACACACACACACACACACACACACACACTCAATAGCGCGGTTGGTAGATTTCCCGGCTGCCACTACGGAGGTCCGGGTTCGAATCCCGCGCAGGGTTGACATAATTTCAGTATCGCTGCGCTTCGAGTCGTTACTCCAACTCTTGTGGGCGGGGAGTTGAGGATGTGTGTGTGTGTAAGGTCAAAGCATTACCCATAGATCGGTCACATATGGGCTGTGAGCTCTTCCGGGAGGGAAATAGCTGTCGATCACGAGCCCAACATGTGATCCAAGAGCATGGTGAATCACAAACACACACACACACACACACACACACACACACACACACACATACAAACACTCACACACACCACAGCACTGCATGTCATCAACCTGATCTCCTGGGGAAGGAATTTGGAGTATCTGTGTATAAAGTGACAGGATTACCTATAGACCGGACTTATTATGAGCTCTGAAGTCTTAACCAGAAGGCTAATAGCTTCGATCACGCGTCCAGCATTTGATTCAAAACTTTGCTGAATCACATACACACACACACACACACACACACACACACACACACACACATCTCTCTTCCGGGAGGGTAATAGCTGTCGATCACGAGTCTAACATGTAATCCAAGACAATGATGAGTCACACACACACACACATACACATGCACGCAGACACACACACGAGCATAGCTCCCCTTCCCGTATGATACAACTAGGTAAACACACACACATACACACCCGTACACGCAGACACAGCTTCTCTTACATAGGAAAGCTTCTCATGAATATAGTGAGAAGGTTACATCCGGAAGCTGATGTCCCATGCGAGACTTTGTGATAAAGAAAATGTTCATGAAGAGGAACTGTGAGCCTCCTGGGTGTCAGCTAGCTGAGACCACTGTCTGACCTTTCTTGCAGCGAGGAAGCACTTTTCCTTTCAGTTCTGCTGGAGACAAAGTTATTTGATCTATTTTCCTGTCGTCCCTCCCAGTTGTGTTGTAGTTACATGGCTCGATGGAAAAGTTCCCTTACTGGAGGGAACTTTCTCTTAAATTCTGGCTCCCGCCTGGATGCTTTATTGAGCCCTGTGGCACTCCTCTAATAGCGAGGGAGTTAATCTCTTCATAGTTCAGAGTCCCCGTTTTCTGCCTTGGAACGAATAAGGATTACAAAGGAAGAGCATACCGACAGGAGACCTTTTGGTCCATAACTAGCGTGGATTAAAAAAAAAAAAAAAAAAAATATATATATATATATATATATATATATATATACAAATATATATATATGTATATATATATATAATTAAAATTAATAAATGAATAGATACATAAGTAAATAAATAAAATAAATGAATAGATAATGGTAGACAATAAACAGATGAAAAATAATAATTTATGAATAATTATTTATAAGTGAATAATAAAAAATAAACATATAAATTAATGATAATGAATAGATAAATAAGATAAAATATAGGACAAGTATTACAGCATATTGCTTAGGTGTTTATTTAAATGAATATTAAAACTTCGAACTATACTACATTTCACTCTCTCTGCAGGAAGTTTATCCCATTAATTTACTACACGGTTGGCGAAGTTGTTTCTACCCACTTCCTAATTAAATCTACTTCCTGACAGTTTAAGGCCAGTATATCTTGTCTGATTCGCATTCAGTGTGAAAATGTCGTCACTTTTGATGTTGTCAATTCCCTTTAAAATCTTAAAGGCCTCTATCAAATTACCCCTGAGTCTACGTTTTTTTTCCTAGGGAAAATAAATTCATATGTTTTCGATTTTTGTATGATTTCTGATATTGGAATCAGTTTTGTGGCTCTACGTTGTACTTTTCCAGTCTGTCAGTGTCTTTAATGAGATTCGGTGACCATGCGGAAAGAGATATTCTAAATATGGACAAACTTTCGATTTATATAACTTGTATGAACTTTTAGAATAAAGATCGCGCAATCAGTCCTGGAATCTTATTTGATTTCTTTGAGGAGGAAATGTACAACTTAGAATCCTTAGATGATTTGAGATCATTACTGATAATTACGCAGAGATCCTTTTCACTATCCACTTTTGTTAACGAACGTCCAAATAACTCGTAACCGTACTTGTTTATTTTTACCCATGTGCATAACCTTACATTTACTTGGGCTAAATTTCATTAGCTACTTTTTAAACCATTGTTGTAGTTTATCTAAATCTTCTTGAATATCTAAATGGTTTAAGCGATCATTTACCATTTCGCACAGTTTTGTATCATAAGCAAATTTGGAGACAATATATCAATTATACATACTATGAATAGAAATGGCCCAAGAACGGAACCCTGAGGAACTCCACACGAAGCTCATTCTTCCCATCTGGTGATCAGTCCTTTTGCGAATGAAACAGAATGATCATTATCAAAGTTAAAACGGAAAGTGTGTAGGCTGCACGAGAGGACCATTTGGTCTATTGTTAACATGGGGACAAAATCTCCTGTCGCTCACAGGAATAAAATATGTAAAGTACAGTCATAACACAGGCTGCTCCCGTTATGTTCAGGAATTATAAATGGCGGGGATATTCATTGCTGATATCATACCTCAGTCTGTAGTTTTGTTAGGCAGAAGCGAGGTTCTGTTAGTTACGGAGACGCGGGGACGAGGTAGTATGACGTGGATGTTGGAACGAAGCCCCTAAAGCACCTAAGCCTGCCCATTATTTACCATTGGCATTCTTAATTTTGCTTTAATGATTCCGAAATAAGCGATTTGCATTGATAATGGAGTTCCATGAATGATTTAGCTGTAATCATTTTCCTGTGATGGCAGAGCACTTTGGAATTTGAGCCCAGCAGCGCATTTTTCATCTGACCAAGTCTTCTTTTTTCACCTGATATTAATGTTAATCGAAATAGTAGCCGGGGATTGTGACGGCCAAAGCTGGGGCCGGGATAATGAGGGTACACAAATGGAGCGGGTTTGTCAGAAATAAAGGTGAAATTTTATGCACACGAACACGCATTCTCTCTCTCTCTCCCGTTCAAACACACACACACACATACACAGGCACACACACACACACACACACACACACACACACACACACACACACACACACACACACACACACACACACACACACACACACACACACACACACACACATACACACACACACAGCCCTGGGCCGGGTTCGAATCCATCCCAGGGCTGAAATCATTTCAGTATCGGTGCGCTGCGTGTCGTTACTCCAACTCTTGTGGGCGGGGAGTTAGGTGTGTGTGTGTGTGCGTGTAAGGTCACAGCATTACCCATTGATCGGTCATATATGAGCTCTGAGCTCTCTTCCGGGAGAGAAATAGCTGTCAATCACGAGTCCAACACATGATTCAAGACCATGATGAATCACACAAACATACACATAAATATAAACACATACATAAACGTACACGAACACACATGGGCACATAAACACGCATGGACACCTACCCACACATACATGAATGCATACATACATATACACATACATACATACATACATACACACATACATACATACATACATATATACACATATAAACACACATATATACATACATTCACACATACACACATGAATGTATACATACATAGATACATACTAACACGACAGTCATCGGAGCCAAATTTCAAAACGGATTATGTCGTGGCTATTGTAGTTCACTGAATTTCAAGACTCGCGTATCTCCAAATTGCGCCAGATATTGTGACACGAAAGGATAAACAATTAGAAAAAAATGTTTTGACATTATTCAAAAATCAAAAATGAAAATTGTTGTAAAGGTCTGTTGCTGATGATGGTGGCGATGGCGATATTGATGATGATGATGATTGTAGTGATGACAATTATGATGATTATAATGATGATTATTGTAGTGATGATAATTATGATGATTATAATGATGATAATGATAGTAGTAAAAATAAGAAAAAAGAAAACAGATTAATTCGATGTGACATCGCGAACTCCTTACCCCTCTATCAGGAGGCTAGGACGGTGACCCTTCCAGATATATATATATATATATATATATATATATATATATATATGTATATATATATATATATATATATATATACATATATATATATATATATATATTTTCAGCGTGGAATTTAATTAACCATACCTGTGGTCCAACTCGCTGGTGACAGGATTCGAACTGCCGTCACCTCGACCTCTGCCACAGGTAGCGACGCTCTAACCCGCCCGGCCAGCGAGCCTCCTGAAAACTGAACAATAGTAAAATCACTCCAAATCAGATTTACTGAAGTTACCGGATGTCGCCCTCTACGTTTGCAAATCAACGACTTTCTTGCAGCGCTACACTCCCCTCGTCAGTCACGTGGTTCATGTCTTTTGCACATGATCCTGTGCTCGAACACAACTCTCCGAACTGCCCATGCACGAGCTGGCATGGCGGCTGGCAGAAGCAACGGGAAAGGGAATCGAGGGACGGAGGGACGGAGCGAGAGGAGAAGAAGGAGGAAGAGGAGGATGGGAAGGGGTAGTGGAGAAAGAGGAAGGGAGGAGGAGGCAGAGGAGGAAAAAAAGGAATAGGAGGAAGAGTAAGAAGAAGAAGAGAAGGAGGAAAATGCAGAAGGGGATAAGTAGAAATAACCAGGAAGAGTTGATAGAGAAAGGAAAGTCAGAGAAAGAAGGGGAGGTTCAGGAGAAAGAAGAAGAGAAAGAAGAAGAAGAAAAGGTGGACAACAATGAAGAAAGAAAGAGAGAGAGAGAGAGGGAGAGAGAGAGAGAGAGAGAGAGAGAGAGAGAGAGAGTGGGAGGGGTGAGGAGGGAGGGAGGAAAGTAGAAAGGAGAGAATGGCATCGTTGGAGTGGAAGGAAGGAAGAAGAGAGGCGAGAGAAGCCGAGAGGACCAGGTGAGTGAGGAGAGTGGAGGAGTGAGGAAACGAAACAAACTGGGGGAGTTGAAAGTGGGAGGTCGGAGGTAGGAGGTGGGAGGTGGGAGGTGGGGGAGATGTTATTCATGCTGGACAACTGGACATGAGAAGGGAGGGGAGGTGGTGGGTGTGGGGGGGAGTGTGGGAGTGAGAGGGGCAGGAAGGGGAGAGGTAGGGATTGGTGTAAAAGATGGGAGGGAGGGGGAGGAAGGGGAGGAGGAGGAGGAGGATGCGGGTGGAGTGAGCGATGGGGGGGGAGAAAGAGGAAGATGGAAATGGAGAGGATGAGGCAAAAAGAGGAGAATACTCACACTTCACGTTCCTCCTCTTCATCTTCTCCTTCTTCTCTCCATTTCCTCTTCCTCCTCTTCATTTCCTCTTCTTCTCCTTCATTTTCACTTTTCCATCTGATTGCTTTTCAGTCTTTTTCTTTCTTCTGTTGCTTCCTGTTCCTCATTTTCCTCATGCCGCTCCTCTACGTTCCCCACACCCCCGTCTTTTCTTACTTTCCTTCCTTACTTCGTCCTCTCTCTCTCTCTCTCTCTATCTATCTATCTCTCTCTCTCTCTCCCTCTCTCTCGCTCTCTCCCTCTCTATATCTCTCTCTCTCACTCTCTCCTTCTCTTTCTCTCTCTCTCTCTCCCTCTGTCTCTCTCTCTCTCTCTCCCTCTCTCTGCCCTCAGCCATTTTCATTTTATCACCATCCACCCCCCGTTCCCTCCTCCTCCTCTTTTGCTTCCGTCTACGGCTCCGCTTCCTCCTCCTCCTCTTCCTCTTCCTTCTTCTCCTCTATCTCCTTCACCGCCTCCATCTCCTCCCCATTCTCCATCCTCCTCTTCTCCGCCCCTGCCTCATCCTCTTCCTCTTCACATTCCTCCTCCTCTTTTGCTTCCGTCTCCGGCTCCGCTTCCTCCTCCTCTTCCTTCTGCTCCTCTATCTCCTTCACCGCCTCCACCTCCTCCCCATTCTCCATCTTCCTCTTCTCCGCCTCTGCCTCATCCTCTTCCTCTTCCCTTTTCTCCTCCTTCTCCTCCGGTTTCTTCTCGACTCAATCTCCGTCTCCATCTCTTCGTTCCTCTTCTAATGTTCCTCCTCCTCCTCCTGCTCCTCTTCCTCTCCTTCAGATCACTTTCCTTCTCTCACTTCTGCTCCTCCTGTTCCTCCTCCTTCAGCTTACTTGTCTCTTCCTCCTCCTCCTCCTGTTACTCCTCCTTTACCATATTTTTCTCCTGCTGTTCCTCCTCCTTCAGCTGACTTTTCTCCTCCTCCTCCTCCTCTTCCTCTTGTTCCTCCTCCTTGTGTTCCTCCTCCTCCTCCTCCTCTTCCTCTTGTTCCTCCTCCAGGTGTTCCTCCTCCTCCTCCTCCTCCTCCTCTTCCTGTTCCTCCTCCTCCTCCTCCTGTTCCTCCTCCGTGGCACCATGATTCGAGGCTAACTTCGTCAAGAGGGCGGCAAACTTCCTCCATCCCAACTAAGTCAGGGCTAACTTAGGGATCAGGTCGTTTAGGGGGAAAAGTCGTTTTAAGAAGTAAGCGAGATGGTAAGTAGGGAAAGTTGGGGTTAGGGGGGTGATTTCGGGTAAGGAGGTTGATTAAGGGCAACTTAAACTAATTTATGTGAGGGTTAAGCGGGAAAGAAATTAGGCAAATAAGGTTATGCTTGGGTCTTTCTGGCAGTTCAAGCACGCACGCATACAAACACGCATAGATGCATGTTCACACACGCGTGCGCGCACACACACACACACGCACGCACGTATACACGCATGCACACACACACACACACACACACACACACACATACACATAGACACACAGACACATACACATAGACACACAAACACACACACACACACACACACACACACACACACACACACACACACACACACACCTCGTGGCTGCCATTACGGAGGTCCGGGTTCGAATCCTGCCCAGGCCTGAAATAATTTCAGTATAGCTGCACTGCGAGTCGTTACTCCAGCTCTCGTGAGCAAGGAGTTGGGTGTGTGTGTGTATGGTCACAGCATTACCCATAGATCAATCAAATATGAGCTCTGAGCTCTCTTCCGGTAGGGAAATAGCTGTCGATCACGAGTCCAACACGTGATCCAAAAACCATGGTGAATCACACACACACACACATGACCACGCTAACGTGTGCACAAGTATTGGCTTTATAACCATATTAGCTTGTCTACACAAACAAGGAGGTTACATTTACGCCAGTGAGAGTCCCCATATAAGCGAGGCGGTGAAATGCCAAGATCCCTTATAAGTTTGGAGGTGAAATGACTCCTGTTGTTAATCCACCCACAACCTGACGCACTACCCAATGTAATTGTCCTGACACACAAAATGCATGCATGCATTAGCCCACTCGGGCATAAGCACAGTTGCACACACAAACGCGCGCGCAGACACATACCCACCCACACGCACGCACGCACACACACGCGCGTAAGCACACATGCACACACGCACACATACGTACACATACACACACACACGCACGCAAGCAAACACAAACACACACGCACGCACACAAACACACACACACACAAACACACGCATACGCACACACACACACACACACAAACATACACATACGCACACACACACACACACACACACATACGTACACACATATCATACAGGAACACACGTGCGCGGGCATAGGCGCAGACTAAAAACACTGAATCCTCGAACTTTGAAAGATCTAAGAGAAAGTGGTGATATGATTAGAGTATTTAGGTCGCTAAAGGGGATAGCCTACACTAATAGAAGAGACCTCTTAATGAGGGATGGGGGAGGCTATTAGAAATCATAAGAGCAAAAAATAAATAAATAAATGAATAAATATTTAAAGGATGTGACAAAATACAACTTTCATACTGAAGCATAAATACCTAGAATAGCTTAGAAGGTGATATAGTCCAAGATGGAACAACACAAGAATTTAGATCTAAATATAATAATTAAAATAAATAAAAAAATAAAAAAATTCAAGCTAGGTGTGATGAATTGGAAAGTAAGAGACAAAACCCCACAAGTGTTGTTCTTTTCCTGTACACTACAATTAGGTAAATCCAATTAGGTAAATAAGGTAAATACACACACACACACGCATACACACACACACACACGCATACACACACACACACACACGCACACATACACACACGCACACCCACACGCATATACGCACACACACACACATATATAATATATATATATATATATATAGATATATATATATATATATATATATACACGCGCGCGCAAGAGGGAGAGAGTTGGTTTAATGGATAGCGTCACGAATTACCAACTTTGGCGTACTACTATTATTCCTCTCTATCCCCACGAAAGCCTCCAGTACCTAACTAGACGCTGTTACTGTCCCCTTCGTGTAAAGGGATGTGCAATGTGTGTGTGTGTAAGGTCACTGTGCACCCATACATTGGACCATATGAGCTCCGAAACTCTCATATGGAAGGATAATCTTTGTGGATGACTAGACCATCACGTGCTTCAAGGCCGTGTTGAAAGACACGCACACACACACAAAAAAAAAGCCCATCATCACGTCCACTATCACCCTTCTTTTGTCGTGGTCGTTCCCATGGAAGCCGTGAGAATCCTTGTGATCAGCTGATCTGCTTTAGGGGAAGGATTGGCGTGGTTACGACCCCTTTATAAAGAACCAATGATTCAGGTGCCCATATGTGTACAAGACTACCGTATACCCTCTTTCTCCGGGATAGGATGCCCTTGTTCGGTGTCAGCTTGGTTCCGTTAAAGGCTCATGTTCCTGGTTTGCGGTGATAGAATATAGGCAAAGGAGGATTAACCCATTCAACTCCGATGACAAGATGTCTTGTCATTTGGTCAAACAAAACAAAAAATCATAATAAAACAACAAAATGTTTGATGATCAAACAGCACCAGAAAAATATGACGTCATCAGTCCTCCTCGAGGAGGACTGATGACGTCATATTTTTCTGGTGCTGTTTGATCATCAAACATTTTGTTGTTTTATTATGATTTTTTGTTTTGTTTGACCAAATGACAAGACATCTTGTCATCGGAGTTGAATGGGTTAAGGGGTACATGTTTTAGAGAAGCAGTAGGTGTTAGGTATTAGGTGTTAGGTGTTAAGGTGCTATCACACTGAGCTTTCAGGAAGGAATCTGATATACTGAAGGAAAATAGTTTTCTTCCAGCATATCAAATGGCATTCTATGTATTTTCGTTGAGAGAACAAAATAGCTTGCTATAGTGATTTTACGATGGAAAAAATTCTGGAAGTGGGTAGTACCGTCAATTAATCGGGGATTGGAGGAAAAATAGCCCAGTGTGATAACGAGGTGATTCTGGCTGGGGTAGTGGATCATTTGGGTAAGGTAGTAGGTCTTAGAATAGACTTTGGGGAACCACATAAATTGAGGAATGTTAGGAGAGGTTTGAAAAGTTGGAGGAGGCCTTTTATGTTCAGGATAAGTGGGCGTTTAAGGAGACAGCTGGCGTTGAGGGACAAAACCTTAACTACTCCCAGATGACCCGCCTTATGACTTCTGTTTTGGTTTTTGACCCCCCCCCACCCCCCCCCTAAAAAAAAAAAAAAAAAAAAAAAACGGGAGGAGTGGCTTCCGAAAGGAAAGGGGCTCAGGCTCCCTCAAATCGTTTGACGTCTACCAGAATAAAATAGACAAAGTACACTACGTCCCTGAAGGAAATAATTAAAAGGTTTAATTCTCCAAGACGGTGACTCTGGATGGAGCGCGATAATTTATCAGAATGAATACGATCCTGTCAATAACAAAGAAATGGCGATGCTGCAGATTGCACGAGGGATAATAAACGCGGAAGGGGGATTATGAAAAAAAATATATTGAAAGATCAAGATCTTCTCTATATCAAATCGGATATCTAAAATGAAGCTGAAACGAAAAGAATATTATTTGGTCTTAAAAGTGAACGAGTTTCTGTGCTGTAAATGAAAAGGGAGAGGGAAATAATGAAGGGACTTTAGTTCACGACATAGCTTCTCTGCCATGTTGCCAGATGTATCTGAAT
>NC_134811.1:12148663-12153663 GCF_046742065.1 Oratosquilla oratoria
AAGGCTTCAAACTAGCGGGGTGTCATTCATGTGTAAAGGGGAATGAGGGGTAGCAACAAGCATTGGAAATGGGGGTGAGGGGGCTTCAAATACTTGATATTAATTCTTGTAGTATGAATAAAAAATTTTTTTAAGTGGAAATATATGAAACGCCCCTCTTCCTCTTCCTCCTCTTGCTTGTCCCACTCCATCATCTCTTCTGTCCTTTCCTCTTTAAATAAATAAATATGTAAATATATAAATATATGAATAGATATACAAATTAACGAAGAAATAAATTGATAGACAGACAAATAAACAAACAAATGAACAGATAAACAGTTTTATGAATTTATGAAACTGGGACGATATTACAATATGACGACAGCTATCTTTCTAACTATTTCGTTATGAATAATGGTATTTATGAATATGGTAGTTATGAATAATGGTATTTATATTTTGTAACATTTAACATCTAAGAACCACAATTCTTGTCTTATTCTTCCAAGAGGCCACTTTTTCATTACTTTATGTATCATTTAATCATGTATATATCTTTATTTTTTAGTTTATTTATTTACTTGTTTGTTTATGAATATATTTATTAATTTATTTACTTATTTTTATCTCTTCAAATAATCCTTTATTTATCTATTTATTCATTCATTTGTTGATTTTAAGTCGATTAGTTATTCATTTGTCAATCTACTTTCTTATTGATATTATTCGTTGATCTATTTTAGATTATGACATTCAAATGTCAAGGGTCATGGTTCTAATCACACACTCGTATAGTTTGTGTTTTTTATTATGACATAAATCATCTGTAGATTTATTTATCATTTATCTATTTTCTTACTGACTCGTTCATTTCTTATATACTTTTATGGTCATTTATTTTGTTATATGATTTATTCTATCGTTATGCTAGTTTCCTCGTTTTATCTTGTTGAGCAACGTTTGGCTGAGCGTCGAGGCAGCAGCAGCTGTATTCTTGAAGAAATTTCGGGGCCTAAGACAACGCTCGAGGAGAACGAACAATCGTCATATGCCTCGAGGCAATAAAGCCTATAATTGTCACAAAGGTTTCAGACCCTCACGTCGCCCCATGTCCACGGACACAGTGTACCAAGAGACCTGGAAGCTTCTGCCGGTCGGTCAGTCAACGGTCGGAGGGTCTGTTGGTTGGTCGGTTGGACGGTCGGTGGATCAATAAGTGATCCAGTTGGTCGGTTTGATAGGTTCGGTCTGTCGGCTCGGTCCTTTGGCCCGGTTCCACAGGGTGTTCGGTCGTTTTCCGATCTTTCCGTCTTCTGATACCAGTGACCGTCGCCATCTTGGTGGGAGAGGTGGTTTTCATAACGGACTGTGGAAACGGGAATAGGCTAGAGGATAGTAAGGATAGTAACAGGGGGGAAACTACTAGGGCATCGGTGACAAAGGAAGTGATGGAAGTCGAGTTGGTGGAGATGGTGATAATGTTATTGGTGAAACTGATAGAAGTGGTGGTTAAATGGTGAAACAAACGACAGTTGTGGTGTTGAAGTACTTGGTGGTGTGGTGTATACTCGTGGTGGTAATAATGTATGTAATAGACTTGGTAATAGCCTCGCGGTGATAGAGGAGGATGAAATGGTGATAATGGAGAATACGTGGTGGTGACGGTGAGAAATGGTGTTGAATGCGCCGAGGCCAACAGTGGAGGCTAGAGGAAGTGATGTCAGAGGCAGATGTGAGGGCAGTCATGGTGATTCGGGTGTTGGTGCTGGTGGTGGTTGTGTCGGTGCTGGATGTCGGTGTGGATGTTGCTGGTGGTGTAGGTGGTGGAGAGGCAATAAGTAGGATGATATAGGAGGCAGCTGGATTAGATGGCAATGTTGGGTAAAGCCCAAGCGGTCGTGTTGGAGCAGTGTGGGAGAGTGTTGGAGCTGGCAAAGTTTGTTGGGGGACTATTGGAGAAACAGATAAGCTCTTTGGGTGAGTTGTGATAGAGGAAGAATATGAATGTAGGCGCACATATACACACACTCACACGAGCATGCGTGCACTCATGGGCACGCACGCAAACGCACATACACACACGCACAAGCACATACATACACACACACAGGCACGCACGCACACACAATACACACACAACTACACACACACACACACACACACACAGACAGACACACACGGGACACCACGAGCGTAGCTCCTCTTCCAGCAAAATACAACTAGATAAATACACACACACACACACACACACACAGATACACACACACGAACACACACACACACACACACACACACACAGATACACACGCAAACACACACACACACACACACACACACACACACACACACACACACGCACTCATGCACGCACACACGCATACACACACCCATACACACCCATACACACACACACACACACACACACACACACACACACACACACACACACACACACACACACACACACACACACACACACACACACACACACACACACACACGCACACTAACAACGAGATATCACAAAAGAATTGCCAGCTCTGCAAGGACTAATATGTGAGGAAAGAGTGCTGAAACTCGAACTGTCAACGCTGGAAAAAAGAAAAGAGAGAAAATGGGAAGATATCAGCGTGCATAGATATGTCAAGGGTAAGCAGTTCATGGACAAAGAAGGTAATATAAACACATCATCGGGAAGAACGAGAAAGCAGCCGTCGAATATCCAGAAAACTCAAGACATAGAGGATGTTATGAAGTTCAGCCTCTGAAACGGAACAAAAGGAGACCGGAATGAATTGCCACTGGAAGTAATAAAGATTCCCAAAACATAGAATTTTTTTTTTTTTTTTTAAGAAAAGAAAAATGAATGCATGAAGACATGAAGAAACGGAAAAAGGGAGACGGCGTGCGGGACAAGGCAGAGAAAGGAAGAAGTCTTCTGCTAATGACGACGACTTGAACATTTGATCATTCTTGCTGTCGATCTGTGATTTACTTCATCCAAAGGGAAGAACCACTGGCCAGGCGGTTCTATTCAGGCGAGGGAAGTCCTTTCTACAGAGAAAAGGTTAAAAAATAGGATCTAGAAAATCACGTCAATAAATCAGACACACGTACGTCAACAATTAAATTCCTACACATGGGACTTCAGTAGCGCAGACGTGGGCACAGTCTAGTGTAAACCTGTAAAATGGCAATAGGAACCAGAATATTTGAATGTTTCAGAGGAACCAACGTTTAAGGTCTAAACCACCGGGGAAAAAAATAAAAAATAAAAACAAAGAGATATTAACACAGATGGGATCCACTGTGTTTGGCTTGCTCGTGTACTCGTGTAGGTAAATTTGCTTAGGTGTATATACACAAGCACAAACGTACATTTATATATATATATTCAAACCTTTTCAAGCCTCAGCCTTTTTATTCCACGTTCCGGTAGGTGCTGTTTTATAACATCTGTGAGGACACTTACATAACTGATGCCAGACGAACGCGAAGCCAATATCTTCGCTACACAGGTAGTCCTTACCACCAGTACCCAAATTCCAGTTCACATTGAATCTGCATTGGACAGGAACTTAATAGCTGACAACAAATAAAATACCATATTCCTTGGAAAGTGTCAAGTCGGACCAGGCTTGTTGCATCGTGTCGCCCACTAAGACTGAAATAAACTATTATTGGCGTATTGACATTAAAGTACTCCTCTGAGTTGTTTATATATATATATATATATATATATATATATATATATATATATATATATATATATATATACATATATAAATACATACACTCAAACGCACACACATACACACACACACACGCACATACATACACTCAACTCTTACACATATACGTATATATATATATATATACATATACATACATATACGTATATATATATATATACATATACATACATATACGTATATATATATATATATATACATATAAATAAATATACGTATATATATATATATATATATATGTATATATATACATATATATATAATATATATATATATATATACACATATGTAATATATATGTATATATATAAATATATATACTGTATACATATACATATATATATATATATATACATATATATACATATATATATATATATATATATATATATATATATAGATAGATAGATAGACAAATGAATAAATTTAAGACTGCTCTAGGGAAGGTTCAGAAAAGGGCAAGACTGGGTAACGAAGCACACTGAGCACAATAGGCTCGACGCATAAAATCAGCCGTGAGGACTTGTGTGTCTGCATTCGCGTGTATGTGAGTCTGTGTGTGTACGTGCGTGTGTGTGTATATTTGTGTGTATGTTTTTGCGAGTAAGTTTTGAGTGTATGTATATAGGAGTGCGTGTGTGTGGATCGTGTGTGGTTGTGTGAGTGTGGGTGTGTGAATAGGTGTATGTATGTGTGTGTACAACGAAAAAACCGCTTCATTTCAAAGCAAGTGGCATCGCGAGAGCCGAAAATGGACAAAGGTTGGCAGTTTTACACTAATTGTATCGTAACAAGAGACAAAGAGCGCGGGTGCGAGTGTATATGCGTACCCACGTGCAGGCGTATCTTTGTGTGTGTGTGTATGTGTTTGTATGTGTGTGTGTGTGTGTGTGTGTGTGTGTGTGTGTGTGTGTGTGTGTGTGTGTTTATATACATAATGTTTGCGTGTGTGTTTTCGTGTGCGTATGCGTGTGCCTTTTTAATGTTGCATATAGAAACAGAACTATATATATATATATATATATATATATATATATACACACACACACACACACACACACATACATACACACATACATACACACATACATATATATATATATATATATTTGTGTGTGTGTGTGTGTGTGTGTGTGTGTGTGTGTGTGTGTGTGTGTGTGTGTGTGCGTACACACATCATAGGAACTATGATGGTATAGACAAAGTACAGCGGACTCAGAAACAGGTACTTTAATTGCGACGTTTCGAACCATATTCATATTTCAC
>NC_134811.1:12161163-12201163 GCF_046742065.1 Oratosquilla oratoria
TTTTCTTGGGGTCGAACATAAGTGATGATTTGAATGTTGTCTAATATATACATATATATATATATATATATATATATATATATATATATATATATATATATATATATATATATATATATATATATATATATATATACATATATATAATTTGTATGAATCCCTCGTACTTGTCGCCACAGCTCCCTAAAGGATAACTGCCCGAGAGTATAATTAGTGTCTTGAAGTTACTTGCGAAGAAGAGGAGATACATCCGTAGACTTTGGTGGAAACGGGAATGTCCGATCGAACCCTTCCTACTATGGACGCTTCCTACTTCCTTCCTTTTCAGTCCACAGGGTCCTCGTTGTAGGAGGGGGAGTCCTGCATCTCGTTCACCTCCAGTGAATCAAAGAAAGTGCAAGAATCGTTCTCTTCGCAAGCTGCTGAGAACTCCCAAAGATCTGCGGTAGTGGTTTCTTGATTCGCAGAAGTCTTCTTGGAGTTCATGACGCTGCGAAGTAGGTGGTGAACAGGTTCTCTGTTCATTTCAACCGCACTCTGTTGCGAACACCGCACACCATCAGCACTCTCATTCCGTCGAACATTTCTGAAGACTTCCGAGGACAAACTTAAAAAACTTCTTGATCGGAGAGTCCTGGAGACGAGAAACTGTTGACGTCACGGGTTTACGAAAGCGAACTTCTTTCTTTTTCCCGGGCTGTAGGGCATCCGGCGGAACTATATTAGCTCAGGCTGGTATAAAACGAAAAGAATTACACACACACACACACACACACACACACACACACAAACACACACACACATCATACAAGAATTCAAGAACAAGCTAGATGTTGCTAGATACTACGAACATAGTTCCCATAGCAGTGTGAATATCTTTTGTCCAATTCAAAGTTAAACCAATCCAGACTTAACTAATTACATACAGTTGCATCACCCTAATTCTACGTACAATTTTCTACGACAAGAACCAGATCGCTAATGTATACTCTACGAACGGACGGGCGGGGCTATGTACTCAACGAGGTCGTGGGCTGTCGAGACCTCCTCCCACTCAGTTCCAGAAAAGAAACTATTTCTTACTTGACATAATAAAATGTAAAAAGTGCGGCGTTGTATATGGAAGTAGTTAATTTAATAAAGGCAAATCTATCGATCAATCCATCTTATTCAATTGTTCTGCTGTGAACCTACGATTTTAGTAAACCAAAGCGGTTATTCTGCTGTTCATAGGTTAAACCGTAGCCATCGTGGAACAATAGGATCCTCCTCACACCAGTAATTACCTCAGCAGACTACGCGCCAAATGTCACCTGAAGCCGACAAAGACCCCCAAAAGCAGTGTTTCCCAACCGCGACCCCACTAATCTATTTGTATATGTGTTAATATATATGACCAGTTGTTGACTGTAAAAAGCAGAGGACAAGTATAATAAATATATGTGTAATAAATGTAATGTAAGGTTATAAAATACAGAGTTAATATCATCATGGTTATTGTACTGAATTCATATAATTTTGTAACAAAGAATTTTAGCATACAAGATGTTTTGGCGACCCCAGGAAAAACGCTTGGCGACCACACTTGGGGTCACGACCCCAGAGTTGGGAAACAGTGCCAAAAAGGAACCTTGAGACCCCAAGAGCCAGGTCACCTCAACTAAATGAGCCAACAAGACCACCTCATGCTACCATTAGACCCTTAAGAAAAACCTCACGCTACCGTAAGAAACCGAAGCCGCCTCACGTCATCAGGCGTCGCCTCATGAGACTCTCTCGACCTTTGAGAGGTCTGTAGGAGGCAGTCCCGATAGGATGGTGAGGCCCGGACGTCTCCTGCAGCAGGACGTTGTTCTAAGCAGGGTCCTCCTTTGTGAGGTGTCAGCACCAAGGAACCTTTTATCTCTCTCGATGGACGTCTTTGTACATTCGGGTCTTTAATTTCGTCTTTACCTCGAGATCACAAACAACAGATGGCGTTCTGGAAGGTCTAATTCTTAGATGAGGAAAACCGTAGATGTTGACGAGGGGGAAAAAAAAGTACATGGGTATCATTATAGTGAAGAACTTGGTTCGTTGGGGATGTTAAGATGGTATTTCAAGCCGTTTCCTTGGATGTCCTTAGGTGATTTTATTCAGAAGACACAGTCTCAACATAACTTTGTTGGAAGGCCTCTGCCTAGAGCACAAGAGGGCGATAGATTTCCTCTGTAACCATGAACAAGAACAAGAACGAAAAACAAGAACAAGAATAGCAAGAAGAAGAAGAACAAGAACAGCAACAAGAAGAACAAGAAGAAGAACAAGAACAACAACAAGAACAAGAACAGCAACAACAAGAACAAGAATAACAAGAACAAGAAGAACAAGAATAACATCAGAAACAAGAACAGCAACAAGAACAAGAACAACGACAACAACAACAACAACACCGCGACTTCCGAGCGTTAAAACTCGTCTTGATTAACTCTTTCGAGCCACGTGTCCTCTGTTATTTTCGACTGCCGCCTGACGAACTTCTCGTCCAATAAATGTCTCCTAATTACTTTGATCTTATTTCATTTTATCTTATTTCACTTATTAATTTTTCTTATTAGAAGGAACTTCAATTCTTGTAGAACTGTGTGGTGAAAGTAGTCAAGATCTGTCATCCACAGTCACGATTCTTTGGTCCCACGCTCGTCTAATAATACCTAGCTATTACCCATAATAACTAGTACCTAGCTAATATCCTAGCCCCCTAGTGCTTCCTAGTACCTAATGCTTAACTCTAAGTAGTGGAAGGGCTTCCTTCCCATTGACGATAGTCAGAATACACAAAACAAGACTATTTCTGAACGGATTAATCAAAACGGGTATGAAGAGGAATTTTCTTGTTTAATAAAATCACTTTGTGGAAGCCAGAATACAGACCTACGCTCCTCCCAAACATGTTTGCGTCCGTTTCAGTATTGACACGTATAAGTCGAATGTCGTTATTCTTTCAAAATTCTTTTCTGGCTGCCGCTGAGAAGTTAGGAAAAAACGTTGGCTCTCAAAGGAACAATTCCATTAACGTCGTGGTGGAATGTCATTTTTTTCTTTTGTGGGCCGCCGTTAGACGATTTTATTCAACTGGTGGCCGGGATCTGTTCCAGCCGGGGTTCCTCCACTCGAGACTTTAGTCAAACCAGACTTCTTCGATCTTCGGATGAATTACATCTTCTAATTCTATTTTGCCAGAAGAGAATCTGTTGAAAGCGCCACAATATCGAAGGATTTATCTTAAATGTATTCAGTGACCTCGGATAACTCTCATCCACCTTTCACCACTGTCATCCAACTCTCTTTGTCCCTTTCGTCACTTTCTTCATTTCCTCCCCCTTATTTTCTCTTTTGTTATCACTGTCTTTGTTTTCCCACTATTTCCTCACTTATGGATAAAGCCACTCACATTGTTTAGTTGGCAGGGCCTATTGGTACCAATCATCCAACTTTGTCAAGTTCCATTTAATTATGATCTGACCAGGAGAATTAAATTCTTGAGTTTTCTATATCTTTCTTCAGTTAATTCTTATACAGCATAAAGAATCCCCCGAGAGCACGTATGCAAAATCCTACGTGAGCTATGTAGTGACGTAATGATCTTTTTTAGTCCAATGATCTTTAACTTTATATTTAAGATCCTCCCCAAAGGGCGTGATCTTACAATCGTGAACCAATTGAATTTTTTCCTCCATCCTTTCACCAATCAGATTCGTTGTTACAAGTCTATATGGCAATGTTTTTTTATATAGATAATCTCGAGTCTCTGCATATTTCACTTAAGTTAAAGGAATACCGTATCAACAATTCATTCAAGCCCCCGGCTATTGTTTATAAGTATGAATTTTATTACCTACACAAAGCGGAAAGCAAAGTTATGCAACTCACTCGCTTGCTCGCTATATTTTTTTATATACACATGTTTCATAAACACCTAAACCATAAAATGTAACACCCGTCTTCTACCCCTCTTTCTACCAGCTTTTCTACCAGCCTCTCACAATAACCCTTTTGGCTTAATAATACCCTATATAGATTTTTGGCCAAGCTCGACTATTCTATTTAGCTCAGAGTGTTACCCAAGACTCAAAAGTTGATCGAAATAGCCAACGAGAATAATGTTATTCATTCTCGTTTATTCATAAAAAAAGAGAAGGCATTAAAAAAACATGAACTTTTGAACGTGACGATACATATCTGTTATGTGTTTATCTGGTTATCAATATATATATTCAATTAGTTCATTACTTATTTTTTAAATCTTCTTTTCATGCACGTGTTTATCTGTTCCTTTTTATCTACCTATTCATGTAGCCATTAATTTATCCATTTATTTAGCGATGTATTAACTTATCTTTGATTCTTGACGAGAAATGTGAGGAGGTGAAATTTCTTGGTTTATTTTTTCATCCTCTGCCCTTCTCTTGTTTTTCTGGTCTGCCTTCTCCCCATCCACCTCCCCTTCTTACTCCACCATTTTCGTCGACCCCTTCTTCTCTCTTTCTCCTGCTTCTTTTCTTCTTACCTTTCGTCCTTTCTCTCCCTCACCAATTTCTTCTTTTGGCTTCCACCCTCCTCAGTTTTCTTCTGTCTTCCCTCCTTCTTCTCTTCTTCGTCTTCCTTCGTCTCCCTTTTCTCCGAGTCTTCTCCTTTTCTCTCCCCGCCTTCTTCTTCTTCCTGTCTTGTTTCCATCTTTCCTTCAACTTTTTTTCTTTCTTACCTTCGCGTACTCCCATTCTACTCCTTCGTGATTTATGCCGTTGTTGTGATGGACTCTTGTGGCGTATTCGGTTGTGCTCCTTCGCTTGCCTAATAAGGCTCTGGTTCTATTCCCAACGGTTACCAGTAACTACCACTTGCCCCATTTTTTTACCTAGTAATATAGGATTTTTTTCCTCTTGGTGACCAAAGAGAAATGTGAAGAAAGATCCTATTGATGACGGATTAGATCCTTCATCCCTGACCTTTGCTCCCCTCTCTCGTCCGCGGTGCCAAATCCTCCGGTACTTCCACCTCGACCACTGAAACCTACACCATCTTTAACCACCACCTGAACACCTGGGTGATGGACATGGACACCTTGTCCTCCCTGCCACCAACAAACCTTATCACCAACACTTTCTCCATCTCGGCACCTGGCCAATGAACGTGATGATTAGCAAACAGCACCGGGCCACTCAACCACGCAGTGTCCACACTCGGCTGCGCTAACTACCTCCACCTGTTCAAACAGAGGAGTCCGCGTTATCACTCGCTTGTTCGCACATGCCTTCGTCAGGTTGGCCCTCGCGCCGGACCATCGCAGGGGTTCCTCACCTTCACCACCGATGCCAGAACCATCACACTCGTCGTCACTGCCTCATGCCTACTAACAACACCGCCATCGCCACAACCGTCACTATCACCGCAACCGCCACCAGTGGTACAACCGTCACTATCACCACGACCACTTCCACCGCCACAACCTTTGCCACTATCGGCACTGTCATTACTACTATTACCACAAATGCTATCGACATCACTGCCAAAACACTATCACCACTAGTACCAACGAAACTATTACTACTTCCATTAACAATGAGAGCCCCGCCACCACCACCACGATCACCACGTTTCCCACCACCACCACCTTCACCACTACCACCATAACCATTGTCGTCGCCGCCGTAATCATCATCATCATCATCATCATCGTCGTCGTCATCATCATTGTTGCAAGAAATGCCGGTAGATGGAGTGTCATTGATTCATTCTATACTAGCGTGCACACGCGCACGCATTAGCTACACGACGTCAGATCTGGTGGTATCAGTAAGCTTCAACACACCACCCATTGTCTGACCCAACCCGCGGTCAGTTTGGTTTGACCTCATATTCAACCGTCAAACCCAATTGCATCCCAACTGGGGAGTCGGCCATATAATGTTACCTTACGACAAATGATTAATTATTCATTGCGTCGATAGGATAATGTTTCTTTCTGTATATACATAAATATATATATATATATATATATATATATATATATATATACATACATATATACATACATATATATATATATAAACATATATATATATATATATATACATATATATATATATAAACATATATACATACATACATATATATATATATATATATATAAACATATATATATATACATACACACACACACACACACACACATATATATATATATATATATACATATATATAAACATATATATATACATACATATACATACATATACATAAATATATATATATATATATATATAAATATATATATATTAAATATATATATATACATATATATACATATGAATATACATATACATATATATATATATATATATATATATATATATATATATATATATATATATATATACATCCTGTATATCTGTATCTATATCCTATACTGGGTGCTCACACTCAGTTCTATAATTTACATAAATTTAGTCACAGGAAAAATAGATTCGTGTAATTATAACCGTGTTGGCAACCGATACTCTTTCTCTTCGTCACGCCCTATGTGGCGAGATTCAGACGAGGCTTGACGACGCTACTGTCAAGACTTACCAAATAAAGAGTAAAAACCAAGCTACACCTTTATCTCAACGTCTACAAACTAATGTAGAACAACACAAAACTACATCATCGTCATCATCATCATCTTCATCGTCATCACTATCCTTCTACACTTCCTCCTCCTCATCATCATCACCACCACCACCATATTGCCTTTCTTCCTCAAATTCTTCCAGTTATGAAATCAGATCAGTTAAAGCAGCAACACTGAGAGCCGAACATATGCGTTTACGCGCACGCAAACACACGCATACGTGTGCACGCACACACACACACGCACACACACACACACGCACACACATACACACACACGCACGCACATACACGCACACGCACGCACATACACACACACAATCACACGCGCGCGCACACACATACACACACACACACATACACACACACACACACACACACACACACACACACACACACACACACACACACACACACACACACACGACTCGGTGGCGTAGTTGGTAGAGCGCTGAACTGCCACCATAGTGGCCCGCAGTTCTTGGTTCGAATCCTGCCCAGGGCCGAAATTATTTCGGTACCGCTGCGCTTCGGGTCGTTACTCTGACTCTCGTGGGCGGGGAGTTGGGTGTGTGTGTGTGTGTGCAAGGTCATAGCATTACCCATAGATCGGACCTACGAGCTCTGAGCTCTCTTCCAGGAGGGAAATAGCTGTCGATCACGAGTCCAACACGTGAACCAAAGACCAAGTAAATACACACATATATCACGCACACACGCGCGCGTGCGCATACACGAACGCACGCACGCAAAGGAGTCTTGCATATTTTATTAGAGAATGAGGAGCACTATAAGCAATTAACCTCTCTCACTTTCCAGGCCAATTCGCCCCTCCTCCCCTACCTCTCTCTCTCTCTCTCTCTCTCTCTCTCTCTCTCTCTCTCTCTCTCTCTCTCTCACTTTCTTGCACACTCTCTCTCACACACACACACATACACGCACATATACACACGTGCACACAGTTTTTTTTCCGCACTCACAAATCTGCACACAGACTGCGATGTGTGAAAGTGCAGGCCCTTCCCATCCCGTCCCGTCCCGTCCCTTTTCATCCCGTCCTATCCCTTCCCGTCCCGCCCCGTCCCTTCCCCGTTCCCATCCGGTCCTATCCTGGGCCGCCCCTTCTCATCCCGTCCTATCCCAACCCGTCCCGGCTCGTCCCTTCCCATCCCGTCCCGGCTCGTCCCTTCCCATCCCGTCCCGCCCCGTCCCTTCTCATCCCGTCCTATCCCTTCCCATCCCGTCCCTCCCTGTCCTTTCTCATCCCGTCCTATCCCATCCCATCCCGTCCCGTCCCGTCCCGTCCCTTCCCATCCCATCCCGCCCCTTCTCATCCCATTTCATTACGGAGCAGAGCATCGTCTGCTTCAGACCATAAACTCGTCAGCAGCGCCTCAAGTAATAAAAAAAGTAATAAAAAAAAAAAAAAAAAAAAAGAAGGAGGGAGCCTTGCCTTCCTTCGTCGTCTTCTTCTTCTTCTTCTTCCTTTTCCTATTTTCCCCCTACACCCTCCTGCCTTTTTCCTTACCTTTCCTCCCCATTTCCTCATTCTTCATCTACTCCTCTCCCACTGGACTCATCTCTTCCTCCTCCTCCTCTTCCTCCTCCTCCTCCTCCTCTTCCTCCTCCTTCTCCTCCTCACTTTGTTTGTTCTTCACCTTCTTACCTTCCTTCTTCCCTTTCATCTTCATTTTCTCCTCCAACCCTCCTTTTCCCCTCTTGCTTTCCTTCTAACCTTTCTTCTTCCGCTGTTTTTTCTCCTCTCTTCCTCTTTATTACTCCTTCTTTTCCTCTTTTTTCTACTTCTCTTCCTCTTTTTTTATTTTCTTTCTCTTTTTTCTCCTTCTCTCCCTTTTTTTCTCATTCTCTTTCTCTTTTTTCTTCTTCTCTACCTCTTTTTTCTCCTTCTCTTCCTCTTTTTTCTCATTCTCTTCCTCTTTTTCTCCTTTTCTTCTGTTTTCTCCTTCTCTTTTTTCTCCTTCGCTTCCTTTTTTTTTCTCCTTCTCTTCCTCTTTTTCTCCTTCCCTTCCTCTTTTTTCTTTCTCTTCCTCTTTTTCTCCTTCTTTTCCTCTTTTCTTCTCCTTCCCCTCCTCTTTTTTCTCCTTCTCTTCCTCTTATTTCCCTCCTCTTTTTTCTCCTTTCTTTCCTCTTTTTTCTCCTCTCTTCCTCTTTTTTCTCCTTCTCTTCCACTTTTTTCTCCTTCTCCTCCTCTTTTTTCTCCTCCTTCTCCTCCTCTTTTTTCTCCTTCTCTTCCTCTTTTTTCCTCCTCCTCCTCCTCCTTTTTCTCCTTCTCTTCCTCTTTTTTCTCCTTCCCTTTTCCTCTTTTTTCTCCTTCCCTTTTCCTCTTTTTTCTCCTTCCCTTCCCTTTTTTTCTCCTCCTGCTCCTCCTGTTCCTTCCTGCTCAGCGCCTCGCAAGCGATTCAAGATGATTTCATTGGCGGCGCCTCGAGCTGATCCGAGCAAAACTTTACAGCCGAAGACACGCGGATGATCGCCGCCTGCGATATGGAGTCCGCTTCTCCCAGAGACCCTCCCCCCCTCCCCCTCCCCCTAAATGCCGCCCCAAGTCACCCTCACCCCCAGCAACCTCACCCTCAGCTTCTCACCCTTTTTCTGTGTAAGAGTTAACTAGTACACTTTTGTCTTTCTTTTCTTCCGACGGGAGGTTCTTGAACTCTCTTTCTTTCGGCGCTTTTTCCAGATGAATTTGGTTCTTTCAGGAATGGAAATCTTAAGACACTTCCCCCCCTACATCGGCATTTGCACTTCGAATTGGCGGACTCTTAGTTTTTAACGGTTATTTTTGCTGTTTGGAAAAAAAATATCTGTCTCTCTCACCCTGAACGCCTCTGTCAGGTCCCCTTTCATAAACGCCGCTCAAAGTCCCCTTGGAATAAACGTCTCTCCTAGGCCCCTCGTTCTCAGCGCCACTCCCAGTATCCCTATCCTCAGCGCTTCTTCTAGTCCCCTTCCTGAACGCATTTCCCGACACTCTCTCCCCAAAAGCCCCCCAATCCCCCCCCCCAGCTCCAGGCCTAAAAGCCCCTTCAACCCCTCATCTCTTCCCCTATGCGTTTCCCTCACCCTTACCTTTAACCCTATCGCGCATTCTAGTACACTTGCTTATTCATACTGCGGCCAGGCGATTTTATTCAGCTGAAGACGAACCCACTAGTACGAATAGACAAACTGCTGACGGCAGACGTCAATCAGCTTAGAGAGCAGATTTGAAACAAAACCGTCCCTGGACCCCATATTGAGCCCATTCTGTTTCGAGTCTCTTTCTCTGCTGAATGAAATCGTTCCCATGTAAGCCAATTCTAAATCTGTGAAGTGTATCATTGGGCTAAAAGGATTGAACGTCTCTTTAAGATCTTCACCACCTTTCCTTGTTTGAAGAACCTTTCCAGCCGTCTTCTCTTAACGTTCTCTCTAGGTACCTCCATGGATGCAAAATCTAACCTCAGTCTCGAGTTATCTTTCCAGACACCACCCTCTCCTTCCAGGGTTCCTCATAGCCTCCTCTGGAAGCCCCTTCCCGCCTCTTTTCTCTAAACGGCTTGCAGCTTCCTCCCTTTAGTATCTCTTCAGCGCTTATCACCTTCCTCCTCATCTTCCTCCTCCCAAATTCATCTGTAGAAAACCCTTTCTGTCCCCGCACCCGCCTCTCTAAACGCACCTTCCCGCCTCTCTTTGACACGCTTCCTACATTAGACCTGGCTTCCCTTTCCTACCATTCGAGTCCCTTAGCTCCCCTAAACTCCAGTCACTATGTTCACCGGAAACCTCCAGTACCCCCCTAACGTTTCAAACGCCCCGGCATCTGAGGACTCTACCTCTGCCCTCCGATCCTCTTGTAGCAAACACTCAGGGTCTGGTTCGTTCTGAGACACTCTCCATGCCATCACATGAGCGGACATTTTTTTCTTTCTTCGGGGGGATAAAATCACCTGACCTCAGCTAGAATTAAACCTACGAGTCGAACAGGGAGTCTTTCCATCCCGTCCGCCATCCCACAAGAATCCCAGCCAATCTTTTCTCCCTCAAAATTTTGTTTCCCTCTCTAATCTTTCCCTCCTCCGCTCCTCCATCAATCTATAATCTGCTTTCGTTCCCTCAGCATCCTTTCCCACTATCTCCCAGCTTACATCCGCGTATGTGCAAATATTGACTGCATAATTTTTATGCCGTCAATGTTTTAGGAACTTTATTGACACCTGTGCGGATTGGAGTCCCAAAGCGTTTTCTTATGATTGGGAACTACTTTCCACTCAGAAAGGATACTGATCATCTCTACATTCTATCCTTCCTTTCTACCAGAACTGGGCGCGTTCCTCGGTGCGTTCCGCTTTAGTGTGGCCGCGGTTAGCGCTTCGAAACTATTAAAGTAATATAGATGCTGGTATAGTATGTGGCCTACTTAAATTTTTCTCTGGTATAGTATGTGCCTACCGGACTTTTATTTCGGTATGAACCTGTCTCTTAAGCTTTAATATTTTGGGCCAAACTACAGCGGAGTGCACAGAGGAACGCATATAGGAACGCACCGAGGAAGACGCCCAACTCTACTTTCTACTAACCTTCTTCTGTACAAATATCAATGATTATACCTCCTTGTTGCATATTGTCTTTAAGGATAACAGAGCTTGTTATCGATGACTAAATACAATAAACTCCTATCCTGCATCTTCATCAATATTCATTCCTGTGGGCGTTTATATATATATATATATATATATATATATATATATATATATATATATATATATATATATATATATATATATATATATATATATATATATGACGGGGCTGCAACAGTTCGTGGAACATTGCATGTAGAATCCAGTCGATGAAGAATCAGAGAGGGCAACGATCGGGGTGAACCTTTTTCGCTTATACTCAAAAATATATTTGTGTAAAATGGAACTATCTCTCTTCACCAGACTTCAAAGTAAACAAAAACAAGCTCTTACATTCGCTGCACATGGTATAGATTTTTATTTCTTGAATTCCACCTATTTCTGGAAACGTAATACGAATTCAAACGGGGGGGAAAAAGTATTAAACCCATTATCATGCAGAAGCAGCCATGCAAATTTGAATACATCAACTTAATTTGTTTAGAATTTAGAGGAAGACTGGATTTGTTTGCCTCCATCTCCTTTTTTTCCAGTTTTACCTCGTTTTAGATCATTTACTCCTGTTTCTTATGTAATGACGCCACAGACTTAACAGCCTTCACAGACATGGCTGAGACGCTGCTGTCGCAATGGAAAGAGGTCTCCCCCCCCAATTCGCAAACTCCAGCCTCCACCTCCCTCCCTCTCCTCTCTCACCTCAACGCCTCTTCCTCCCAGTCTCCTTCCGTCTCTGGGCTGCCGCTCGGGTGTTCATAAGGGGCTGGATAATTGTGGACGACCGGATAATTGTGGCAGCCTGGATAACAGTGCCCGGATGGATAACTCAGAGGAGGTGGACCACTTAGGCTCGGGGAAGCTGCAGTCATGTGTGTGTATTTGTGTGACGGTGTGTGTATGTGTGTGCATTTGTGTGTGTGTGTTTATGTGTGTGTGTGCATATATATATATATATATATATATATATATATATATATATATATATATATATATATATATATATATGCGTGTGTGTGTGTGTGTGTATGTGTACCTAGTTGTACCCAGTTGTATTTTACAGGAAGGGGAGCTATGCTCGTGGTGACCCGTTTTTGTATTTCTCAAAATCAAGTTTGTTCTTAAATTCTCCATCCATGTGTGTGTGTGTGTGTGTGTGTGTGTGTGTGTGTGTGTGTGTGTGTGTGTGTGTGTGTGTGTGTGTGTGTGTGTATGTGTCTGTATGTGTGTGTATTTATCTAGTTGTAGTATACGAGAAGGGGAGCTATGCTCGTGGTGACCCGTTTTTGTATATCGCAACATCTAGTGTGTGTGTGTGTGTGTGTGTGTGTGTGTGTGTGTGTGTGTGTGTGTGTGTGTCTGTATGTGTGTATATTTATCTAGTTGTATTATACGAGAAGGGGAGCTATGCTCGTGGTGACCCGTCTTTGTATATCGCAACATCTAGTGTGTGTGTGTGTGTGTTTGTGTGTGTGTGTAGTTGTTCGTGCGTGCGCGCGTATGTGTGTTCTTGTTATGTGACATCAGTAGACCCATTCGTAATAGGAGTCCCTTCTTCCCGTCGCTGGTGCCTCCCTCCCTCCCAGGGGAGCTGTGACGGTCTGGGGCCTCGACTCCCAGCCATCGTCCTTAGGGTCGAAGATTCCGAGATGAAGTGATTTACCCGTCCGTCCACAATAACTTTTCCCCCAACCTTCCCCTGTAACCTCGACATCACAGTACCCAATCACCACAGAAAGTTTTGCGACGATACAGACGCAGCAGAGGGAGAGACTTAGATAGAAATCGTAAATGTTATAGAGGAGGAACAAGTTAAGAAAGAATGAATGTAAGAAAGGGCGTTTACTCTGAAGGCGAATTCTCTGCAATTTCCTCGTCGTCTCAACTTCGTCACCTCGAACTTCTTCATTCCTACCTCCTTTGGATCTTCCTGATCCTATTCCTACCACTCCTCTTCCTCTTCCTTCTCCTCCTCCCTCCTCTTCGCCCCCACTACTTCCCCTCCTCCTCCTCCTCTTCGCCCCCCACTACTTCCCCTCCTCCTCCTCCTCTTTGCCCCCTACTCCCTCTCCTCCTCCTCCTCCTTCTTCTTCCTCCTCCTCCTCTCCCAAATCCATCCGTCATGCGGAGACACCAAATCTCAAGACCCATCATTCCAAGGACACAAGATGCTGCCCTGGCGCCCGAGAGCGCATTCTGCCACCAACTTCTTCAACTCGGCGACACATTTGACCACCTCCTTCTGAGACGAACACCAAACAACCTTACTCCGTCGACTCACGGAGCCTCGACTCTCGATCGTTCTAGATCGCTTCTAGACCCGGCTAGGCCCAGTCCTGAATAAAAAGAGATATACTGCATAGTCCGCTGTCGCACCAACCCTCGGTACACGCTTCACCATGCTAAAGGGGATAAAATGGATCCTTGGTAGTGAGCAGCGAGTTTTTTTGTCGTCCCAGATTAATTTTAAATTGGCCCTAAGCAAGTCATTCCAGGGCTCGCCTCCCTCTCAACTTCGCCACCACGGGGATTCTCTTCAACTGAATAAAGTCGTCTGACCTGAGCCTGAACGCCATAAAGGGATGATTCCCGGTTGAGGGCGACAGCTAATTGGACCGTTCTGGGCTATTTTGGGGTTCATCTGGGGTTCGTGCAGGTCCCCCTGTGGACCAATGGGACACTTCCTTCTCATCTCTCTCTCTCTCTCTTTCTCTCTCTCTCTCTGTAACTGCTCGTACGTCCGTCCATAGGTTTCTCTGTCTGTACATCTGTCTGTCCGTCCGTTTGTTAGTGTGTGTGTGTGTGTGTGTGTGTGTGTGTGTGTGTGTGTGTGTGTGTGTGTGTGTGTGTGTGTGTGTGTGTGTGCGCGTGTGTTTGCCTGCCTGCCTGCCTGCCTTCCTGTCTATCTGTGCCTATCTGTCTGTCTGTCTTATATTCATCTGTCTATCTGACTGTCTGTCTGTCTGTCTGCTTGCCTGTCTCTCTCATTCTCAGTGCCTCATTCGTCCCGCCACATGGAGGCGGTTCACATAAAACGCATACGTCTAATTAGTCCGGCACTCGTGTGCGTGCGTGCGTGCGTGTATGTGTGTGTGTGTGTGAAAGAGAGAGAGAGACAGATAGAGAGAGAGAGAGAGAGAGAGAGAGAGAGAGAGAGAGAGAGAGAGAGAGAGAGAGAGAGAGAGAGAGAGAGAGCGAAGAGAGGCTCCCGCTCTGTCGGCCGATCGGTCAATTTCTCGACCAGAGTTGACCAGTGAAGATCAGTCAACTTCCACTCTTCTTTCTACCCAACACCAAGTGATTTGATTAATTTGGAGGAAAATCCCTAACCATGTGGAGAGTCTCTCTCTCTCTCTCTCACTTTTTCTCTTTCTCTTTTCTCTCTTTCCCCCTCTCTCTCTCTCTCTCACACTCTCTCATTATTCCTTTTTCTCTTTTCTCTCTTATTCCCCCTCTCTTTCTCTCACTTTTCCTCTATTTCTTTCTCTCTCTCACTCACTCACTTTTCCTCTCTATTTCTCCCTCTCTCTCTCACTTTTCTTCTCTATTTCTCTCTCTCTCTCACTTTTCCTCTCTATTTCTCTCTCTCTTCCTCTTTCTCTCTCTGTCTATCTACTCTCCCCTCCGGAACTAGCTCGGGTTCAGACTAATTATGACCCTGATCTCTCGGAGTGGATTTGATTGTGTATCTGGATACTCATCGCATCTTAACCGACTGCCTCCGGTTCACATTAGCCTCGTCGGTGGAAAGTGGAAGGTGGAAGAGGTGGTGGACCAGTGGCTATAGTATTCTGCTCGCGCCCTGTTGGCCGTGGGATCCCAGTGGACTCTCATTTCGTCGAGGAATTAGTTCGCCTTTACATCTTGGCTTAGGCTTTGGCAGCGGACAAGCGCGGCGAGTGAATATTTCACTAGAACGGCTTTGACATGGAGAAATATACTCATTAGATTTGATTATGACTGACGTCCGGGGAATTTTATTCAGTTTCAGCGGAGCGAAGGTGTGAGGTCCCTCTCGATGAAGTACCTTTACTACTGTGTTGACTCTTTATAACTCTTCTAGTTCATACCAGAAGAATTTACTTTTATCTTATGCAACGTCAGCTTACTGTCAAAGGCTCATAAATACTTCTGTGTAAGCTCGTTAGATCGTAAGTAGTGAATGTGTCATGGACTCTCATATACTTTAATGAATAGGGTCCTCTTATCTGAAGGGATTCGTCTGCCAACAGCCAAATAAAGCATGTGAGGCGGTTGTGTCAGGGAAAGGGTTAGTTGGAGAGTGTGCTAATCCCTCGGAAGTGGCAGGTTTCCTTTGGCTGCTTAGCCCTTCAGTGACGGTCGGAGGGAGGGTGTGGCGTGTGGAGGTGTCTCGGCCGAATGAAATCACCTAACGTCGACGGGTTAGCATTACGTACACACACACACACACACACACACACACACACACACACACACACACACACACACACACACACACGGCTCGGTGGCGGATTGGTAAAGCACTGGCCTCACAAGCCAGAGAACCGGGGTTCGATTCCCCGGCCGGGCGGAGATAAGTTGGGTTTGTCTCCTTTCACGTGTAACCCCTGTTCATCTAGCAGTGAGTAGGTACGGGACGTTAGTCAAGGAGTTGTGACCTTGCTGTCCCGGTGTGTGGTGTGTGAGTGGTCTCAGACCTACCCAGAGATCGGCAAATAATGAGCTCTGAGCTCACTGCCGTAGGGTGGTGTCTGGCTGTCTCGACAGAGACTGCAGCAGATCCGAGGTGAATACACACACACACACACACACACACACACACACACACACACACACACACACATATATATATATATATATATATATATATATACATAATATAATATATATATATATACACACACACACACACAAGATTTATTATCGTTGTCGACGGATTAGCATAACGTAACACAAACCGAAAACAAAATATCTTTGTAGCAGTGACATTATACTGCCAACGAATATAATGGAAGAGCAAACCAGCAGGGTGATTTTTTGCACCCTTAATAAGGAAAAAAAAAAGAAGTTGAAGCATGTATATCAGGTGTCTCAGTTGACCCTAAAATGTTCGGCTTTTGCGTTCAAATGCCCTGTGGAAAGTCAATTCCATCCATCCCCCATACGAATTGTGAAGTTATTTTTAATTGTTCCACGATTAAAACCCTTGGCTGGATAACCCAATCCCATTTCTTTCTTCCAGTCACAAAACAATCTAATTTCAGCTGTGTGAATGCCCTCCCTCAGGCTACTCATTAACCTTCAGGCTGACTCCCAGACTGCTCTAGTTTTATTTTGGTGATTTATATTGTCTGTCGCCAGGCGATTTTATTCAGATGTGTTGAAATGTGTTCTTTAGATCGTTTGGCTTCTATAGGTGGAGGTTAATGCCTTGTCTACTTGAGCGCCGTGTCACATTTTGGAGATTTTTTTTTTTACTGAGTAACACCATAGAATTTCAATCAGTTCAGTGAGATCTCTCTTTGAGCGGTGAGTGGAGGAGAGGAGGGGACCTTCAAGTGAATGAAATCGCTAGGCGTTACTTCGTAACAATCTCCTAAAGAATGCTACCAGACTCTATGAGGATCATCTAACTATTCGCCAGGACCTGCCCTACAATTTCATTCTGTTTGGGGAAAAGCTTCGACAGCAGGAGCAGGAGCCAATGGGAGATGTGTACTACATTTACCTCTGACCCCATCTAGTTCGACTTCCGGGACGACGTATCCCGGGTTGGGTTTAAACGCAACGGAAATTAACGGACGGACCTTAATGGCAACGGAAATTAACGGACTGAATTTGAATGGGACGACGAGAAGGTAATTCAAATGTCGAGGAAATGAGTATCAACGAGAACAAATAAGTGAAACGGAAAATAACGGATCTGGATTCGAATGAAACGGAAGGTAATGAACGGAAGTAGATTTAACGGAAAAAGTGGAATGCAAATATTGCCTGAAGTAGGAGGCGGGAACATAATGTAACGGAAATTTGATGCTTTTGTAATTTTTTAGTTTCAGTCCTACTGAAATTAACAAATGGAATTCATATGCAACGGAAATAGCCAGCTAAAGTAAATGTAGGCCATCAAAAAAAAAAAAAAAGCCAACACATCTGAACGTTATCTTTAACGGTACAAAAACACGATGCAACGATAGATGCAGGAACAAATAAATTTGTACCAAAAAGGAACATAAGGTTGTAAGTCTGATGGTTTACTTTATGGCTTTTGTTTCCCATGAGGAAAGGAACCCGCTCTATTTATCTGAGTGTTGAACAACACACTGCTGCATGCCATCCCTCCTGATATCCGTCCCTCTGAATCCTCTCACCCGAGAGGACATAGCCCACCTGGCCAAGCTGCGATGCGACCACTACCCAGCCCTTCTAGTTACCAGAAGAGGTTGAATGACAGCATCGCAGATAACTGTCAAGGATGTAACACTTCACCCCATACTCTACAACACATTATGGAAGACTGCACTGTATACAATCATGCACGCCAACAACATAAGGGATTTGTGGGAAAACCACATTCCAGTCGTGGCGTTCCTCAGTAGGGCGGAACTGCTTGGCCAGACAATCTAGGAAATGACGACAACAACAACAACAACAATTCTGACCTGAAAGAGGGGAGTTGGGGGGTGGAGGTGGGTCTCGACCTGTTGAGACTTCTCCTTTTCGTGCTAAAATCCTCTTCCTCAGCTGTGTTAGATTGGCTCTTGTCCTTCGAGGGAACAAAATTCATAAAGCTCGTTACCTCGTTGAAAAAGGCTAAAACCACTTCGACCCGGTGGAAAACATTATGGCGCGTCCGTTTGTGTCTGTCTGTGTAAATGTGTGTGTGTGTGTGTGTGTGTGTGTGTGTGTGTGTGTGTGTGTGTGTGTGCGCGCGTGTGTGTGTGTGTCAGCCTGTCTGTGTGAGTGTGAGTGTGCGTGTATGTATATCTGTGTATATGTGTGTGTGTGCGTGTATGTGTATGTGTGTATGTGTGTGTGTGTCTGTCTGTGTACGTGTATATACGTATGTGTGTGTGTGTGTTTGTTTGTCTATGTCTGTGTATGTGTATGTGTGTTTGTATGTGTGTGTATGTGTGTGTGTGAGTGCGCGCGCGTGCGTGTGTGTGTGTGCGTGCACGTGTGTGTGTGTGTGTGTGTGCGCGCGCGCGCGTGCGTACATATACATGTATGATAACCTACTATATATACCTTTATCTGTTACATGACGCTAAGTGATATATGATTCTGTATGACACATGAATCATTTTACTTATGACATGATAAGTGACAATGCATGTTTTAACTGACATACACGTTATCACATATTTATGGTGCATGACGTCTGAAATAACGAAACTTAGGAAGTGTGAAGGAGGGACGCCTCTTGGCCTCAGAATGGAAAGAAAATCAAACAAACGAAACAAGAATGAGAGAAAATGGATGATGATACGCTGATACGTGTGGGGGGGGGGGACGTCTCTTGAACACCCTGACGACCCGAGGCGTTGAAATTCGTATGTCACGGCAAGACTAACCGATAAATTCTGATGCCATAGCAAGTCTTGGCAATAAACCCCGAATACCTGTCCAAGATTGAGCTATGAATGGAACACCTTTCTATTTCACTTATCTGTTCGTTTAACATTCTTTGCTGGGACGATAGCGTTACAGACATTCTTGTCAAGAGTCTGCTTATCTTGAGGTTATCTTTATCGGTTGCCGGTTAGGCTTTTTTCAACGGAATATCCGACTACGATTGCACAATTTACCTTTACTTCGAAAGAAAACACAAGAAAGTCATCTGGACTTCGTGCAAGAACGAGAATATTCTTCGCAAAGAGAAAGGCAAAGGTTTCACTCTATAAATCTGAAACGTCACGGCGGATTCTAATACCACGGCAAGAGCAGGCGATGAGATTGGGCGTCATGGCAAGATTAAGTGATAAATGTAGATTTCACGGCGAGGTTAACCAATGATAAGATCAGAAATTACCGGAAGACTTGGTTAGATAATTGTGACACCATGGCGAAACTAAAGGATAAATATTTGTATTACAGAGGAAGTAGACAAGTGTTTTGGGATAAGTGATGAATTCAATAGTCATGCGAGGCCCGAACGATCAATTTTGATGCTATGGATGATTTAACCATTGGATTCATACGTCATGACAAATATTGGCGATATATTTTCATGGCCAGGCACGTTTTTTGGGCGATAAATCTAATTGTAAAAGAGAGAAATATGTATTATACGACCACTAAACTCATGACAAAACGATGCGATAACTGAACAGTAATAAGAAAAAAAAAAGAGAAAATATATAATAATAATAATAATAATGATAATAATAATAATAATAGCAATAATGGTAATTAATAATAATAATAATTAATAATAATAATAATAATAATAATGATAATAATCAATAACAACAATAATAATAATTAATAACAATAGTAATACTAATAATGATAATTAATAACAACAACAACAACAATAATAATAATAATAATAATTAACAACAATAATGATAATAATAATAGTAAGACGTGTACATAAAGTCTTATGACATGACATGAGTAAACGATAAATATATTCGATGAAGTTGCAAGGCGAAACAAGCCGTCATGACATCTCTCTTCTTCAAATATGAGTTTATTATCTTTTGATGTTGTTTCATCCTATATTAGCCCTTCAGTCCATTGCTCAACGCTCAGCTGGACAGAATACCCTGGTGCTCTTCAGATCAAACTCCATACTGGCGTTATCCGATCGAAGAGCTTAATCGAGAAAGCTGTGACTTCTAACAACACACGAACAGAGTAACTCACCGTTGGGCAGAACCTAAATCTGGACAGGGTGTCATCAAGTTTAACAAATTAATTGAAAATGCATCAGCAACGTCAAGAATTCGTGGACCCACGCTGAGGACATGATGTGGGCTTTCAGACACCTCCCGCCTCCCTCGCCCTGGTTTAGGCGAACTGCTCGTGCCGGAGGCTTCGTTCTAAGGCAAATCGAGGGATGCGCGTTGAAAGGCGTCCCTACAGCCGGAGGAGACGAGTGATTATCACCTTGTGCTCGGATAGCTAAGGGAAGTGGCAGTCATTGTTGGCTACTTGTAGTGAAACACAGATACAAATAAAGAGGGAGAGACAGACAGAAAGAATGAAAAAGAGGGAGGGAGAGAGAGAGAGAGAGAGAGAGAGAGAGAGAGAGAGAGAGAGAGAGAGAGAGAGAGAGAGAGAGAGAGAGAGAAAGAGATAGATAGAGAAAGAGGGAGAGAAAGAGAGAAAGAGAGATAGATAGATAGAAAGAGATAGATAGAGATAGAGGCAGACAGAGAGAGAGAAAGAAAGAGAGAGAGAGAGAGAGAGAGAGAGAGAGAGAGAAAGAGAGAGAGAGAGAATTTGTCTCAAGTGGAATTTATCGGCGTGAGTTTCTGATGGAATGTATTGACTATTATTTCCTTTGAGGAATGACGTGTTTAATTCTGCCCTGCAGGCAAAGTCACACCTTCGGCAGAATTCTCCCCATCAAGGCCGTTACGAACAGCTAACAGACCGACTAAGGACAAATGACAATCGCATACTAGATGCACAGCTTTCGTATCTGAGATTGCGTTCCTGACATTAAGAAAAAAAAAAAAAAAAGGTATTGACACGACCGAAGCAGAAAATAAATGATGATGATAAAGCGGTGATTGGACGTCATGACGGGAATGAGCGGCGATTAGGATTAATGATGATGAGGAAGAAATATGTCCTCATCAGTGGAAGATTAGTCCAAATTATAACAATTGCCGTAATGAGGGTTGCGGTGGGCCGGTGGTTACTGTGCCGAGTCCGTAGATAACCTTCCTAACGAAGCTTAATTCGCCCCTGCATAGGTTTGGTTACTATGCAACAGTAAATGTCGTTAACTATGAGAGAAGAAAGGACAAATGAGAGATTAGGTGTTGGGCGTAAAACGAAGACGATCTAGGAATTGATTTACTCTAACGTTCCGACCAACTTGGTCTTCTTCTTCTTCTGAGAGATGTACAGAAAGTTTTTACATAGAAGGAGACCAAGTTGGTCGAAACGTTAGAGTAAATAAATTCCTAGATCGTCTTCGTTTTGCAAAATCCCACTACCCAATCTCTCAAATGTCGTTAACTATAAGAGAAAACTTTCGGGAAGCTAGCTGAGGTCGCCATGATAGTAAAATAAATGAATAAACAAAATAAAACGAAAGAGAGAGAGAGAGAGAGAGAGAGAGAGAGAGAGAGAGAGAGAGAGAGAGAGAGAGAGAGAGAGAGAGAGAGAGAGAGAGAGAGAGAGAGAGAGCGTGCAGGAGGACCGTGTGAACGGAACGGCAATTCTTCTTACCAAAGCTACATTTTGATAGGATCAAGCGTGACGAGCGTCCCTCATCTCACAGGTGAACGTATTTTGTTTTGCTTATTTACCTCTTTTTTCATTGCTGTTGTTTTATTGCTGTCGATTGTGACGACAGCGTCGTAACTCACCTTTTCATGAGTGCGCCGCTTATTGTTTATTTAACTCGCATGTGTTTGCTCTTAAACCTTGTTTGCTCCTTAGCCTTTGAGTACCCTACTAGACAGCCATGTTTATTCTGTTTTTGATTCATCTCTTTTTATTTTTTTCTTATTCTTATCGATTGCGACAGCAGCGTCGTAACTCACCTTTTCGTGAAGCCATTGCTTATTGCTGACTTAACCTTCATGTGTTTCCTGTTAACTGTGTTTGCAGACCTGGGCGCGTTCCTCGGTGCGTTCCTAGGAGTCCTGACTGGCATGACTGTTCAGGACACCGAAGAACTCACCTAGGAACGCAACGAGGAACGCACCCAGGTCTGTTCCTAAAACTTGGGGTACCTAAGGGATCAGGAATTAAAAAAGAAGTAGGAGAAGCTCGGGGAAAGGAAAAGGCAATGTGGGGGGGGGGGAGTGCAGGTGATCGATCACCAGGGTTCGGCTTCAGCGCCCGGGTCACCCTAGCTAACCATTAGGCCACCACAACTGTCCATGGACGTAACTGAACGTGACTACACCAATAAAAAATTAATCGGAATTATTTTTCATCCGGTCATTTCGCGGGACATCTTCCAGCTGGATGCAGTCAACATCAGAACAAGTACACTTACCGAATGGTTAGATTTTATTGACTTACACTGAATCCGATAAGTATGGATAGAAGGACGTCTCTGAACTGAATAGAAATATTCGGCGTCAACCAAAACAGACACGACTATAGTCTGACGCGGTGGCAAGAGCGATTCTGCTGTACGATGGATTTCGGCATCGAACGATGAATTTAGGGCGAAAGCGTTGAACTGGTGGGAAAGTCTGTGACGATAAAACGCGTATTCAGGCTCGTTCGCTCGCAGGGCGCTCGTGTCCAATATCGTTCGCATAGTATGCGTTCAAGCGCGTTCGTTCGTGAGGACGTTCGTATTCAAGGTCGTTTGTCTTGTGCTCAGATCAGTCGCCGGTTTGCTCTTGGCAACGATAACCAGCGTTTCTATCCTTGGGGGACAATATGGCACCGAGTAAGTGGAGGTGTAAAGGTGGTAAAAGAGAGATTTAAGACAGGCAGCGGATGGTAAAAGCGATCACTACTTTTTTAAATGCGGGGATTAATCTCCAGTCATAAAAGAACGCTGACTCACTCTTCCTGACTCTCTCTGACACTCATCCTCTCTCTCTCTCTCTTTCTATCTTTTCTGACTCTCTGACACTCATCCTCTCTCTCTCTCTCTCTATCTTTCTGACTCTCTGACACTCATCCTCTCTCTCTTTCTATCTTTCTGACTCTCTGACACTCACCCTTTCTCTCTCTCTCTCTTTCCCTCTCTTTCTATCCTTCCGACTCTCTGACACTCATCCTCTCTCTCTCTCTTTCTGACTCTCGCTCTGACACTCATCCCTCCCCTCTCTCTCTCTCTCTTTCTCTCTAACGGCAGTAGAAGTGACTCCGGGCACGTCGTCGAGCCCAGGGCGTCGATGGCGATGACGATGGCGATGGATGGGGCGGATCAATATGATCATTAGCATGTCGGGGGCACAAGGGCCCGTAGTGGCGTAGTGTAACGACGGCTGTAACGGCGGTTGTAACGGCGGTCGTAACAGCGAATATATCGGCCATTTATACAGTAACGACTTGTAAAAGTATCGATCAAGCTTTATAGGATTGTGAGAGAGAATTATGGTGAGGTTTATATAACTGCTTGCGGAGTGCGCATGCACGCGCGCGCGCACACACACACACACACACTAAAAAAAACCCACACACACACACAAACACGCGCACGCACACACACACACACACACACACACACACACACACACACACACACACACACACACGACTCGACGGGGCTGTGGTAGAGTTCGCAACCACTACTACAACGGTCCGAGTTCGAATCCCGCCCAAGACTGAAATAATTTCAGTATCGCTGCACTACGAGCCGTTACTCCAACTCTCATATGCGGAGAGTTTTGTGTGTGTGTGTGTGTGTGTGTGTGTGTGTGTGTGTGTGTGTGTGTGTGTGTGTGTGTGTGTGTGTGAGCTTTCATCCGAGAGGGTAGTAGCTGTCGATCGAACCCAACACGTGATCCAAGTCAATGGAGATTTACTTACACACACACACACACACACACACACACACACACACACACACACACGCACACACACACACACAACAAATATATACACACGCACACATACATAAACACGTACATACACGTATACACACACACGTTCACACACGCACACATACACACACCACACACCACACACACACACATACACACAACAAATATATATACACACACACACATACACACGTACATACACGTATACACACACACGTTCACACACACACACATACACACACACACACACACACACACACACACACACACACACACCACACATACACACACACACACAGACAGACACACACGACTCGATGGTGCAGTGGTAGCGTTCGCAACCACTGCTACATCGGTCCGAGTTCGAATCCCGCCCAGGGCTGAAATAATTTCAGTATCGCTGCGCTACGAGTCGTTACTCCAACTCTCGTGGGCGGGAAGTTGGGTGTGTGTGTGTGCGTGTAAGGTCACAGCATTACCCATAGATCGGTCATATATGAGCTTTGAGCTCTCTTCCGGGAGGGTAGTAGCTGTCGTGATCCAAGGCCATGATGATTTACACACACACACACACACACACACCCGTACGCACACGCACACACACGCACACGTACACACACACACGACTTTGGGCGCATTGGTAAAATTCCCTGCCGCTACGGCGGTTCGGGTTCGAATCCCGAACAGGGCTGAAATAATTTCAGTATCGCTGCGCTGCGGGTCGTTACTCCAACTCGTGGACGGGGAGTTGGGGGTGTTTGTGCGTGTAAGGTCACAGGATTACCCATAGATCGGTCATGTATGAGCTCTGAGCTTATGGTGAATGACACACACACACACACACACACGCACGCACACTATCAAATTTGACATAAGAACAAAGATTGGAGAAATTACAGTTGTCAACATTTCAGCAGAGTAGGGAAAGAGGCGATTTGTTGACCATTTTCAGAATCATGAAAGGGATGGAAATTCTCGATAGAGATGACATAAAAATGGGACAAGAGGGAAACAAGAGGACTCGAAAAGAAACTAAAGAAAGACAGTTACAGAAGAGACCTGAAAAAGAATAGTTTCCCACACAGAGTGATCGATGTCTGGAACAAATTGAACAGTGAAACAGTGAATGCCAGAACTATACACGATTTCAAGAAAAAAACTGGATGTGGAGAGATACGAAAACGGGTCACAATGAGCATAGCTCCCGTCCCGTAAAATACAACTAGGTAAATACACACAGACACACACACCTAGAGAGAGAGAAAGATAGATAGGTAGAGAGAGAGAGAGAGAGAGAGAGAGAGAGAGAGAGAGAGAGAGAGAGAGAGAGAGAGAGAGAGAGAGAGAGAGAGAGAGAGAGAGAGAGAGAGAGAGAGGGGAGTAGGGAGGGAGTGGGGTACCCGGACACTTCTGTAATTCATAGCTATAGATTCGTGTAACGAAAACATAAAGAACGACAAAAATATGGCCGCCGCGTTGGTGGCACCCCTGACGTGTGTGACATAAGGGTAATGGTGTAGATGTGTCATGTCGGGAGCCCTTCCCACCCCCCGAGTGTAACGAAAATGGAGCGAAGACCTCCTTCGTGTAACGGCAGAGGTGACGATAGGTGGTACTCACCCAATTGTCATTAATTGTGGCCCTTAGGGGACATGTCCGCGGTCGTAGCCCTACTCGCCGACGCCATCGCCCTTGTTAGGGTCCTTTGCGCCTTGTCTGCCTTGTGTCACTCGTTAGCTTGTGTGTGTGTGTGTGTGTGTGTGTGTGTGTGTGTGTGTGTGTGTGTGTGTGTGTGTGTGTGTGTGTGTGTGTGTGTGTGTGTGTGTGTGTGTGTGTGTGTGTGTGTGTGTGTATGTGTGTGTGTACGTGTATGTGTGTGTTTGTGCGTGTGTCCGTGTTTTAAGAGGTTTACTTTGATTTCCCCCTTTGTCGTATATCTGTGTGTGCATATGTGTACGTGTATGTGTGTGTTTATGCGCGTGTGTCTGTGTTTTAAGAGATTTAGTTTGATTTCCCCTTTGTCGGTTATCTATTTCATGTCTTTTAATTTTTTTTTTTTTTTTTTTTTGGTCAATGGTTGCTTGCTTTTTTGTTAAGATCTTATCTGTGAATTGTTTTGATTTATATCTATAACGTGTCTCCGATTTTTTTTTTTTTTTTTTAAGTCTTGCCGTTGCTGGAAGGGGCTTTCGTGTTTTTATTTATTTGTTTATTTTTTTATCGCCCATATGCAGGACAATTGCTTTTTCGTTTAGTTGCTGCCTTTTTTTTAAGTATACCAGTCTCTTCGTCTGTTGTTTGGTTTCTACAAGCGGTAGTTTTGTAATGTCCACGTGCTTAAAATAATGAATATTTTTAACATGTATACTTTGTCTCAAAGTCAGTCTGTTTGTGGAATAGGATATATTTGGCGAAACTTGCGAAGCTGCAGGAAAGGTATTTCTTCATTATTTGAATCAATTACATTGGTAATAACAGGTCATTAGGGACTCAATCGAGTCGTAAATTTGCAACCCGAAGACATATGTCGTCCTCCAGACGTCCCTCGAAGGCATCAGACAATGTCAACCTTGGAGGTGGAGGCAGATCCCACTAAATTGCTGGAGATGCTATGCCCTATGATTTCAGAAACATCTTTCTTCAGAGTAAGCAATTAAGAACTGTAAATCATTGGTTAAACTATTGAGATTTGGGAAAAATATATATCAGACCCACTCGTCACCCCATTCTGATAATTAAATTGAAGGGTCCTTTAAATTTGATGGGGAAGCTTTTGTTCTCTTAATTCCAAGGTTTTTCTAATGATTAAGACAGGACAAGGGGTACCTAATGTGTAGTTTTTTTCTACACACACAAACACACACACACACACACACACACACACACACACACACACACACACACACACACACAAACACATAGCTCTCTTCCCGTAAAATACAACTAGGTAAATACACATACACACACTCAGATGCACACACACACACACACACACACACACACGCACACACACACAAACACATAGCTCTCTTTCCGTAAAATACAACTAGGTAACATACAACTAGGTAAATACACACACACACTCACACACACACACACACACACACACACACACACACACACACACACACACAACGTTCCTCTTGCCCACACAAACCTATGCAAACTCTTTACTCGTACATGTTTGTTTTAGCCACTCATATATTTGACAAAAAAAAAAAAGCATCTTTGTTTACAGATTGTCACCTTGTTTATTGGTCGCAGGTCTTTCTTTCTGTGATGTTCCCTCGGCTTTGCATGTCCTCTCTTCAAGTTTTAAGTCGCGCGCATTGTTGTTGTCCGCGCGTTTTTGTCTTTGGTATGCAAGTGGGTCGACGCGCGTCTTTTGTTTTTCAGAGTTTTCTCTCTTGACCACATTTGTCTCTTGTAGCTTTGTTTACTCATGTCACCACGACGGGAATACATTTGTGACTTGGATTCCGCTCTATAATGTTTATTATTATTTGCTGCTATGTCTACGTGCACGTGTGTGTGTGTGTGTGTGTGTGTGTGTGTGTGTGTGTGTGTGTGTTTAGTAATATTTGCTTATCGTTTAGTCTATGATGAATACTTCGCTAGCAGAGCCGTACTACCGAGATGAATGAAATCACCCAGCGACATTCGGAACCAGAGGAAAAAATGTCACCGAGGTCAGAAAAAGTCAACAGTTAGGTCATCATTGCCATGATACCGGAAGTGACGAATATGTCCTCATTCTTCGAATTATCGTGGGCGGACATGAGCTCTTTGTAATCGTTTAAGATGACACCACTTCACAACTTCTCTGTGAAGCGGACTGTGTTTACTCTTTGTTCTGGCAAGCAGCAGACGATTTTATTCAGGTGAGGCGCGGGGTTGAGCCTGAACGGCTCCTCGACCGACCGGGACCCCTAGTCCGTCCCGCAACTAAATCGGTGTCATTGGTATTAAAAACAAGTAATACGAAGAGGAAATTATGCTCAATATGTAAACGTTCTATATAAGCCTCGTTTTAGTTAAGAACACGGAGCGAATCTATGCACCTTAGTTTCTGGTGTGAAGAAGCTTTCGATAGAGCGAGACCCTTCTTCGGCATCCTTCTTGGGGGGGGGGGGGGTGACATGATGTCCCCAAATCCGCGAAAACGATTCGAGGGCGCTTACCTCAAAATTGAAGCGGCAGGAAGCATATCACAGTTGGTAGCACTGAATACAATTGTTTGAATGTATGGCATTGGGGTAAATAATACGAAACACCAGTGGTAATTTTTCACCCAATTTTATACCCGAATCCATGCATTGTGTATTCTGATACCATTGTCCTCACTGTCCAGTAATGTATAGATAGTTTGCATGATTTCGTGAGTTCCATTAGGTAAAAGTCTAAAACAAATAAGCAATGTCTGCGAACGATTGCACTCAGAGCTGCCAACTGTGTCGAAGTTTCAAACCCCCTCTTCTTCGTTGAAGAGAGGCGTTTTCGAATCTGATGGAGCCATGTGTACCGACGCATCGTTGAGCTGCCAACAACAAACAAGGAGGGCGGGACTCGAACCGATCGTATCACGGTGACCGACTGCTCACGATAGGAAAGTGGCCATCACCGCGGCGGACACGAGGGGATCACCGTCGTGACCGTCCGAGACGAGCCATTTTTACGAGATCGTAAATCCCTGGCGGAGTCTTCGAAGTCTTTGTCTAATACCTTCAGGTTCGCCCACACCACTGTAGCGTTGCAGTGTCTTCTTAAGTTCGGTAACGCACCTCTAAGGTTCCTCTTTCGTCCGTCGCCAGACAATTTTATTCACTTCAGGAGATGAACTCGGGGCAAAACTCGGTCTCGAAAGCAACCGAGAGCCTGTCTTGTCGCGAGAGGACCTCAGTAGATGAATAAATTCTTCTGTCATCGACCCAACAAGAACGTCTGAGGCGCGTCACCGCGTTGGAGACCTTCACATGTCAGTCGATCCTGAGAGCGTTAACGAGGTTCTTCGCAATGCTCTACGATTCTCGTAAACAGTTCCCCAATGCTGCTCGTCACGCCTCTCCTCTCTCCTCCCCTTTCCTCCCCTTCCACAAGGGGGGCGCGTTCTGACATTCTCCCCTTTTCCAAAGCCCCCCTCCCTCCACCCAAAGGGTTGAGAGTTGTGGTAGGGGGGCTTATTATCTACATCTCCTTTAACCCTTTTGGTACAGTGGTATCTTTCAAATGTTCTGTCTTAATTAGGTCATCATGGTGAGGCACAGGGGCTGTACCGTCCCCCAGGGGATAGGACAGTCCTGCTGAGGACCATTAAGGCCAAACTCAGTGATCTGATGATTCTATTTATTCTTATAGGAGGAACACATCTTTAGCCGCCTAAGTGTGGACGTACTTGAAATGTTTTGTTTTGTTTAACGCTCATTACATATAACTTGCTGTGGATGTGCTGTGTCCTGCGACACTGCTTCTGACCCAGGGCAGTGGACAGGGTGCAGGGGTTACCCGTCATCTAGGAGGTGCTAAGATGGGAGGGAGGGTGGAGGGGTGTGGAGTGTTTTCGGGGATGGAATGGGTGGGAATGATTTTATGCCTTGTCCTTTTTGGCTACCTCCCTGGTAAGGGGGAAAAAGCCTTGGTATATGTATGTATGTACATATAACTTGAGATATAACAAAATAGAGGGGACGAACCTGACATAGATTTTCCTCATCATTGGTTATAAGTTTGTTTATGATACTTCACTCCTCACTGAATTCGTGTTTTTTTTTCTCCCATCATTTATTTTTCTTCGTGATAAGATCTATATCGATTAAGCTTTAAGAGCCTGCTTCAGTCTGATGGCAAACGAATCGGTGGATCTAAGTGGAAGCTTTCGTCGTTTATAGTCGGGTTAAGTGCGTCATTCCATTGAAGTTGTTTACTCCGGCGACCTTTCCAATTAATTTTTACTCCCCAATCTATCGCTTCCAGAAAGGAGGCGTTCACCTTCGTCCTCCTTTACCAGGGTTGTGGGTTCGAATCCTTCCTTCGAAGAGGATTGGCGTACATCTAAGGTTTTGAATCGCCCTTGCACAATCTCCAGAACCCATGAGTGTGTTAATCATGTAGATCTTAGGAGATAGATGATGAAAAGTGAATTGTCAGCTTACTAGCAGATACACTTCACAAGAATAGGTGGTGGGGGGGAGGGCGAGGGGGATGACCTCCTTCAAGTTCTTCTCTTTGTGCTCTTGAGGGAGAAATGGTGGCGTAGTGGTTAGCATGCTTTACCACCTGATACCTCGGAAAGCTATCCGGTTCGAAGGTTTCTTACTCTGTAGCCGAAAAATACGGATTCGGCCTGAAATACATCTTCTCCAGATCTCTTCTCCGTCAGAGTAGAGGCGATACCTGATAGATAACTGTAACCTGTAACAAGGGGAAACGTTTGTTTGCCTGTCTATTTGTTTCGAAACAAGGTCGCCATTTTTCCCAAAGGATCTTTACCTGAATTGGGACGGAGGTCCACATGCATCAGTTTGGTATCCGGGTAACACCGGGTGGCTGTGATACCAAGAACGTATTCCTAAAAAAAAAAAGAGAAAAAAAAAGATAAATAAATAAAAAAAAAAGGTCAAACTGATGTTAGAAGAGAAAATACAAATATTCTTTCCTTTCTCCTCTCTCATATCCTCTGCAACTGTATAAAGAACGTATTCCTCACAAAAAAAAATAGTTGTCAAACTCATGTTACGACAGAAAATACAAATACTTTTTCCTTTCTCCTCTCTCATCTCCTGTGAAACTCTTATTTTTCTTCCTCTCCCTATCTCCTTCGTTCCTTACCCCTCTTCCCTCCACTTCACCAACTACTCTACTCCTCCTCCTCCTCCCTCCCATCAGGAGGCGCTCAACTGCGACCGAGGTCATCACCTTTTCCCTATGTGCTCGGATTTCCAGTGGGGAGCAGAAGTCACCATCGGATGTTGTTGTATTCGACCGCAGGTCCGTATTGCGCCAAACCGACGCTTCGCTCAGGCACACGTCCACCGTTTCAAGATAATTCCATTTCGGAAATTTTCCGCCCGAGTTGTTTTATTTTTACACTTTTTTTTTCTCTCCTCAGAGTGGATTATGGATCTGTTTACAAATGGTGCTCATCTTCCTCATCGTCCACTCGCTAACCACCACACCCAAACTCCGCTTCTCACACCAACACATCTCTTTTATTCGGCCGGATCTCCCGCGCCTCGAGTCGCCTGCTCCCAACGGATGTATTTATTGCGTCCTATGGGGGATTACCTAAGCGTCGAGGGACTAAGGGCCGGGGATGAGATGGTGAGATGGTAGGGACGAGTGGGAGTAGGGGGGGTAGGTGGGTGGGACGAAGGGAGGAAAAGGATTTGTTGGGTGAACGCTTTGATCGCCTAAAGGAAAGGGATGGTAAAGAAGACACACAGACAGATTCATCCACAAGCGTGCGCGCACACACATACATACACGCACACACACATACATACACGCACACACATAATTGGTAGACTTCCCAGGCTGCCACTACGGCGGTGTCCGGGTTCGAATCCCGCCCAGGGCTGAAATAACTTCAATATCACTCCGCTGCCTGTTGTTACTTTAACTCTCGTGGGCGGGGAGTTGGGAATGTCTGTGTGTGACCCATAGATCGGTCATATATGAGCTCTGAGCTCTCTTTCGGGAGGAAAATAGGTGTCGATCATGAGTCCAACACGTGATCCAAGACCATGGTGAATCCCACACTTACACACCCACACACAAAGAGAGAAGCACAGATATCTGCCCTACCCTCCCGTGCTGTCTCTTCCTCTTGCCTTTAGTCCTACCCTCTTCCTTCCCCTGTTCTCCCTTTCCTACTTCTCTCCTTCCCACCACCAATTTCCTCATCTTCCTTTCTTTTGTTTTCCCCTTCCTTCTCTTCCCCTCCCCTCTTCTCTCCTCTTATCTCCTCTCTTCTCTTTCCCCTCCCCTCCCCTCTTCTCTCCTCTTATCTCCTCTCTTCTCTTTCCCCTCCCCTCCCCTCTCTTCACCTCATCTCCTTTCCTCTCCCCTCATCTCACCTCACGTGTCTTCATCTCTCCTCTTCTCTTCTATATCCCCCCAACCTTCCATTCACCTCAGCCAAATTTCACTGTCCATTCTTCTCTTCCTCCCCCTCTTCTCCCGCTCCTCCCCCGGCCCATCCTCTCCCTCAGGGACGGGTGGAGTCCATCCAGGGCGCATGGGAGTCACAGTTCGATCCCGGAAGTTGTGTCATGGGATTAGTAGGGTCCCCCGAGGGATGACCGTTCTGGGATCACTGTGCACAAGACCACCGACTCTGTGGAAAGTGAGATGGAGAGGAAGGGAGGGAGGAAGGGAGGGAGGAAGGGAGGGAGGGAGGGAGGAAGGGAGGGACACTTTAGGGCGACAAGGAAGGTCATTGTGGCTCGTGTCCGTCCACACAAGTCGCCAGCATGTCTGTGACAAACTGGACGAAACACTGGTAATGTGATACGAAATCAACCCCGCCTAAAATACGGGCCAGGCTGCACCGCCTTTCCAGTTGGCCACATGGTGGCGACTTGTGTGGACACGTCCTTAGCGTGTGTCCACACTCGCGGGATTTTGCTGTCATCATGCGACAGGCTGGACAAAACGCCGGGAATACGATGCAGTGTCTCCTCTTCCTTCTCTCTTATTTTACAAGTGGGTGTTGGCGAATTGTGTTGACGCGTCCCAACTCCCTAAGCAGATATTCTTACTCAACTTTGCCATTAGAACTGGAGAAGAAGGGGAACAAAGAAGAGGTCTTAATCGAGCAAAAGCCCAATGAGCTTCTGAAATAAGTCTCTTATTTGAATAAAACCACCTGACGACATCAGGACCAGAATCTCTATATTGCTTTACTGAGCTGAAAGAGCCGGCCTCTTGTCCCTTCTGCTGCTCTGCGAATTTCCTTCAATTTAATATAATCGTTTGGCGACAGGCAAAACAAATATGTAAGGCATTAACAGCGGTGAAAAGGTTAGACACGATTGTCCGTCCCTTAGGTCAAAGAATGAGTTTGGTGGTAGACAGGTAAAGAAAAGAACAAAAACAATTCAGCGAGCCAACAGGGAGCGAGGAGTTCTTGCGTTATAAGACAAACTATCTGTACAGTGCACCAACATGTTAAAGGGGTATCATAACACATATCATAATACAACCTAACCTAACATAGCCTAACTTAACCTGATCTAACCTAATTTAACCCAACCAAACTTTACTTACCCTAAGCTAACCTAACCTAACTTAACCTCACCTAACTTACCCTAACCTGATCTAATCTAACCTAACCTAACCTAGGCTAACCTAACCAAACTTAAGCTCACCTAAACTAACCTAACCTAACATAATCTATCCTAATCTAGCCTAACCTAACATAGCCTAACCTAACATAGCCTAACCTAACATAACACAACCTGACCTAATCCAACCTACCTCTCTTTAGCAAATTAACCTAATTTAACCTAACTTAGCCAAACCTAATCCCCGGGATTCCTCCTATTCTTTTTCTTTGAGTACCTTGTAGTGGGAGACAAATACTGCCATCATATTCCCCCGAGTGTCGTAAAAGGTGACTAAATGGGACGGAGTGAGGGGACTAGGGACCCCTTCTCTTCACATTTTTCCTCCCACGAAGCGTCAAGGCAAAAGTATGGAATGACACAGCCTTTCCTCCTAAAAGAAGATTAAACTCTTTGTATACCCATAGATACTGTTCGTATTTGACGTAACAAGCACATAACATCACAAACAAGATTATAGTGAGAAGTCTTCATGCATACAAAGAAGAAGTGAACTGAAAGAGTACAGCAGTAATGTTGAAGCTTTAGAGAGTAAGTTGGGCACTTGCTGAAGTGGAAGACCTTCAGGGGATCCATAAGGACGTAAGAACTGGTGCTATTAAAACTTATCTCAAGCAGCTCCTTCGCCAGCAAGGGTGTGTCTTGGAGACAGGTACTGTGAGATACCCTGACAGCGCACAGGATATGAGGAGGAAAAAATACTACTCGGGGATGGAAGGAATTTAGTTGAGATAGGCTCTAGCCCCCGTGAGTTGGGGTGAGGAGATGAATAAAATAGACTGGAGGTACAGAGACTAAGGGGGAAAGAGTTCTTCGACTTTTAGTGCGACAAGGATTAATCTCTTCGGCTTTGATACGTCAGAGGACAATCTGTGAAGAGAGTTACAGGGAAGAAGAGGTATACGTTATCAGATTTTATTTTATTTGATTTGATTTGATTTGATTTGATTTATTTATTTATTATTTTTTTTTGCTGACGGCTACCAAAGCGTGATGCCACAATCCAATGATGGTACAAGGCAAATGGTACCATGTATAATAACCCTCGTTCGACAGAAGATATTCTAGCACAGCTTACTACTAAATTGCTGTACCAAAAGCAAAGGTCATAAGCAGCCATTTGCAACTTCCTGTTGGTTGGTAATATTTAAAATCTATCTTGTTTTCGAGCTACAGCCCTCTACATGTGGGGAACCTTTAGTCTGACCTTACAAGGTCATCCAATGTTAAAAGTTTTTATGCCAAGTGAAAAATCACAAGCGATTTTTTAAATGATGAGGAAACATGTTTTCGAGTTAAAATTCAGTGAACATCTTTGAGTTTGACCTTTGAAAATGGCTTAAGGTGAAGCTCTGAACTTTTCAATGTCGCCATTTAAATGAAAAATACGATAGGAATTAATTTGGTATTCGGTTGGAGTAATCCAGCACTTTTTGAGAGAAAGGAAAAATATATGTATAAATAAGCATATATATATATATATATATATACATATATATATATATATATATATATATATATATATATATATATGTATTCATATACAATACATGTTTATACATACATATTTACATACACGTGATCGAAGACCATGGTAAATCACACACACACACACACACACACACACACACACACACACACACACACACACACACACACACATACACACACAAACGCACATATTTTTCACGAAAATTTAATATCAATTTATACAAAAAAAAAAAAAAATAAATAAATAAATAAAAAAAAATCCCAAAAATAAAGGAAACAAAGAAGCAATGAAGCAAAATGGCAAATAACCAAAGAATCAAAGAAAGAAAGAAACAAAAAGCTTAGGAAAAAATCCAGAAATAAAACTATTCGACCAAAAACGCAACCTTTCCCCCGACTTCGTCCGTTAGTGAGGTAGAAAACGAATAAATAATATGAGCGGCGAGGAGAGTGGCCCCGGCCTGCTCAGGTGAGTCAGTGACCCTACGTTTGAGGAAAGAAGTTCAGGATAAAAAAAAAAAAAAAAAAAAAAAAAAAAAAAGGTAACACACATCAGTAAATGTTATCTGGTACAGACAAACTATTAATTAAAGGCACAAAAAATCATGAAGATAATATGGGAAAAAAAGTATGTGACTTGAAAATTAAATGTTATCTGAAATATTTGATTAATTTAGAATTTCGAAAAACTTGACTCTTCACTCTTCGACGAAGAGCGCCCTCCAGCAAGAGGGAGGGAAGGTTATATATGGCTTCCGTCTTCCTCCAGCTTTTTTTTTTTTTTTAGCTTTTAAACTTTTAGTTTAAGACTGCCTTTAGAGGGTTGAACTGAACTGGATTAAGATTTACATGCACTTGAAGTGCTTAACATGTTTGCTGTGATGATCTGAATGCCACAAAGTGATCGTTTATAGCTAAAAAAAAAAAAAAAAAAAAAAAAAAAAAAAAAAAAAAAAATAAAGAGGAAATTATAGTCCAAGAGTGGAGAGTCTGTACTTTGGCCCTCGACGGAACGACGTGTAGGGCCCGTAGACGGGATCTGTCAGGGCTGAGTGATGACCTACAGCAGTGACAGGATGATGTGATCTGTTTGACTTTGGCCGCTTGATGGCGGAGACTGGCGAGGTGGACCACGACATCGACGACGACGACGACGAGGAGGAGGAGGGAGGAGGAGGAGGAGGGAGGAGGAGGAAGAGAATAAAGACATAATACCTTCAGTCTAGTGACATTCTTTACAAATTATGTTCTGACTAACGTCCAACGGTTTTTTTTTTTTTTTTTTGGAGAAAACGAAGTCTTGATCGACCAAGACATTTTTTTTCTTTTAAGGCTGTCACCGTAGCTGAATGGAATTGTCTGGCATGAGTCGGAACAAGATAAGGGCACTGCTGTCGAATCGAAGAGGAGGAATGGGGACGGGACGGAGGTGATGTAGGGTCGAGGAAAAGCGTGAAAAGGAAGATAGGAAAGGAAGGAAAGGAAAAGGAAAACAAGGTAAAGCAAAACAAGACAAGGGACAAGGAAAGGCAAAGCAAAAAAAAAAAAAAAAAATTAAGGTAATAGGTAAGAGAAGGGGAGTGAAAGGAGGGGGAGGGAAGGGAATCAAAAGGAAGGGAAGGAAAGGGAAAGGAAGGGATGGGAAGGGAAAGGAAGGGAAGGGAAGAAAAGGGGAAGGGAAGAAAAGGGGAGGGAAAAGAATGGAAGGGAAGGCAAGGGAATGGAAGGGAAGGGAAGGAAAGGGAAGGAAAGGGAAAGGAAGTGAAGGGAGGGGAAGGCAAGGCAAGGCAAGGGAATGGAAGGGGAGGAAAGGGAAAGAAAAGGTAAGGAAGGGGATGGAAGGCAAAGGAGTAAGAGAAGGGGAGGGAAGGACAAGAACTGAAATGGAAGGTGGAAGGTGAGGCTGGTTTGTGGTGGAACAAAATTGGGTGTGGTGGAGACTGAGGGATAAGGGTGAGGTGGAGAGGAGTGGATGAGACTAAGGAGTAATAATAACGAGGGAGGGATGGGGGGAGTGGGGGAGGGGGGGAGCGTGCAGCTGGGTCACCTCGATGACCTGAAATTCACGTAATGAGGTCAGCTGGGAAAAACGAAGAGGAAGAGTAAGAGGAGGTGAAAGAGGAGGAAGAGAAAGAGAAGAGGTAAGAGGAAGAGAGTGAGGAGGAAGAGGAGTAGTAGGAAGAGGAGGAGGAGGAGAGAGAGAAGGAGGAGGAGAGGGAGGAGTAGGAGGTGGAGGAGAGGGAGGAATAAGAGGAGGAGAGGGAGGAGTAGGAGGAAGAGAGGGAGAAGTAGGAGGAGGAAAGGGGGGGAGTAGGAGGAGTAGTAGGAGGAAGAGAAGGAAGAGGAGGAGGAGAAGAAGGAATGTATTAATTATCTTATCAGTGTTTTGATTTCAAGTCCGCTAACCCTTTATCTGCCAGGGAAGAAGGGAGGAGGAGGAGGAGGAGGAAGTGGAGGACAGGGAAGGGGGGGAGGAGGAGGAACGTGGGAGGAAGAAGAGGGCTATGAAGTGCGGGTACATGTGATAGGAATGGAGGAAATGGAGGTATGGAGGTATGCGCGAGACCGCATTGGAGGAGGGGCATGGAGGACGTCGGGGAGCTTAGGAGGGCGTGAGGGGAGGGTGGGGGGGTTCTCTGAATACGTCAAAGTGGAGTGGGGAGGACAAGTGGAGGTGAAGGAGGTGGAGGAGGTGGAGGGAGGGAATGGAGGACGAGAGGCGAGAGGCAGGTGTGAGTTGAGATTGGATTGGGGGTGCATGAGACTACTGGTGGGGAGGGGGTGTCATGTCGGGAATTGTGAAGGACGGAAGGGGTGTGAAGAATGAAGAAGGCGTGAAGAACGGAAATGCGGGCGTGAAAGACCAGCTTGGGGGGTGGGGGAGTGAAGTACAAAAGGGCGGTGTGACGGACTTAGGAGAGCGTGAAGGACGAGAGGAGAGGGAGGGGGGGGGGCGTGAAGGTTTGAGGCGAAAGTCAAGGACGAAAGAGGAGTGGGGGACGGAAGGATCGTGTGGATATAAAACACAGAGGAGGTCGTGATGGACGGAGGATACCGAGAAGGATTCAGAAAAAGGCTGAGGAAGAGGGGACGAAGATAACAAAGGAAATAGAAAGGACGGAGCCGGACGTGAAGGATGAAAAGGGACGTGGAAGACAGGGCTTTAAGGATGGGAGGGAGTATGAAGGATGGGGGTATATGTAGGATGTTAAAGGATCCTGTGGAACGGATGAGGCCGTGAATGTCTAGGCAGGCGTGAAGGACAGCCGGAGGGTACATGAAGGACCGGAGAAGGACAGAGGATTTCGCGAAGGACGCAAAGGGGCGTGAAGGAGAGATGGGAACATTGAGAGCGAGAGGAGATATCTTGATATGTTAAGGAGGGAAATGGAGCGTGGGAGGGGATACAGAATAGTTGAGGGAATAGTGGAGAAAGGTAGAGAAGAGGAGGAGAAGGAGGAGGAGGAGGAGGAAGAGGAGGAGGAGGACACAGTGGGGATCCTGAAAGCCCTCCAACAGCTGAATAAAGTCTAATTATAACGTGAACAAAATTTAGAGTAATTTCAGACCTTGATAGGCGAATAAAATTAATTCTAAGCCCTTTAGGGTCAGGGTCCCTTGGGTGGTTAGAATCGTCTGGCCTTTGCTTAGGCATGAGTAAAATACCCTCCAACCTTAAAACAATCGTTCAAATCAGTAGTAGTAGTAGTAGTGATAGTAGTAGTAGTAGAAGTAGTAGTAGTAGTAGTAGTAGTAGTAGTAGAAGTAGTAGTAGTAGTAGTGGTGGTAATAGTAGTAGTAGTAGTAGTAGTAGCAGAAGTAGCAGTAGTAGCAGCAGCAGCAGCAGCAGTAGTAGTAGTGGTGGTAGTAGTAGTAGTAGTAGTAGTAGTAGTAGTAGTAGTAGTAGTAGTAGCAGTATTAGTAGTAGTAGTAGTAGTAGGCACACCCCGTCCGTTTTGGACAGAACTCTCCCAAGCTTCGTCTAGTGAAGAGCCCTGAAATTTCTCTCCAAAGTTTAGTATTCTTCCGAATCGTGTCGGCAGTGTTTTTGGTTCCATCGGCTGTGTCGCGATTGCGTTTGCTTTACTAAGAAGCATCTGGTGTATAAATTGCACGTTACTGTCAAAACTTTCGAAACAACTAGTTGTGTAACTCACGCGTTCAGCAGTGAAGGAGATTTGTGGATGCGCGTCGTGTTTCAAAAAGAATGAAACTTTATTTTGTGAAGCTATCCTATAAAGCCAACAGACGATAGTGAAACAGTATATGTTTCCAAAGTCATTACTCGAATTTATTATTTTTTATTTTTTTCCCTTTTCGTCTTATCACTGGAAAAAAGATCAAAATAACATATAAGGATTTCTTCGCTTTAGAAGACTACCTCAGACGATGTGAGGAAGAGACTCGGTCCTGGGTGTCGCCTTTCTCCTCTTTTACTTTCGTGCTGTTGGTATCCATTCCTTTAGGCAGCACTCGATGAAGAAGACCTGATGTCATCTGGAGCGTCCACTACCTCTTGCCAATCACTTTATTACATTTAAAGGAATACATGACAAAACCCCAATAGGAAAATTTGGGGGGGGGAGGTCATAACCTAATGTAACCTAAACTAACGTAACCTAACCTAACGTAACCAAACCTAGCGTAACCTAACATAACGTAACCTAACCTAACGTAACCTAAACTAACGTAACCTAACCTAACATAACTATTGGGGTTTTGTCCGTTGGGGTATTGTCCGTTCACCCATAGGAAAACGTTACCGAGGATATGGTATTTTTGGTGGTCGAGGATTCTATGAGACGAGATCATGATGACATCCTACAGCGGAAGACTAAACGACCTCGTAGACTCGTCTGTCAACCGGGCCGTGACATAGCTGAAGGGAACACAAGTCATCAGGGAACACAGGCAATTAAACACGGCTGTCACGGTTGTTCATACGGGTAGCAACGATGTGAGGAGAGAATAAAGTCAGAAGTTCTTGAACGGAATGGTAAGGTTCTCCGGAAACTTGAGGAACGTGGTGGAGTTCCTTCAAGGTTTTACGGAAACTTGAGGAACGTGGTGGAGATCCTTCAAGGTTCTCCGGAAACTTGAGGAACGTGGTGGAGATCCTTCAAGGTTCTCTGGAAACTTGAGGAACGTGGTTGAGTTCCTTCAAGGTTCTCAGGAAACTTGAGGAACGTGGTGGAGTTCC
>NC_134811.1:12208663-12211163 GCF_046742065.1 Oratosquilla oratoria
GATGACCCTGCTCATAGGGTCATCTCTGAGAGAGATGACCCAGCGAGGACGGAGCCGTGGGGTGCTCACGTAGTTCGTGGCCACGCCAAATACATTTTATCTGATGAGAGATGGTGGGGATGGATCAGGAATCTGTCTGGAAGCTTGCCAGGGATGATTCTCGGGGAGAAGGGTAGGTGAGGCTATGCGCTGCCATGGGGTTGACTATCGTGGGTTGTTCGTTTGGTTTCTGTTGCGGATTCAGGATCCCCTCGGGGAGGGGGGGGGTACTTGCCACGCGAGAGGATCTTGTGGTTTCCCCTTGTGGGATTTCTTGAAGTAATCTATCCCAAGCTTCGCGCCTGAGGTTGAAATCCAACGATGGACACTCTAAGAGATATGTACAATGGCGAGTCAATTTCTCTTGGAAATTTTGATGCACCAGGCTTTTAATCCTGGGGGAGTTTTGCTGCGGCCGAAGCCGTCACCTATGCTCTATGTGCATGGGGAGCCTAAGTAAATATTACTTAGTAGTCTGACCTCATTTGCTCTCATACATCACACAAAATTACACTCAATTAAAATTTATTGTCGAAGGTTCTAATTAAAGGTCCGTAAAGAGACAATGAAGTCATTGGGGTACATTGAAAAATAAAGGGAAAAAATTGCATATTTTAGGTTCCTTATGCGCCAAAATAGACATTTTATCTTGTACCAGGCAGACAAAAAAAAAAAAAAAAAAAAAGAAAGAAAGAAAAAAATCTTTGTTTTTACTTTGTCATAACTACAAAAAAAGGGAAAAGTACTCTCTAGGAGAGTTCGCCCTTTACTAGAATTCGTTTTTAGTCTCTTTTTCATTTCATACGGCATGTTGACTGAGCGCAAATCTTGATATAAATGATGAGGACAACTGCACACCACCCCCTTGAGCTCGCGAGGTTCTGAAGGAGAGGCATGGTGTTGACATTCCCTGTCTCTGCGTTCTTCGCGTTTTGTGACACATCCAGCCGCGTCGCTGGAACTGTTGACAACGAGATTTATGCAACTTTGAATCGCTCCTCCACATTCGTTTTCCCCAATGTGCTCCTCACGTAAATAATTCATTCAGCGTCAGGTTTCCTCATATGAAATTGTGGTGGTGAGTTAAGGAAGTTTGCCAGGTATAGGTAGGGGTGCACCTTTATGTAGGAATGAGTTGTTGATGTGCTTTGCAGACGGGAGACGGGGAGGAGAACCCATCACAGTATCAATTTTTGACGACCTTAGTCCTCTTCTTTACAGAGTCGAACTTTTCGCATTTGAAATAATTGTTAACTTTGTTATCTGAGTGAAAGAATTAATCAGAATTTAATCCACTTCTTTTCCAGCGCAAAGCCATCCATTAAATGAATAAAGTAATCTGGCGTGAGCCAGATATTGGTTTGTAGTTTATGGTGCTTTATTATTATTTTGTTTTTTCTAAAATTTTCTTTTTCTTCTCCTTCACAGCGATGGTGACGATACATGCTCGGACTGTGTTGGAGATGTTGGTGACAGTTGTGGGAGTGGGGCTTCTTGTCCTCACGCCGACCTGCAGGTCTTCAGGAGTCAAGGGTGAGTCTGGACGATGAAATTTCCTCCTTCAACCAATAAGCGCTCCAAGGTCGAGACAACTTTTTCCAACCGAGGAGATTTGTCAAGACCCACTTTTTGTACTTTAATCCCGAAACTGAGTAAAGTTGCTTGGCTTAAAAAAAAAAAAAAAAAAAAAAAAAAAAAAAAAAAAAAAAAAAAAAAAAAAAAAAAAAAAAAAAAAAAAAAAAAAAAAAAAAAAAAAAATCTTAACATTTTGTCTTTGTACTTAATGGAATATGGGTCCCTTTTTCAAATCTTTAATGCCCAGTGATGACGCTAAGCTGAATAAGTATCTTCAGCATTAACCAGGATAAAGTCTTTAAATATGTGAAATTCATTCTTTTAAACAAATGCTTCTAACAAGATAGGGTTTCTGCACTACAAATCGGGGCTCCAAGACAAACCCTAGAAACTGCTTTGAATTGTATTTCCGATTACCATAAAGGATCGCAGATTTGTGTTATTTCTTCTGTCTTTTGAGTTTTGTTTGACCTCTTTCCTACGGTAACATCCAAGTCTGTACAGTGCGTCAGTGTTTATGACGTAACTATGACGTCACTATGACGTTACTATGACGCTTCTCCTCAGGCTGAATGGAATCGTCTGTAGTAAACCAATATAATATCTTTAAATTGCACCAAGAAAAATCGTGGAGCAGAGGGTAGCGTTCTTGCCTTAAATGAGGGAGGCCCGGGTTCGATTCCTGGGCAGTGCGAAAGGGAAATAGTTCAAATCGCACATTCATGGCTTAGCAACAATTCTATGCAACGGCAAATATCAGAGGTGCAGTATACCAGTGTCTCCTAGCGGTGATGACACATAATCAGGACGGTCACATTTTCCATACATAAGATGTACCTTCTTTCCCTAAGAGGCTACTACCGCTAGGTGCTCACATTCTTTATAA
>NC_134811.1:12216163-12221163 GCF_046742065.1 Oratosquilla oratoria
GTAATTATTTCAGCCCTGGGCGAGATTCGAACCCGGACCACCATAGTGGCAGCCGGGAACTCTACCAACTGTGTGTGTGTGTGTGTGTGTGTATGTGCGCCTGCGTGTGTGTGTATAGGTATGTGTGTAAGTATACTTGTTTCTGAACCCAATTTTGTCTATGTAAACTTATACGTGTCCGTGTATGCCTATAGACATTCGTACTCTTGTTTACAATTATACCAAGTATTTGAGAACCTGTACAACTTTAGTATTTACTTTACCTGGCCCTTCTACATCGAAAGGCAAACCTTTTGAGCACCATACCGCACTGTATAACATCTCTACCCGAAATGTGCCCAAAAAATGTTATTCAATTGAGACCACCACATCGACTAAATTAATGGTTCTTAACCTGGGGTTCGAATCCTTAATCCTACGGATACGAGACATGATAGCCAGTGAAATGACACTGTATATTTACCATGAGAAAGCATAATATGTGTTTATTGTATCCTACTAATTGACATTTCTAATTTGAAATAAAAAAGTACCTTTGTTCATTTATTGAATACATGTAATCATTTCTCAATAAGGTTTGTATCACTTACCCTTTTCATATGTTTGCTTTGTATCTATATTGGATGGGGGTACGAGATTTTTTTTTTTTTTTTTTTTTTTTTTAGTTAATCAAAGGGTACGGATACTGAAAAAGGTTAAGAACCACTGGACTACATATACTATACATATACATATGCATATACACATAATATATATATATATATATATGTATATATATATATATCTTCCTGTGTGTATATGTATATATATATATATATATATATATGTATATATATATATATATATATATATATATATATATATATGTTTGTGTGTGTATGTGTGTGTGTGTGTGTGTGTTTGTGTGTGTGTCTTTATGTGTGCATATGTCTCGCTGGACGGAGACGCTTTCCAGACGTAGTAACTTATTTTATGGTACTGAAGGGTTCAACATATTCATGTGGTGTAATACCAGGGTTTCTCTACAACCGGAGGGGGGGGGTGTTCCCGGATCCCAAGGAGAACTTAGAGACCATCCACTCGGTGTTGGCAATTTGTTACTTATAGTTGTTAATGGAATCACATTGTCCGGATATGTTCACAGAAGGTGTCACACTTTGCATCTATGTTATTATCATTATCAGGTTTCTTGTTATGTAAATTGATTAATAATTTCTATGAGTGTTATTGTGTAAGTTTCATGTATGCCTACGGGAGAATTATTATATAGTATACTTGCAATGCATCTTAATCTAGGTCTGGAATTTTTTTTGGGGGGGACGTGATGCCCGTTTCCTATGATATTTATACAAAAAAGTTGAGAAATCCTGGTGTCTATTACATTATAATACATCTTCATTTTGTTTTCTCCAACTTAGATTACATGTATCTTATGATATTCTCTCTCCCTTTTGTCACACCCACGCCCACCGTCAACGCCGTTCACGTACGTCTCTCTACGCCCACGCACACCCCTGTACACCTATCTGCTCTTTACGCACGCCCTACCACGCCCGTGTCCACCCTCACACGCCCACAGGACAACGAACCAGTGGACGACATGTGGACTCGTTTTGTGTCCCGACGGCACTCGCTCAAGATCAAGGGCGTGGTTGAGGCGGACTCTGGGATGTACACGTGCAAGGGCGTCAACGGCTTCGGGCAAGCCACGGCCACCATACAGCTCATCGTGCTCGGTAAGTACATACATGAGTCTCCTCTCTCTCTCTCTCTCCCTTCTCCCCTTCCCTTAGGCCTAATTACTTAAGCAAGAGGGTTACCTGCCTAGGCCAGGGGGCGCCTCCCTACGACAGAAGCCGTCACCTCAACCCTCCTTTTCCCCCTTTACTACAGTTATCATCCTGTTTCTTCCTCTTTCTCCTTTGCGGTTATCATCTTGTTTCTTTCCTTCGTCTCTCTCTTTCTTTTCCTAAATTTCTTGTGCAGTTCTGTTGTTCTTCTTGCCCATTCTGTAATCCTTTTCCAATTGAGCTTCGTCCTCTCTCTCCTGCTTCTCTTCCTCCTCCTTATCCTCCTCTTCCCGCCTTCCTCAGCTCCTTTCACCGTTCATATCTGTTATATCTCTTCTCACCTTCCCTTCCTATTTCCTTTCTTTCCTTCTCACTATTTTGTTCCTTTTCCCTCTTCTTTTCTTCCCTTTTCTCGTCCAACTACTCTTCCCTTTCGTTTTCATCACTCTCTCTCTCCTCTTCCTCGTCCTCCTCCTCTTGCTCTACCTCCTCACTTCCAAACTCCTCCTCCTCCTCTTCTTTCTCTCCCTCTTCCTTTTGCTCCTCCTCCTCCTCCTCACCGTCGTCGTCGTCGTCGCCATCATCATCATCATCATCGTCGTCGTCGTCGTCATCGTAATCGTCATTGTCGTCGCCATGAACAGAACTGCCAAAGATTAGCCACAAGTTTTTATTTTACTCATTTTAGCCGCTACTCGCACTGCGAGTTGGTTGGCCATGAGTCTCTTTTGTGGAATATCTGGGGCCCTAAGACCGTAACGCGTTGACTCTCTAACGGACTCGAACCGCCACACATCTTTCCGTCTCGCCCTCAGACGTTAGACATTCGGCTACCATGGTTCCCACTAGACAGAACACGTTCTAGAAATCAAGTTACTGGGTTGAAGGGAATACTCGAGAGGGGTAACTCGCATTGGGATTTCCTCTTAGAGGAACAGGATTGTCGACCATAGAAAAAAAGCAAATGGGATCAGTGCTCTTCGTCAGGGGGTCGGGGACAGGATTAACTTAACCCAAATAAAGTCAATTGGAAACATCGGGGGCTCAAAAAACTAGATGACTAGAGTGAAGGGGATCTTAGGTAAAAGAAGAATGTCTGTTGAGCAGGGAAGAGAGAGGGTATGAACTAGGTGTGAGTGGAGAGTCGTGAATGGATGATGAATTGATGGAGATAGAAGGGATTTCTCCTTGTCTTCTCTAATTACTCGTGGGGGAGGGATTATGGTCACCAACATCGTCAATAGACATCTTCCACTTGACCCCACACTGTATGACCTATGGGTCATTAATTGAGTAAGGGTAGGAATCCTTTGGTCCTTCTCCTGTTCCTCTTTTTGTAAGAGAGTGCTATATAAGTATAGTACCCTCCTCCCACTCTGTACTACTAAAGAGGACTGCTGTAGCTTACAGTCGAAATATATAGATTCAGTTTCCATTTTTTTCTTCTCCGACTGTGGTTTTAATTCTGATACACACACACACACACACACACACACACACACACACACACACACACACACACACACACATATATATATATATATATATATATATATATATATATATATATATATATATATATACATACATACGAGTATATAGATATCGACGTATTTGATTTGTATAGTTACATTTCTGAACAATGATGATTTTAAGAGCAGTTAGCTTTTGTTTTTGTTTGCTTTAATTCTAGAGAAGAGGATTCACTTAGATAAAATCTAAGATACTACTTAGAAGAAGAAAAAATCTTTACTCCTGCTCTTAGCCATTTTGACCACTTTAATATCCTGGTTCTGGCTAACGTGATTCAAGGATTTTGTTCTGGCTGAAATTTTTAGTTTCAGAAAAAAAAATAAAAGCTAAAAAAAATTGTATTTCCTTAGACGAACTCACTGAGCCCCAATCAGCCGATCGAGCCCAATTGTCTGGCACTCTTTCCTTAATCAGGAGGAGGAAGAGGGGGAGGAGGGGGAGGAGCAGGAGGAGGGGAGGAGGAGGAGGAGGACAAGGTAATCAAATAAGATTAGAAATCAGTTTCTTTCGAGTTACAATTTACTCAATCGGCTTACGGTTTCAGTATAACAATAATGACGAAAAAAGATAATAGGATAGATTAAATAAAAAGTCAATTTTTCGACCTCGATGGAAACAAAGTCTACGGTAGACGTCGATTTGTTGAAGAGGAGTTAATCAAACAACTATGTTAATATGGAGAGCCCTTATTAGTGGTGTGCTAAGTTCGGTCTCGGCCCTTGAACACGAAGGTTCCCGTTCGATCCCTGAATTCAGCTGACTGGGGTTCTGGTGTCCTCGCTGGCCGTCCGTGGCGCTCTGCGACGCCGAAGACTCCCTCTCGGGTCTTCCAGAGCTCAGCTCGGTTGCGCAGGGCGTCGTCTTGTATATCTATTCAGGCTATCGCCGTGCGATTTTATTCAGTTAAGGAAGATTCCCTCACTATTCAAAAGGTCTAAGACATATTTTCCATTACTCATGTCATGAATCTCATACATATCTATTCTGGCTTCCCCCAACTGATTTTTTTTTTGGGGGGGGGGGCGAGGAATTCGCTTTCATCCACTCTCACTCGCCACCCGAACGTTCATTATCCCTTTGCCCCTTTGATGCCATAGAGTCAAGATTAGTTTCATTTTGGATGTTATGAGCCGATGTCATGCAACTAGCGGAACCCCAGCACTGACTACTTCAGCACGTCAGCACATTTCGTTCAAAGTGGAACCAAGAGATTTCGTTCTGTTTAGGGGTGAACCCAGTTTCAAGACTAACTTGGGATGAACCCTAACAGAATAATGCGTCTCTGTTCAAAGCAAGATAAGTTAAGTGTGCCGTCACGTTTACGGGTTTAATCGAGATAGATTGAACCTCCTTTGTCCAAGGACGCTAGAGGGCCAAGCCAGCTAACCCAACAAATAATTGATTACATCTAGATGAGCTCAAGTCGTTGGACCTTTGTCCAATTAGGTCAATCACTTGCGATACCGAGACTGATTAAAGGAGTCTCTTTGATACGGTAGTGCCTCTTAGGATAGAGTTAATGGTGATGGTGATGATGATGATGATGATGATGATGATGATGATGATGGTGGTGATATGGTGATGATGATGATGATGACGATGATGGCGATGACGGTGATGATGATGATGATGATGATGATGATGGTGGTGATGGTGATGATGATAATGATGATGATG
>NC_134811.1:12226163-12251163 GCF_046742065.1 Oratosquilla oratoria
TGTCCTCTTCCCTTTATCATTTCGTTTTCTCTTTTTTTTTTCATTTACAGCATTACTGTCACTTGTGTGACCCCATTCCTGTTTCTATTTATAATATTGCTGAAACTTAAGTTTCTTGGTCCTGGTTATAGTATTGAACTTGTATCTATACCACCCTGTACCTATACTACGAAATCCTCCAATTCGCTTTTTTCTTTTCTTCTTTTTATTTTTCATCTACAGTCGAATTAGTACCTGAGTTGCTCATCATCTCTCTCTGTTTTTTCTTTCCATTTTTGGAACTGCTAAAACGATCTGTTTCCTATCTCACCTAAGGATATACACTCCGCCCTTTCTTATCTAGCAACCTCAAACTAGTCAATGTGACTATTCTAGGGTCCTCAGACTCTTGTGACGACGTCTTTGTCAAATAATAATTCATGAATACCTTGAGGCGGTGTGAATAAGCCGGACATCTCCTTGGGAATCGGTCTGATATAGCACATACCCACACGCAAGGCAAAGTACAATGCTGAAGAAGAATAAGTATTGTGGTTATGTAATATTTTGTTGTTTCTTTGGATAGAATGTTGTTTCGGCATCGATGCTGCTGCCCCTGCATTCCTGTGACATATGAGCTGAGGTTTTACTGCCGCGTGTGTGTCTGACTCGGATATATTATTTACAGTATAATATTTACTTCATAGTTTTGAGGCTGAAGAGGGTCTCTCTCCCTCTCCTCCAGTTCATTCTACTCTTTCTTCTCTCTCTTCTCGTCATCGTTCTCCTTCTCGCTCTTTTCCATCTCCTCCTCCTCGTCCTTTTTCTTCTCTTTCTTCACTCTCTCCTCTTCTTACTCTTCTTCTCCACCCTCCGTTTCCTTCTTCTTCTTCTTCTTCTCCTCCTCCTCCTCCTTCTCCTCCTGCATCCCCTCCTCCTCTTCTGCCTCGTACTTTCCCCCCCTCCTCCTCTCGAGTGATGGAGGTGCCTCGCCCGCACTGAGATAATGAAAATGTTACGCATATTTAAGTGTCCCTCTCCAACAAGTTGAAGTTTCCCTTCTTGAAGTACTACTTCAACAGCTCGTGTCGGGTATCAAGTAATGGCTAAGTCTGGGTCTGGTCTGGTTTGGTCTGTTCTGGTCTGGTCTGGTTTGGTTTGGTTTGGATGATGTAGAGATCGGATCTTCGTGAAGTCTGTGAATCGTGGTTATAATCAGGACACCATGGATGAAGACCACGAAGTTCGTGAACTTTGTTCATATATTTTATTCATTATCTTTTCTTTTTATCTATTAATTTTCTATTTATTCTATTCTATTCTAATATTATTATTATTATATATATATATATATCTTTTCGTTTTCATATTACTAAAAATGAGTTGAACTTGGCCTGTCAGCAGGTTTATTTACGTGGAATTTTCAACCCTTTCGACACTGCAATCCACTTGACTTGTTCCAGCTTGGTAAACTCTGGGCAAAGGGAGGGGAAGCTGTGCCATCTAAATAAAGGGGCGAAGACTTGCCTCATTTGGTACGCCGACTCCCTTCATGTACTTTATTCTGGCTTACTGCGGACGACTTTATTCGGGTAGAGGGAGACAACATGCAAAAAGGGTTAATAGTTGATAACATTTTATATTATTGTATATTTTAAACCCACTATCGGAGAAATAATATCAGAAGTACATGAAAAATGTATATTTCGACTACTATCTGTGATCCTCTTCAGCAGAATGGTTACAAGGAGATAGAGTACAGGTATAAATGAGGTAGTGAGGAGTATAGAAAAAGGGACAGGGGAAAGTCGGGGGTGGGGGGGAACTCAGGTTACATGCCCTTGATGTGGTTGGGTCAAGGATGGATAGTTTGTGGTATTCTATGTTATTCTACGTGAATAGGAAAGTTCAAGTTGGGTCAATAGCCATTTCCAATCTAGCAATCTCGATGAGCCTTTCAGCATAGTGGGATGGGGGAGGGGGAAGGAGGGAAAGGTAAGAACCAGTTTAGGTAATATGGAACACACACATACACACACACACACACACACACGCACAAAAAAAAAATAGGTTGAAAACCACTGATCCAAGTGGTACAGTTAGAGACTGCAGTTCGTATGTACAGTGCCTAAAGCATAAAGCTTATAGTAAGGTTTATAATATGTGCTCATGTACTAAGAAAACATAGATCTGTAATGTATTGTATCCTAACTCGCTTGTGATAGGAAATTGCGAGGAATTACAATTAACTACTGAAATCCAAAATTATAGTGTAAGTCATTATACTACTCTGAAATGCTGATAAAATCTAACTTATGTAGATATTATTTTATAAGTATTTATATGATTATTCATGTTGGAAGTACAATTCATAGTTACATAGAAACAGACTAGCTAAAGCAGAGGACGAAAAACATCTTAGTGTAGTCACTAGTAACGGTGTTGATTAAACTCAACTTTTTTTTTCTGTTCCACAAAAAAGAAAACGAAAATTTTGGGCTAATTGCGCGCTTGTTAGACTTCAAAATTCATACAGTTTTTGACAAGATAAGCCCATCTTTAATCTGACTTCGTTTGTAAAACGCTGGTTCCATATGCTCCTGAAGCCTTAACTACCAATGAGACTACGGTAAGACAGAAAATGTGCAGAACGACCAACTGAAATTATGTTCAACTTTAGTAACAAATCAAAAGACAAAGATCTCCCAAAATATTTTGAATCTGTTTGCTCAGATAATGTAGCCCCGAAGATACCGCAAGTAAAAAAAAAAAAAAAAAAAAAAAAAAAAAGCAGCAGCAAATTTAATCGAGAGGAAAGTGGAAACAACTTTGCTAATCATGTAGTCAACGAAAATTGAACAAACTTCATACAGACACGATAGCGTGTAATACAGTTTGAATCTTTATAGCTGAATTAGGCAAACATCACATACACAGTAATGAACTACTCTTCCCCAAGTTCTTTTGTATCTGACCTCGCTTCCATTGTAAATTTGTCAAAAAAAAAAAAAAAAAAAACTTGCTCGAGGCTAGTAAAGCAATTTGCAGAGTTTAAACTATCAAGAAAAAGGTGAGAAGCATAGACCAGGAAGTTCGTAGCTGCGGCCGAAGCCGTCACCTTTACCCTATATGCTTGGACTGTTGAGGCAAGTAAGTCACTTCTGGCAATATTTTGATTATTTTAATCTGGGTAACGCCAATACATACATACATACATACATACATATATATATATATATATATATTTATATACATATATATATATTTATATTTATATATATAATATGTATATACATATATATATTACATATATATATGTATATATACATATATATATATACATATATATGTATATATATATACATATATATGTATATACATATATATGTATATATACATACATATATATATATATATATATATATATATATATAGGATCCAATGGCTCTTATAGCGTTAAAAAACTACCTCGATTATACCATCAAACTTCATTATACACGGATGATTTTTCATTGACTGACACCAGGCGATTTTATTCAGCTTAGTAAGACTTCTAGGCTTTACGGGGACACTTAAAAGTGAATTTACTTCTTGACTTATATGTTTGCTGAATTGTTTATAGTCCGCTAGCACTGTGCTAGCAATTAGGAATATAGTTGCTAGAGTCTTGCAGCTTCAAAACCAAAGCCACATTTAAGATATGGTTTCCATATGGTCTCCGAATGTAATAAGACAATGATAGATGAGGAAGTACGAGTATGCAGCGGCGAGTTAGAATCTGATAGGAAATACCAGAAGGAAATTATATAGACACCGTATTAAGTATGAAAACATCTAAACCAGTTTCCTAAAAGAAAATAACAATAATGATAATGATAACAAATTCCGTTGGGATAATTGGTATGTCTTCAAACTTTTGAAGTGAGTTGATAACATCGTAATCTCGAATGTGTTTACACTAGATAGCAACACTTCAGGGAATGATTATGTATTGCTTGTAATTCAGAACGCGAAATTGATACCATGATTTGAAGTCTGCATATGCGGACTGGTTTAGTTAAAATGAATAGTGGGTCTTGGATAATGTTCGATTGGTTGAAGGTCTTGATCTCTTTCCATTCATTTAGTTAAAAGACAAAAAAAAAAAAAGTAAAATGAAACAAAGTAGATAAGTATACAAACTTGCTTTTGAAGTTCTCAGCCATAACTCGACGCAGGATAAAGTTGCCTTTCAACAACCATACAGAGCAACTTTTTGGGGGGTTTCTGGGTCTCTTGGGAACCGTAGCAAACAAAACTACCAAGTTCACGAGTCTTCCCCTTCAGACTAAGTGAATCGCTTGACACCAGCCCCAGTGAACCAGACAAGTGTATTAGCTTTCTCTAGACAATTGAAGATGACCTCAAGGAGTCCATTCGAGTCTGGAGGGAATTGATCAAATTGATTCTGGAGAACACCGGAGGAGTTTATTCATGTGGAGGAAGGACAATTTCCTCAAGTACATGATCTTTGAGCCAGGACAAGACGGTCGAAATAGTTCAACTGATGTGGAGAAACGCACGCCGGGAGGCGATTTGTTGCAGGCAAATCCTTTGCCTGTATACTAGGGTATCGTCGTCATCATGTGGACTCGATCCAGGGTTCTTATACTAATGAGTACGGGATTAACACCATACTGAGGTGTCGGAGGAGGAAATAGCTACCTAACTTCCATATACCACGTCATCAAATATCCAATATCAATTGACTGGATTACTATATAACCCGTTGAAAATAGCACCGTCTTGTATATCCATGTTACATGCCACCAGACGACTCCATTCAGCCAGGGACAAACCCTTCCCACCCCACCCCACCCGGCTATCCCCATCGTCGCACTGCCCAAAGACTTAAAACCCAAATCCATTAGCGCCATCGGGGTCCGGGCCGCCTCATGAATACTTATCGTGGTTCCCGCAAGAAGATTCTGTTCAGCCAAGGGGAGCCGCTTCCGTTGGGGACGGGTTCCAGCAGCTGATTAGATGGAGTTAGGAGGGAACTCAACCTTTCCATGCACCAGGTAAAAAATAAAGAAACAAATAAGTGAAACAAAATAAAACAAGATAGATAAATACGTAACTACAAAAGCGGCTAGTTCAAACCGGAACAAATTTTGTAAAAGCTTTTCTGTCGCGAAGAGGTAAATTTCGAAAACTTTAAATGTCGAAATCTTTACAGAGGTTATTTTTTATGCAGATTAGGCTCAGTTTATTAATACTTCCAAATTACAACTTGGGGATTTTATCTATCAACCACCAGGCTACTCAATTCAGCCATGAGAAGTACTTCTATCCCCTGGCAACGAAACAATTAGGATTGAGATATCTTGCGAAAAAAGCTCATGAGTCCATTTGGATTTCATTATGATGTGTGATGATGATCCTAAGAGGAGCATACGCCAAGAGACACACAGCAGTAGCCGAGGCTATTGTCATATCTATATGTGTGTATATATATATATATATATATATATATATATATATATATATATATATATATATATATATGCGTGTGTGTGTATGTGTGTGTGTATATATGTATATACTGTATATATATATATATATATATATATATATGTATATGTATGTATATATATACACACATTCCACTAACAAATATATTATATGTATTATGTATATGTCATGAGTGTGCGTGTGTATATAACACACACACACACACATATATATATATATATATATATATATATATATATATATATATATATATATATATGTATATATATACATACTCCACTACCAACTAACAAAGATATCATATGTATATGTCAATATGTGCACTTGCGAGCGCAGTATACAGTATGTATATGAACGATAACAAAGCCAGGAAATGCCAATCCGACTCTGACCTCCCTCGGAGAGGATTAAGTTTTGCCCGGATAAACGAGTTTACACCCGGAATGGGCAAATCGGATTGTTGTGGTGCAACCAAGTCGCGGGATCAAATCAGTCTTGAATGCTGAAACCTGTCTAGCCTGACTGATCTTGACTGATGATTGACTTGAGCCCGACCTGAAGTTAAGTCGCCTTCGTTTGACTCGAGCCGTACCTTCAGAAAAAAAAAAAAGGAAAAGAAAAATATTCTCTCCAAGGTTACGAATGCTCGCCAAGACTTAGTGCGTTTTTGTGTGATTCAAATGTTCTTGGGTCACGTGTTGGACTCGTGATCAACACAACTATTACTCTCGCGGATGAGAGCTCAGAGTTCATATGTGGACCTATATATGGGTATTAATACTATTGCTGCTGCTACTACTAATATTACTATTGCTACTATTACTACTATTATTGCTGCTGCTACTACTACTACTACTGCTACTACTATAACTACTACTACTACTGCTACTACTAGTGCTATTACTACTACTTCTACTACTGCTATTACTACTACTACTACTGCTACTACTACTACCACTGCTACTACTACAACTACTACTCTTACTGCTACTACTACTACTTTTACTACTACTACTACTACTACTACTTCTACAACTACTACTACTTTTTATTGTTAAAACGACCCCCATCCTCGTGGAACTGTGTGGTGGAAGCAGCCAGGATCTGTCTCCCACAGACACAGTTCATTGGCCCCTCTCTTGCCAATGACTGTGGTCGACTACCCTTTTATCTATAACTTTATTGAGGCCTAATTCAGAACTTCATTTATTTTACTATCTACCACAGTCTGCTCAAAATCGAGGTTTTGTACATGTGCTGATTTGGGCGGTGGGGACCTGGTACCTCTCAGGCATAGGAGGGATGATCTTAAGAGAATGACAGTCTACATCTCATCCACGATACAATTCTGCTTTTTGGTTGTTGTTTCTTTTCTGCCATCACCTCTGCCAGACGAGCGTAGAAAGCCTTTGCCTAGGACCCATTCCACCTGAAGTCATAAAAGTTATTGGAGTGGGACGCCTCAATAGTTAGGTTATTGTAACAGTGGGCCATCGGGTCAAATATTCGCATGTTAAAGAAAGCCAATTGTCCCCGTGTCCAGAAACCTCTTGCGCTGACATCCACTCGTGCTTCATCTGAGGTGTTGGACATGCGGTGCCTGAAGTTCTCCCCTCCTAGTGGGAGTAATATTGGTTCCATGGTCAAATCCTTGCATACCTCCCGAAGCATTTGGGCAGTGAGATCACTTACCTCGTCATGTCTCATGCAGATGAATCCACCCTCCTTGCATATCATCGCATGGGTTGGACTAAACTGTGCACCACAGGAGCATTTGTTAGGCAGCCTTTCATATGCTACTACTATTACCACTACTACTACTACTACTACTACTACTACTACTACTACTGCTACTACTACTATTACTACTACTATGATTATAATGATTTTCTTAATTCTATTACATAATTTTTATCATTATTATTATCATCATTGTCATTATCATTTTATTATTCATATTATCATTATTATTATTATTATTATTATTATTATTATTATTATCATCATTATCATGACAATTATTATTATCATTACTACTACTATTATAATCATATCAATATCACTATTTTATGAATAGGACCACACTTGGTGGTCGAAATATACAGATCTCTCTGCACTTCAGGTATCATTGTCTCGAATAGTGGGTTACATATATTTATATATATATATATATATATATATATGTATATATATACATATATATATATATATATATATATATATATATATATACATATATATATGTATATATATATACATATATATATATATATATATATATATATATATATATATATATATGTATATATATACATATATATATATATATATATATATATATGTATGTATATATATGCATGAGAAATCACATAATCTCGTGATTCTAAATATGCGGAAAAACCACCGAGGAAAAAGATAAACTGGTGACCAAGCGCTTTCGTCTATTCAGACATCCTCAGGGTACATAGAAATGAAAAAGGACACAAGAACATATACACAGAGTATAAGGTCAGGAAGGGAACCGGGAAAGGTTGTGAGGCTTTATTGTCGACCTCACCTGTTCGCGGCAGCGGGGCTACTACCTTTTTCACAATAAAATTGTCCAGTTTGTACATACCATGACTTAAATTTAAGTCATGGTATGTACAAACTGGACAATTCTATTGTGAAAAAGGTTGTAGCCCAAACGTCCGCTGCCGCGAACGGGTCAGGTCGACAATAGAGCCTCACAACCTTTCTCGGTTCCCTTCCTGACCTTATACTCTGTGTATATATTCTTGTGTCCTTTTTCATTTCTATGTACCCTGAGGATGTCTGAATAGACGAAAGCGCTTGGTCATCAGTTTATCTTTTTCCTTGGTTTTTCCGCATATATATATATATATATATATATATATATATATATATATATATATATATATATATATATGTATATGTATATATATATGTATATATATATATAGATATACATTAATATGTATATGTACATGTACATATAGATTTACACATACAAATACATATGTATATACATATGCATTTACACGTGGATGCACATGTATATGCAATATTATTACATTGGCGTGACTATTCCATGATATGACATGACACTTATTCTTTTATTGTTGGTTCGGCTGATCTTGTTTTCCCTTTGCGTTCGGTATTGTGAGCACCCTGCATGTTGATTACACTTTCAAATGCAGAGTTATTTGGTAATCCATCCTGACGTGGGCCGGAAACAGAGTACACAGGTCATGATTTACCGCTGCTTTTATTCCAATTCCGAGCAGGTGGGCTTAGCCCAGGGCCGCAAAGGGAGAGAAATAGCATGTGCCGGATACACTTAACCATTTTGTCTTCGTGTGTGTGCGTGCGCGCGCGCGCGTGTGTGTGTGTGTGTGTGTGTGTGTGTGTGTGTGTGTGTGTGTGTGTGTGTGTAGGTGTGTGTTTACATGTGTGTCGATAGTTTTTTTCCTATTGTAGGTGGACACAACCCTCAAGACGGATTTCAGAGTTTTATTGATTTTCGTCGTGAAGTTCCTGGTATGGAAAAAGTTTCCAAACAAATGGTCGGGGTGGAGGAATGGAAAGTAAGAGAGTGGGAAGAACACACACACACACACACACACGAACACACACACACAGACGCACACGACTTGGTGGTGCGGTTGGTAGAGTCCCAGACTGTCAATACGGCGGTCCGGGTTCGAATCCTGCCCAGGGCTGAAAATAATTTCAGTATCGCTGCGCATCGAGTCGTTACTCCAACTCTCGTGGGCGGGGAGTTGGGTGTGTGTGTGCGTGTAAGGTCAAAGCATTACCCATAGATCGGTCATACGAGCTCTGAGCTCTCTTCCGGGAGGGAAATAGCTGTCGATCACGAGTCCAACACGTGGTCCAAAGACCAAGGTGAAAAGACCAAGGTGAATCATATCAACGCCCACACACACGTACACACACACACATACAAACACACGAACGCACGCAAAGACACACACACACACGCGCACGTACACACAAGCACGCACGAATCACACACACGCGCGCGCGCACACACACACGAACGCACACACCCACACACATATACACCCACGAACACACACACGCACACACACACGTGTATAAATATATGTATATATATATATACATATATATATATGTATATATATATGTATGTATATATATATGTATATATTATATATATACATATATATATGTATATGTTGAGACATTCTGACAGGTTGATGTAAGCGGAATAGGAAACACAGGAGTCTTGGTCTTGAGTTTATTATATGTGTACAAACGGGCTGTGGGCATTTTATACATGGGGTGGACCTCACCACCTCTCCGAGTTGCCATAGTTGGTGGCGAATGTGAACATCACATTGTGGCTCAAGTAACAATGAAGACATTTATACAATTAAATATGATAACACTAATACCAAAGAGATTAATAATAGAAAATGTAACAATAGCGGAAATAGTAACAATAAAATAAAAGTAATAATAATAAAAACAATAATAAAAATAAAAATAATAATACTAACCAAGAAATAAAAATTATTAATAGTAATCATGACAATAATAGTGAAAACAATGATTACTATTAATAATTTTTATTTCTTGGTTAGTATTATTATTTTTATTTTTATTATTGTTTTTATTATTATTACTTTTATTTTATTGTTACTATTTCCGCTATTGTTACATTTTCTATTATTAATCTCTTTGGTATTAGTGTTATCATATTTAATTGTATAAATGTCTTCATTGTTACTTGAGCCACAATGTGATGTTCACATTCGCCACCAACTATGGCAACTCGGAGAGGTGGTGAGGTCCACCCCATGTATAAAATGCCCACAGCCCGTTTGTACACATATTCCTTTGAAAAAGCATACCTGCGAAACTAGTCAGGAATAAACTCAAGACCAAGACTCCTGTGTTTCCTATTCCGCTTACATCATATATATATATATATATATGTATGTGTATACATATATATATATATGTATATATATACACACATACACATATATATGATACTGAAATCTAACACTGGAATACCACAGTCATAATTCACCTGTGATGTTAGACGTGGTGGAGAAGGGTTGGTAAACCAGGAGAGAGCGACCCGAACCAATGTCCAGCATTTTTAGGGGAACGATATTCTCTGTTCCACGTGGAATTTCCTCATGGTACCCTTCATATATCACGGTATGGGCCTCGTATATCACGGTACGAGACTTCATAGATTACGCTGTATAGATGGTTATATATCACGCTTTTTTTGGACTTTCATATATCACACCGCTTGGCCCTCATATAAAACAATTGTGACTTTCTTTGTAAAACTTCTTTGGGTTTGGTAGCATTGTGAATGTACATAGGTTTTTGCGTTCAGGGTATCTACGTTGCACCATGATTTACTAAATAATAAATAGTTGTAGTCTAATGAGATTTTTGCGAAGCAAAAAAAAGAAAAAAAAAAAAAAAAGTGTTCTTTGGTATGTGGAATTGTGGGAAAAGAACAGCAATGGTCGCATTGCGTCTCATTCCTTTGGGTTCTGTGCCGTAGCTCCTTAGTAATTCGATTATATTCTCATTTTCCCCGTTTTACGCGCTCGTTTGAATTTCTCTAGTACGTCTAGGAAAGTGTTACAAGGGCCGGAGCATTGCGCGAATGTCTGCATTTTACAAATGCAAAGGAACATTTCACCAGTATATTTACATGTTTATTATTCTTTATCTATTTTGTTTTTCGTCAACGTATTGGTTTGATTTACTTATTCGTTCATTCATTCATTTATCCATTTATTTATTTACATTTTCAATTATTTATTCATTTATTAATTTATCTATTCATATATTTATTTACTCGTTTATCTACCTGTTTATTTACCTGTTTGTATATTTAATTATCTATTTATTAAATCATCTACTTACTTATCTATTCATACACTTGTTTGTATAATCATTCTTTTTTATTTTATTACAATCGTTACTCTCTATTTTCTGTTTCCATAATATGAACTTACGTGAGTAAATCAGACTTAATCCATAACCGGAGAATGGAAAACAATGTTTGTAAGCGATGCCATGCACCTACTCTGTACAGCTTTTTGATCATTAGTACTAGTGCTAGTTTGTGTAGTGTACCATCTGGTAGTGCTCAAATTGTATGCTCCTCTTTCCTTCCTGTCATCGAGGATACAATGCAGCATTCTATGGGGTTATCTATCCCTTGTATCTGAGGCAAGGCTTCAGCTATGTTGTACATTTTCACGGCCCGGTATGTACTGTACTTTTTTTTTTTTTTTTTTTTTTTACTTCACTTTCTCCCTTATTAAGGACTACGAAAAAGATTTCGGTTTTGACTTGCTACCGCCGTTTGACACCGTAACACGCTCTGTTTGACCAATTTAGAGTAATTTCGTTACACGCACACACCAGCTGTTGTATTTCTGAGCTTTGATCTTCCTTTGATATCACATGACTGAAGTAGTCTCGCCTTTAAAGAAGCTGTATCTTTCAAGCACGAGGGAGCAGTCACATTCAATAGATATTGAATCTGCAAAAAAATCTATTTCAACCTGAATGAAGTTTTCATCCTCATAATTTTACTCAACTTGGTGAAGTTTCATTTCGTCATGAAGGAACTGTCATTCTTTGTTTTAAGCTGAGGGAATCTTTCATCTCTAATAACTTGTTTAATCAGAAGGAATTTTCTTTTACCCGAAGGAAGCTTTCATCTTCATTAACTTGCTAAACTCGTGTCAATTTCATTCCAGACCGTGGGACGTTTTATCCTCCACATTCTTGTTCAATTTGCTGCAGTGTCGCTTTAACTGGAGGGAATTCATTGTCATCCTAGATAATTTTGTTTAATTCAAGGCAGTGTCATTTTAACTTGAGTGAACTGGCATCCTATTTATTTATTTATCTTATTTATTATTATTCATAATGTTATATATATTCTTTTATCTATTTATTTACTTATCATTGTTATTTTTTCGCATCCGACCTAGTTATGGACCAAAAGGTCTTCTCTTGTCGGCATGCTCCTCCTTTGTAATCCTCAATAGGTTTCGTTCACTCAAATTTATTCACATCCTAAATAATTTCACCCTTCAACCCGAAAGAAAACGCACCCACGTTGGTTTTATGGAGTTAATTTCACTTTGGCAGCTTCCGTGCGAATCCCTCTTTCTGTTGCTCATTTCTTGCATGCGGGTGGGGGGAGGGGGGACGATCTCGAGTCTCTCTGGGTCGACGCTTCTTCTACTCTGACCTGTCGCTTTGGCAAGTGTCTCACCATAACCTCACGAATGGTTCTCGCACACTGCATCGCCATGATCCTTTGCCACTTCACCGCTCCTCTCATTTCGCCCGCGTGTCATCTTTCTAAAATCGCGCTGATTTTGTATTCTTCCATACTCACCACAATCCACCATCACCATTTTACACCTGCATGCCAATTAAGCAATGGTTACTTCGTGTAAAAGTATATCTACTTTTCAATGTAGCCAATATTTCAGTATGTTCACACAGCAATCGTTCTTCTTTTGGCAAATGTAGTGTGTTTTTGTTAGCTATGTACTGGGTAATTACAATCCCACCGTTGCCATCAAATGGCATTCCCCCTTTCTTTCATGCATGAAATCTGGCTGGCCTGAGAGAGCAGGAACACGAACAAATATTGTATGTATTTGAAGTTCAATTGAGCAACTGGGTAGCTGTTTGACTATACATTGATTTCTCCCTCCGCGTTTCTTTATTTGTATGTGCAATCGTGTAATGTACAGAGTTTAGCGTTTAGGGAAGCTATTCTTTACCTGGAGTGAATCAGATCGTTAAGGTTTGGACTGTAGCCGATATCTGATAAAATTCTCTTTACCAAACCTCCTGCGAAGCTTGTCAGATCCAAAAGCACCACCTTAAAGGGTTGTATTAAATACATACTTTAGTTTCTGATTGATCCTGCCCTCAATTCATTGTACGCTTAAGGGGCCAGTGGCTTTAGACCCTTTCCATCGTACACGCCCACACGGTATTATGAGTCATTGTTAGATTGTGTTCACAGCAGCCATTACTTCAAGTCGCTGTCCGATAAGACTTGTCAAGGATGCTGACGCATATGGTCCTTAACACACAAACACAAACACCTCTCGCGTTCAGACGGTTACGCCTGCAACACAGGGTTAGGGAGAGTATTCAGTGAGTAAAAGTATTACACCAGTAATAGTGTTTTCACATACACAAACGCGCGCGCGCACACACACACACACACACAAACACATACGTGCGCGTGCGGTCACATACACGCACACGCGCGCGCACACACGCACAAACACGTACACACACACACACACACACACACACATACATACACGGACACACATACACGAGCGCGCGCACGCATGCACGCACACACACACACACACACACACGCACACACACGTACACACACACACACCTTCTCTTTAATGTATAATGCATTATACATTAAGGAGTTGAGAGTAAATCTAAATATACAAGCAGATGACCTTAGGGACCTCCCAAGCACGAGACAAACCGCCACAAACCCAAGCATGAGACATAACCCCAAAGATCGAATCCCGAGACAAAATACTACAAGCCCAAGCATACGACATTTTGTCACAACACGAAGTCGGAGGCTTCTGCTAGCACGTGACATTTCATCACTGCCTGATTTACCATGTAACCTCTCCCAGGTTAACGGTAACTTCTCCCAGGTGACCGGTAACCTCCCCCACTGAAGAACCAAGTATGAAAACCAAAGTATATAAAGTAACATCATTACATAATTCACCTGAATATATCTTTTCCTGATCAGATAGAATATCCTAAAATCTACTGATGAAGGTTTTTGAATCCGAAATCGCGATATAGCAAACATGACCACTTACAGTGAAGTCATAAACTTCCTGTCAAAAGAACATAAGTCCATAACAATGCGTATGGAAAATATATTTCAGAAAATAACAACAAATGCACAATTTGCCAGGGCAGTGGACAGGATGTAGGGATGACCCGTCATCCAGGAGGTGCCAAGATAAGAGGGAGGGAGGAGGGCGGAGGGGAGTGGAATATATAGGAAATGGAATGGGTGGGAGTGGTTTCTATGCCTTTTTCTTTTTGGCTACCCCCCATGTAGGGGGAAAAAGCCTTTGGTATATGTATGTATGTATATATATATATATATGAATATATACTGTATATATATATATATATATATATATATATATATATATATATATATATATATATACCTTTTGGGCAAAGTCTTTCTCTTAAGCAATTACTGTTGAATGCTAAAGCACAAGTGGCATCAATAATTTTTAGAGAACATTTCTCTAACTTTTTAAGTATCATTTTCTCTTCATGGTTTAAACTCTGGAGGAAAGTACGAAAGTCGTCAGAGTGGTTTTCCATTTTATACCGACAGCTGTTTCAACCATTTCACATGGTCGTCTTCAGGGTAAAACTGATTACAAGTGTGAAAAACATTAGAATATAAAGGCCCGTGGGCCGTACAAACAACAGAGAAGAAATAAAAATGGTGGAATATGATTGGTGGGAATATGCGGGTGGGCGGGGCCAGGAAGGGGGCCCTTGACACACATGACAAGAAGCCGCGCTTGGAAGACCTCATCAGGGACACCGAAATCATTCACACAGACTCTAATTACGGACGCTTAATAATTGACGAGACAGTTAGTATTACTTTACAGCAGCCTACATTAAACGTCCAGAAGTCATCGGATCATGTCCTCCCTTCCAATAGGAAAAACAGACCCGCACACCGTGACATTTACCCACTGGAAGTTCCAAGACGACAAGACGTGACATTAGCTCCCCGTAGGTCTCGGCGAGAGGGTGCATCTAGACATTTGCTCACCGGGAGTGACAACCCGACAAGACGTGACATAGGCCCATCGTTGGACTAGGGCCCCCTTCCTGGCCCCGCCCACCCGCATATTCCCACCAATCATATTCCACCATTTTTATTTCTTCTCTGTTGTTTGTACGGCCCACGGGCCTTTATATTCTAATGTTTTTCACACTTGTAATCAGTTTTACCCTGAAGACGACCATGTGAAATGGTTGAAACAGCTGTCGGTATAAAATGGAAAACCACTCTGACGACTTTCGTACTTTCCTCCAGAGTTTAAACCATGAAGAGAAAATGATACTTAGAAAGTTAGAGAAATGTTCTCTAAAAATTATTGATGCCACTTGTGCTTTAGCATTCAACAGCAATACATATATATATATATATATATATATATATATATGTATTTACATATATGTATATATACATATATATATATATATATATATATATATATTTATATGTATATATATATATATATATATATATATATATATATATATACATATATATTATGGTGTAGCACCACAGAAGAACTTTAGAGACAGTAAGTACTATCATGTATTTATATGTTCTGACTGTCTGAACCTACACACACACACACACACACACACACACACACACATATATATATATATATATATATATATGTATAAGGAAGGATGAAGTGAAGGCAGCAATCAAGATGATGAAAGCAGGTAAGGCACCTGGTCTGGATGGATGCCATGCAGAATGTCTTAAAAAAGGAGGTATAGTGATGGTGGACTGGTTGGTGAGGTTATTTAATGTTTGCTGGAGAGAAGGTAGAGTGCCAGAGGACTGGAGGAGTGCGTGTATAGTTCCACTTTACAAGGGAAAGGGGGACAAGTGTGAATGTAGTAGTTTCAGAGGGATTAGCTTGTTAAGTGTAGTTGGGAAGGCTTATGGGATGATCTTGATTGAGAGGATTAGGAGAGGAACAGAGGGAGTAATTGGAGAGGAACAGTGTGGGTTTAGGACAGGTAGAGGTTGTGTAGATCAGGTTTTTGTGGTAAGACAGATATGTGAGAAAGCTATAGGTAAGGGGAAGGATGTTTTCTGGGCCTTTATGGATCTGGAAAAGGCTTACGACAGGATAGACAGAAAGGCAGTGTGGGAGGTTATGCGGATATACGGGATAGGAGGAAAGTTTCTGGGAGCTGTCAAGAGTTTTTATGAGAGTAGTAGAGCTTGTGTCAGGATTAAAAATGGAGAGAGTGAGTGGTTTGAGGTAAAGGTGGGACTTCGTCAGGGATGCGTTATGTCACCCTGGCTGTTCAACTTATACATGGGTGGGGTGGTGCGAGAGGTGAATGCAAGGGTAGTGGGTCAGGGATTGGAGATGGTTAAGGAAAATTGAGAAAAGTGGGAGGTGAGCCAGCTGTTGTTTGCGGACGACACTGCTCTTGTGGCAGAATCGGAGGAGGGATTGAGGAAGCTGGTGACAGAGTTTGGGAGAGTGTGTGATAGAAGAAAGCTGAAGATAAATGTGGGTAAATGTAAGGTGATGAGATGTACAAGGGGTGAAAGTGGCAGTAATCTAGAAGTGAGCATTAAGGGAGAGCAACTAGAGGAAGTGGATAGTTTTAGATATTTGGGTGCAAATGTGGTAGAAAAGGGTGGAGTGAAGGTGGAGGTAGAATGTAGATTGAGAGAAGCGAGTAAATGCCTTGGTGGTTTAAAAAGTGTAATGAGGAATAGGAATCTGGGAATGGATGCTAAGAGGAGACTGTATGAAGGAGTGATTGTGCCAACAGCACTGTATGGAGCAGAAACATGGAACATGAGAGAGGAAGAGAGAAGGAACTTGAATGTGTTTGAGATGAAGTGTCTGAGAAGTATGATGGGGGTTACTAGGCTAGATGGAGTGAGAAATGAGGAAGTGAGGAGGAGAACAGGGGTGGAAAGGGAGCTGGGAGATAGGGTGGATGAAAGAGTATTAGGATGGTTTGGACACATAGAAAGAATGAGTGAAGAAAGACTAGTAAAGGAGGTATGGAAGGCAGATGTGGAGGGAGTGAACATGAGGGGACGTCCTAGGATGAGATGGATGGATGGGGTGAAGGGGGCTTTGGGGAAGAGGGGAATGTCGGTTGAGGAAGGACGGGAGAGGACAGAAGATAGGGGTGAATGGAGAATGGTTGTATATGGAAAATGTTGTGATGCATGAGGTGGATTGGACGGGGGAATGGGGGTGAGGTAGTGTGTGTGAGCAAAAATTTTTGACGCAGCCCGAAGGGATTTCTCCCCGTCCTCTCCTTTATATGGGGGGACGGAGAGGGGGGGTCGCCGATTTAATGAAGCGGCCTTGCTGTGGATGTGCTGTGTCCTGCGACACTGCTTCTGACCCAGGGCAGTGGACAGGGTGCAGGGATGACCCGTCATCTAGGAGGTGCTAAGATGGGAGGGAGGGTGGAGGGGTGTGGAGTGTTTTCGGGGATGAAATGGGTGGGAATGTTTTTGTGCCTTGTCCTTTTTGGCTACCCCCCTGGTAAGGAAAAAAAAAGCCTTGGTATATGTATGTATGTATATATATATATATATATATATATATATATATATATATATATATATATATATATGCAAAGTAGACCACTTGGAAAAAGAAACTAACGAAGCAGAGCGCTTTCGTATATTACATCTTCAGTGCAACAAGTGGTCTACTTTGCATAAGTGAACACACGTACCCGTGTTCTTATTAGCATATATATATATATATACATATATATATACATATATATATATATATATATATATATATATATATATATAGAGGTAGCAGAAGGAAACGAAAAGTTAGTTTTCAATCTAGAAAGATTACATGATCGAGGAGGGAGCCCTTCAATAAGAGGATTCCAGTATATAGTTTTTCCCGTGCAACATCATCTCCCATTAATAGGAAAATTGAATATTAATGTGTATAAGACTTTTTGAAAACCCGAAGAAATGCATATTTCCTCTTCTGCGGAATCTTAATTAACTCTTTTTCGTAGGTAGATGAAAGAGGGAGAAGGTAGAGATGGTACGTATTTGCCAATAATTCAATATCGGGAAGGGCGAGCCGCTGCTTGGCTGATTAACAGCCCGATTCTTATATTTATGTTATGAAACTTTGATGTCACCGCCCGCGATTCCAACATCGTCAGGTGTCGTTGTGGTCGCGAAGATCTTTTATATTTCAATTTTTTTTTTATTTTTTATTTTTTTTATTGTTGGTAGGGAATTTCGTTACTGTGTAGATTTGAGGAACCTCTCAGGAACAGTGCAATGGATTCTTATGTGCATGAACGTGTGGACAGACATACACGCACACGCATGCATGCACGTTCGTACCCATGCACGCAAGAATGCGCGCACGCACGCACGCACGCACGCACACACACACACACACACACACCTTTACACACACACACACACACACTTTTACACACACACTTTTATACACACACACTTTTATACACACACGTACACAGGTGCACATGGATATAAGAAGCCATTGCCTGTATATCTTGGCACAATTGCAAAGCCTGATTAATGAGTCTGTACCCAGCTGCTTCGCTAAAGAAGAAGAAGAAAAAAAAGTCGAAGCAAAAAACGAAATGAAAAAGGGGACATCCTAACAAAGGCCTGCAAAGATCGATGGAAAATATGTTGGTGACATTAAGGGCGCCAAATTGCTGCGACATGATATCATTAGCAAATGCAGCAGACCGACAGACGCGTAGGCGCGTGCGCGCGCGCGCGCAGAGAACACTTCTTGTCAATAGAGTTGCCGGAAGGGGAGAGGAAGATGCAAAGTCAGACTTCAGACGCCCGGTCCTCTAGAACACACTGACTACGGGGGGAAAAAAGGTGCACTCTTTTAGTCGTGGGCGCCTGTGCAAACACGCACACACCTGTACACACGGGTATATGCAAATATGTAGGTGCCTAAGCATGTACCAGGACACGCATATACGCGCGGACGCATGGGGACTTGCGCGTGCACACACACACACACACACACACACACACACACACACACACACACACACACACACACGGGTCATTACTTTCCCTGTCTCCAAGAAATTTGATTCAGCTGAAGCGATTCATTTGCAATGCGAAAGGGCTGAACTCATCTCTACAAGCCCTCTACCACTTCCCTCGACTCATTTAATGTGTTCTGGCTGCCATCAGGCGAGTTTATTCGCCTGTGCAGCGAAGGGGTTAAAGGTAAACACAAAGAAGGGTTCTAAAGAAGATACAAGAAGCAAAATGGGCGTGGAGAAGTTTCCAGGAAAAGACTCCATAGGAGCTTCTGTTTTGCAAAGGTTTTTGTCCTTGCACGAGGACCCCGCCTTCAGGCCGGGCTTCATCTCCCACTCCGTCCTTAGGTAATTCGTCCTCATACTAGAAATCCTTCCTCAGACTGAAGGTCTGTCGTTAGAGGAGGGACTCGTCCACGGACGGAGACCTCCTCCTTAATCAACCTTGCTCCGTTCTCAGACGGGGGCTCCGTTCTCGTTCTCAGGCAGGGGCTTTCTTAGGCGGGAGCTCCGTTCTCAGACATTGGGTCCGTTCTCAAACAGGGGCTCCGTTCTAAGACTGGGGGGGCCGTACTCAGACGGGGGCGCCGTTCTCAGAGAGGAGCTCCGTCCTCAGACGTTGGGTCCGTTCTCAAACAGGGGCTCCGTTCTCAGGCAGGGGCTCCGTTCTAAGACTGGGGGGCCGTACTCAGACGGGGGCGCCGTTCTCAGAGAGGAGCTCCGTCCTCAGACGTTGGGTCCGTTCTCAAACAGGGGCTCCGTTCTCAGGCAGGGGCTCCGTTCTAAGACTGGGGGGCCGTACTCAGACGGGGGCGCCGTTCTCAGAGAGGAGCTCCGTCCTCAGACGTTGGGTCCGTTCTCAAACAGGGGCTCCGTTCTCAGGCAGGGGCTCCGTTCTAAGACTGGGGGGCCGTACTCAGACGGGGGCGCCGTTCTCAGACGGGAGCTCCGTTCTCAGACGGCTTCTTCCACCCCGTCCTGAGATGGAGATGAACCGCCACCGCCATCCACGATGATGACAATGCCGTGAGGAACTAAAGGTTTCTTCCTCTTTAAGTCGCACATGGGAACGGCGGCGACGACGACGACGACGACATCCGACGAAGACGACGTCGGCGACGAAGGCGGCGTTGGCGGCGGCGACTTCTTTGCGTCGGTGTTCCTCGTCCTGGTCGCGGTGGCTTTAAAAGCCGTGACGGTGCCGGGCTCGCACATACGTACATGCACATATGTACACACGCACATACACACAAACATGAGCAAATCTGAGAAGGCGTGCGCGCATGCACGCACACTTAATTCACCCTTGCGTTAATATGAAAGTGTTAAGGTAGTGGAATATGCAATATCTCACCTGCGTGGAAAAGATATTCATTGGAATTGGGCGGAATACATCTAAAAAAAGAGGAGATATTGGGAAAAAAGATATTACGAAATATTCGTAATATCGTATGACCCAGTTGTGCACAGATAATCCCCGGCAGGTTGTCTCGACTCCGGTCGGGAGTTACGTCGCCACGAAAATAATTCCATCTGTCGTCAGACGATTTTATTCAGCCGAGAGAAAACCTAACTGGAATGCAACGATTCTTAGAGTTCTAGTAACCCCTAAGGGTGCTGAAATCAAATTCAGTGGTTGTTGGGAAGTACTGAAGTCATGGCAATGAAATATACATTTCATGCTCCTTTCTTTGTCTCAGGCTCTCATGTTTCTTTAACCAACAATGGTGGGAGAATTCTTCAAATTAAATGATCAAACAGTACTTCACTTTCGTTTATCTTTCTAGTAATCAGATGTTAGCCAGAAATAGGAGCTGCCTGAACTACCTAGACCTGACTATAGGGGTCCTATTGGGGTCAGAAAAAGTTAGGAAACGCTTTCCTAGGAGGTTAACTTTCTTGCTGCTATGACACACTGAAGAATTCGTTCTAACCAAATTCCGAAGATTCTTGTCATCTGAGTGTGGAGTTTCGTCCAGAAATGGCTAAAATTCATCTCGACCAACCCATTGATAGATTACATTTTGGTATATTCTTGCTGAACTAGCAGGATTAAAGGGGCTAATGAATATTCAATGGACAGTACTTGTCCATTTCACATTTGTTCAAAGATCGTGACGTCTGGGCGTTTCGGACACACACAACGACGGGGTCTCGATGATTATATTATATGGATAGCAGCTTCGAGTTCATTGATCCTCGACGCTCAGTATTACATAAGTCTAAGCTCAGCAATCACTTAGGTGATGGTCAGGCAGTAAGTCTCACTGGAGTGTCCTGTTTGCTCATTCATTTTAAAAAAGATCTCGTCTCCTTGATGGTCATAACCCATCTTAATTAATTGCGAGAAGATTATCCCCCTTCACCTGTCGTTGGCTTTAATGAAATTAATAGGGAAGGAATACAGTGAGATGGTATATGAAAATGATATCGCTATATGTTAGCTATACGCCATGTTGGAACGTTCTCGCTGACGGGAGTGTAATTTCTGACGATTTTCCACCAAGGCTCGAATTACTTTAAGAACGTGATGTGATGTAACTTAATATAACATAGCGTGACGTAAAATAACCTAACTTGAATTAATCTAACCTGACCTAACTTAACTTTCCCTGCCCTGCCCTCACCTGACCCGACCTGAACTGACCTATCCTAACATATCCTAGCCTAGCCTAACCTAACGACATTACGAAGTACAATACAACGGTAGTGTTTGATCCTGTTCGTCTCCCTATTTATTACTTTTCCATGAAAATCGTGGGTTAACCCATTTCCGCCGCGCACGCAAAAAAAAAAAAAAAAAAAAAATAAAAAAAAAAAAAAAAAATCGTGTTTTAATCTTCTCTTTTCTCAATAGCGTTTTTGACGAATTCTGAAAAAAGACCATCCTGATGTCCTGATTAATATCTATATGATAAGTTTTGTTGTTTGGAAGCTTCAGAAACTCACGAAATGATGGCGTCATCGTGGTCTTCAATGACTGATGTTGCAACACAGATTAAGTAATAACAACAATGATGATAATGGTAATGACAATAGTGATAATAATAATAATGATAATGATTATAATGGTAATAATGATAATAATGATAATATTGATGATAATGATAATAATGCTAATAATAATAATAATAATAATAATAATGATGATGATGATAATGATAATAATGGTAATAATGACAATAATGATAATAACGATAATAATGCTAATAATAATAATGAAAACGATAATAGTTACACCATCAGCGCCATTGCCAGAGAAAGTCCCCAGACGATCTTATTCAGTTGTGCAGGTATTTCCTTACTAACAAGGGACTCTCCCCTTTCAACCGGGCTACAGGAAGCGTACATGTTCTTTATTTTGGCTATCGCTGGGCGATCTAATTAGGCGATGATCCTTACATCAGTCTCGGATCGATCTCCATGTTCCTCAGTTACGGTCACTTACCTCTGCCCAGCTGTTCGGGTGCGATAGTATGCACAGTATAATAATGCGTAGATGCCTCTTGGCGCCTGCCCCTCACTAATAACCCCAGCGCGGACCAAGAATACATTTTTTCCCTCTTTTCGAAGTAATTTATTATCATCGGTGTCTATAAATAACATTGCCATCACGTGGACTAAGAGGCGACGACGCTCTACACGTTTCGTAGGCGATTCTAAGTCGAGCACGAAACATTGTCATGGTGTGGACAAGGCTTCGACGCCGAAATACTTCGTAGGTAATCCTCGGCCCTTCGCCATTCCTCCTCCCTTCCGGTGGTCTCCTCCATGCTTCTTCGGCTCTTCCTCCACCTCCTTCATCTCCTCCTATTCCTCGTTTCATTCCTCCTCCTCCTCCTCCTCCTCTTCCTCTGCCACCTGTTTCCCTCTTTCACACTTTTTTCACTCTCTGTTTCCACCAGCATCACCGTCCTACTACTCGTATTCTTCCACCTTCTTTTCATTCTTATCTTCATTTCTTTATACCTCTTCCTTTTATCACCTGTCTACCTCTTTCACGCCATCCTCACTCTCTGTACCACTGTTCTGCTACTCTCCCACCTTCTCCTCCTATTCATTCTTATCTTTATCTCTTTATACCTCTTCCTTCTCTTACCTGTCTTCCTCTCCCATCCACGTCCCATTTCTCGTCCCCCTTCTCCTTCTCCTCCTTTATTCGTATTCCCTTTTCATCCTCCTTCTTCTCCATCAGGTCCTTCAGGTTCCGTTGTTCTTCGCTTCCTGGCAGGTGTTGGAGCCACGTGCCTCCTCTTTCTTCCTCAGTGACTATTTTCCTCTCCTCTCGTCATCTTCTCTCCTTCTTTCTTTGGCGGGAGATTTCTGCACTTGTTTGCTTAAAACATTCATTATTTTCTTCAGTGAAAAAACCCTGAACAATGCATAGCTACACTTACCTTTCTTGGCTCGACTTTTGAGTCTTGAGCTTCAGAGGACTGATGCCATACTTCAGGATTTTTTGAAACCTCCCTGACCTTCTCTTCCTCGTAGTTCGTATGTCCGTTTTCTTTCTTTTCCTGTTCCATCCTCCTTCACTTCCACCTTCCCTCTTCCTTCTTTTCATCTTTCCTCTTCCACATGTTCCTCTCTTTCTCTTTTTTCTCCTTATCTTTCCCTTCATGCCACTCTTTCTCTTTTCCATCTCTTGCTACCCTCCCTCTCTTCCTTCTCCTCCTTCCTCTTTTCCTCCTCTCTCTCTCTATTCTCACGATCTTCCTCCTTCTGCTCGTTCGTCTTGATGTTCATTATCCTCCTCGTTTTCGTTCTTCTTCTAACCCTGTTACTGCCCCTACTAATACTTCTTTTCCTACTCTTTCTCCTCCCTTCCTTGTTCTACTATTCCTCCTTCTCAGCGCTGGAAGTCCTAGGGAGTTCATCACCTTTCTTCACATATTCTTGAGACGTGCCCCAACCAGCTGTAATTTTGTCACTTTCGTATTACAAAAAAAAAAAAAAAAAAAAAAAGGAATCCCAGAAGCCCAACTTTCTCTTAAAGTGGAAGAGTCCCACTTTTCATATTTTTTTTATTCAATCCGCAACTGCATCAGCCAAATCTTTTAATTTTTTTGCCTCCATAGTTTGTAACTTTTTTCACTAAAGAATTTTGTTTTTGGAGACTTGAAAATAAATTTTGGAAAGGTGGAATTCCTACAGTTTTGATTTCTTCTACGCACTGTCTCACGTGTGGGCGGGAGGTGAGGAGGTTCCTTGGCATGAGCAGGATCTTCATAGACCGAGACCCACACACCTGTTTATCTAATTAAAATCGCCAGGCACTATCTAGAGCATGAATATGCAAACCAGGTTCCTACATGTAAGAGGACTAAAGCAAATTATGGAAACACATTTTTTTGGGTCTCGATCGATCGACATTGCGTTCAGGCCAGGGGTCCACCAACCACGGAACAGAATCCCTAGAGTCCAGTGGTTCTTAACCTGGGGTACCTGTACCCCCCATGGGGTACGAAACCTTGAACCCTGGGGGAACGAGACATGATAGTCAGTGCAGTGGTACTGAATATTTACAACGAGAAAGCAAAGCAAGGTT
>NC_134811.1:12253663-12266163 GCF_046742065.1 Oratosquilla oratoria
TAAAATTATCTGATCGCATATAATTCTATTCTGCTCGTCAGTAAACAAGGTTTGAATGACAAAATGCAAATATCTGAATAAATATTGTTCCGATACGTCTTTTCTAAATTATCTTTTAAAAAAGATTCTGAGTATGTATTATTTCTAACACACATTCTTTCGCTCTCTCTCTCTCTCTCCCCTCTCTTTCTCTCCCCCCCTCTCTCACACACACACACACGCACACAATCACAGATTGCTGGTGTAGTGGTACCGTGCTCGACTGCTAACTCAGGGGTCTGAGTTGAGTCCCCACCCAAGCCTATAAAACATCATAGCATTGCAGGTCGGCAGTCCAACTCTGGTGGGCAATGAGTTAGGGGTATGTGTGTCTAAGTCTACAGCATTATTCATAGATCAGCCCCTATGTGAGAGCTGAGCTCTCCTCCAAGTGGGTAACAGCTGTCGATGACGAGTCCGACACGTGTTCTAAGGCCGTGGTGAGTCATAGACACACCAAAAAGGAAGGACATTGCGTCAGAGGACTCTTTCCTGTTGCTGCAGCCATTACCCGCTGTATTGGAGAGCCATGTCCTGTGGCAGTCACTGGTAACCGACAAGGAAATCAGAAATAATTATTTCTTAAAGAATCGTCTCATTTCGCCGAAGGGTTACCTCCATCCTGAATAGAATTCCCAGGCCTTTGTCTAAACATCTGAATGAAATCATTTGACACTAGTCAAATCGAAATTCGTAAAGTACTCCGCTTCTAGGGCGAGATCGTCGTCGTCGTCTTCTGGCGTGTCCAATTCACTCATCGCCGACTCCTATCAGTTCAGTCCTCTGGTAACTCCTTCACCCAGATGGCGCAATTAACATATTTCGATCTTGTTAACTCCTGAATGTTTTTTATTCCCTTTAAGGAGAGGACTCGAGAGGAGAGGGGAGGGTGAGGGGAGGGGAGGGAGGGGGAGGGGTAGAGAGTTGAAGGGAGTGGAGGGAGGGGGAGGGGGAGAGGTTGAGGGGAGTGGGGGATGAGGGGAGAGATGGGGTGGATCTTGAGAGATCAAAATCCTATTTCATCGGGTTTTTGTTTTCCTCATAAGCAAATTAGACTGAACGGCGTCAATCAGAATAGAGTCTGTAAAGTACCTCACCAGGCTGTACAGCTTCATTCATAATAAACAACGTCCTTATTGATTCTCTTCTGACAAATACAAAAGTCCACATTCTTCTGATTATCAGAGAAAATGTCCCCTTGATTCAATGCGTTGGAGCCAGTCAGATCGGGCAACCTCGCGATCATAGGAAAAGTCAAGAGATTTTGTTCAGTTGAAGGGCTCTTTTTTTTTTTTTTTTTTTTGAGTGTCGGGCAGTTGTGTGTGGCCCGCTGACTGCGTAGGCCTGCTCGCCTTTCGGACTTGTTAGTGCCCGCGGGTGGTCGAGTTGGTGGCCTCTCTCTTTTCTTTTCTTTTTCATATTTTCTTTCTTTCTGTTTTTGTGCTCTCGCAGTACCAAGTATAAATTTTTGTCTCCTCTCTCTCTCTCTCTCTCTCTCTCTCTCTGTGTGTGTGTGTGTGTGTGTGTGTGTGTGTGTGTGTGTGTGTGTGTGCTCACGCGCGCGCGTGTGAGAGAGAAAGACATAGGCAGAGACAGAGACAAGTAGAGAGACAGAAAGAGATAAAGAGACAGCGAGAAAAAAAGGAGAAAAAAAACAGAGAGAGAAAACGATAGAACAGGAACTGGAAAAGGAGAAGGGGGAAGGGAGAGTAGGAAGAAGGAGAGCAGGGAGAGAGAGAGAGAGAGAGAGAGAGAGAGAGAGAGAGAGAGAGAGAGAGAGAGAGAGAGAGAGAGAGAGAGAGAGAGAGAGAGAGAGAGAGAGAGAGAGAGAGGGAGGGAAGGGGGGGAAGGGCATCGTGTGTGTCTGTATGCTCTCTGTATTATATGAACCCTCATTTGGGTATTTATCCCTTTACGTATTTATACGTGTGTGTCGACAGTTTGTGTACACAGAGTCGCTGGGATGCCTTTTTTTTCATGCCCCCCCCCCCTTTGTCTTCTTCATGCCTGTCAGCCTCCTTGTGCTCATGGTGTGTCCATCATTACCCGGGTTTGCTTTGCGTCTGTGTCAATATGTTGTGTGTGCAGTGAAATGGTTCTAATCATGTCAACAGCAGTCATGAATTACCCCCGTTGCTCCTTCTCGCTCTCCCTTCCCTCTCTTCCTCTTCCTATGCCTCCTCTTTTACTCTCCCATTGCTATTTTCTTTTACGTTTAATTTTTCCTTCGTCTTCTTGTTCTTCTTCTTCCTTATCTTCTTCTTCTTCTTCTTCTTCTTCCTCTTCTATTTCTTCTTTTTCTTCTTCTTCTTGACCTTCTTCTTCTTCTTGACCTTCTTCTTCTTCTTCTTCTTTCTCCTCCTCTTCTTCTTCTTCTTCTTCTTCTTCTTCTTTTTCTTCTCCTTTTTCTCCTTCTTCTTCTTCTTCTTCTTCTTCTTCTTCTTCTTCTTCTTCTTCTTCTTCCTCCTCTTCTTCTTCTACTACTTTTTCTTCTTCTTCTTCTACATCTTCTTCTTATTTCTTCTTCTTCTTCTTCTACTACTTCTTCTACATCTTCTTCTTCCTTCTCTTCTTCTTTTGCTACTTCTTTTTCTTTTTCTTCTTCTTTTTTTTTTCTTCTTCTTCTTCTTCTTCTTCTCTTCTTCTTTTACTACGTCTTTTTCTTCTTTTTCTTTTTCTTCTTCTTCTTCTTCTTCTACATCTTCTTCTTCTTCTTCTTTTGTTCCCCTTTGCATTGTATTCCTGTATTCACATTTGGCGCACTGTGTGTATTGGTTGAGCAATCGGAAGCGTACGGGTCTCGTATCTCCTGAGTCCCATGTTTGAGTCCCACACTGCTCTCCAGTTATCAGCAGTGAATGTTACCTGTCCCAACAGTCAAAGAAGCGCAGAGGGTAAAAGGGTGACGGCTTCGGCCGCAGCCACGCGCTTCCTGGCGTATGCTCCTCACCTTTTTTGTCTTTTCCCTTCCTCTTATTCTTTGTCCTCCTCCTCCTCCTACTACTTCTTTCTCGCCTATTCCCGCTTCCTACTTCTCTTCTTCTTCCTCTCCTATCTTCTACTCATCCCTTGTCTCCTCCTCTTCCTCTCCTACCGTCTCCTCCCCTAATCCTCCTCCTCGTCTCTTCCTCCTACTCTTCCTCCTGTTCCTTCTCCTCCCTTACTAATTCTCTTCTTCCTCCTCCTTTCCCTCCTCCACCTCTTCTTCCTCCTCCTTTCCTCCTCCATTTCCCTCCTCCACCTTTTCATTTTCATTTGCATCTACCCCTCATCCTCCACCACCTCCTCCTCCTCCTCGTCCTCCTCCTCCTCCTGTCCATTCACTCCAGCAATTGCACCTCGTTCGTTTCCACTTTGTCTCTCTTGGAGGCGTCGCATCGTTTGTCATTTGTTTGTGTGGCACTTTCGGTCCCCTTCCCCACTCCCCCCCTTCTCCCTCCCTCCCCCTCTCCCTCCTGTGGGGTCCCGCGGTGGCCCAGAGTGTCCCATGTCGGGGGTCCCGGCTCGTTTCCATCGTGGGCCACAATGGTGGGCCACAACTGCTCCATTAGGAGATGTGTGCAGCAAGAGTGTTTGTTTGTTTGTTTGTTTGTTTCTGAGATAGTGTGTTCCCACAGTGTCACAAGCGACTAAACAAGGAGGAAGTTCAGTGCCTAATTTCACTCTACGATTTAGGAGGCTGACCCTTCCTTATGGTAAACTCACGGAACTGAAATTTCATTTTCTTGTTTCGTATTTGGATTGGATAATATTAATGAATACCATAGTATCAGTTCTTAAGATTTATTTTTATTTTTAGAGTAAGATCTTCGATCTCCGTGTTCTAAAGATATATGTATTTTTTCAAATAATTTCGTATACGTTTTGTATCTTTTCCACTGTACTTTTTTAACCTCTGAGTTACGATAACTGCGGCCTTCCTTCAGGCTAACGCCAGAGAACTATATTCAACTAAAGGTAACGCGGCTTTAGCCCAGGAGCTGATGATGTTGATGGAGTACAAAGTGCTTCATCATGCCAAAGAGAGTTAATCACGTTCGTGTTCATTTAAGCTTTCTGTCGAGAAGGGAAGGCAGCGCCGCTCTGCACTCGGATCGCGCTCGAGAAAATAGTGTGACGGGTGTCTCAGTCGAGTGATTTAAGTCTCTCCACCCACCTAATACGGTGACACACTTTGAGCACTTTTTGTTTCCTGGCAGAAGATGACAGATGTCCTTTGAGCAAAGCGGGAGGGAGGGAGAGGGAGGGAGGGAGGGGGAGGGGTGGATAGAGCCTCCGGGTTTTGGTGTTAAAATCATCTCCGTTATTCTCACCATTTCCGTCATTTTTTTTCCCCCTCCTCTAAAATGGACTTGGCCCCTCCGGTCACATGGCCGGGCCACCTGGACATCTTTCTTTTTTTCTTTTTTTCTTCTTTTTCTTATCTCAAGTGATGATTAGTGCCGCGGAATGCAAGTGCCTGGGGTGAGATAACGCACGCACACACATAACACTCGTACTTATTCACACACACACACACACACACACACACACACACACACACACACACACACACACATGGCTTGCTGGTGTAGTGGTTAGCGCCGCGGGCTGTCACACTGCAGGCCCGAGATAAATTTTCACTCTGCTCTTTACATCATCACAATATTACAAACAGTAACTGTCTACCTTGATATGGGGGATGTGTAAACACACACACACACACACACACACACACACATATATATATATACAGTATATATATATATATATATATATGTATATGTATATATATATATATATATATACATGTGTGTGTGTATCTACATATATATATATATATATATACATATACATGTGTGTGTGTATCTACATACATATATATATATATATATATATACATATATATATATATATACTGTATATATATTATACACACACAAACACACACACACACACACACACACACACACATATATATATATATATATATATATATATATATATATGTGTGTGTGTGTATATATATATATAAATATGTATATATATATATATATGTGTGTGTGTGTGTATATATATGTGTATATATATATATATACATATATATCATATACAAGTATATGATTGTGTGTGTGTGTGTGTGTGTGTTTGTGTGTTACGATTTTGATGGTGGAGTGGTGGTGGATACAGTGGTGGAGCTGAAAGGGATACAGAGGGAGGTGGTGGGAGGAGGTGAAGGTAGTGGGTACAGAGGAGGCGGTGGAGGCTGAGGGGGTGGTGGTGGGGAGGGAGGTGGTGGTGGTGGTAATTGCAGTGGTGGCCACGGGGCGTTTAGCTGGTAATGACGTAATTGTGGTTGCAGTGTCAGCAGGACTTGAGCTCTTTCGCTCCGATTTGGTCATATTCGTTTTATTCACACTGGCTGGGGTTTGGCGATTCTATCCTGTTTTCAGCCTCATCTCCCTCAACGACGTAAATGGTAACGGTGGTTGTGGTTGTGGTAGTCCTTCTGAGGGTAAACGGGCTGTAATGTAGTTTAGGTTGTGGAGAGGCTGTATAGACTTTTGTGTGGTTTTGGGTATATGGACAGAGCGTATAATGGGTATATGGATAGAGTGTGAAGATTCCGAACCTTTTGGTGATTGAGAGATCAAATTTGACAATTTTAAAGGGGGCAATGACGGTTTTATGCAACACAGAAAAGTCCTTGGACTGAAGAGTTAAAATTTCGCTGGGTTAGGAACCAGTATAATTATTGTGTACTTTTGTGTTGGCACACAAACTGCAAAAGTATGTAGATATGAACACGTGAACAAGTTACATAAAAGATTTTATGTCGTTAAGTCCTGAGAATAATTTGTAGAGTTGTTACGTAATTACGAGATCGTCACACGGATGGAGGTCGTTATGTAGTCATCACGTAGTTATGACTTTATGAAGCGGTTGTGGGGCTCAGCATGTGGCTATCACGTATTTTCACACTCGCAAAGTGAATATAACGATTATCATGTTACTGATATGTAGTTTGTGGATGAGTTGTAGAGTGAGTCATATGAAAGTTTATGGCGTCGACGTCGAGTGCGTTCGTCGATAGGAGAACGTTGTGACCATTAATTTAAATTTACTAACATACATAGCAGAACTCTGTGGCCCAGATGTGACTCCAGAAAGTCTGGAAGTTCGGATGTGATTTCCCCAGGCCTCGGAAACAGTTTCCAGAATTTTCTGCGCAGTTTTGCAAAGTTGCATAGTCATGTGTGGAGTTACTTTGTATCTAAAAGTAGTTTCTATCCACAGGAGATGGAGTTTCTTACATAGTTATTTTTTATTCACAAACGGTGGCTATAAGAGGTCGCTATGCAGTTGCAGAGTATTCTAGATAGTAACTACGTAGTTAAGAAATAACTCTAAGCGGTTGTCATATATATATAAACTACGCAGTTTAGCAGTAGCTAAGGTAGTTATGTAGTTCAGGATTTTTCTATTTAGTTACACAGTTACAGAATTCCCCGTATCGTAACTATGTAGTTAGAATATAGTTACAAGTGGTTGTTGTCTAGTTGCTGTGTTTCCCAGATAGTAACTACCAAGTTCAAAAGCAGCGGCAAGTGGTTGTTATGTAGTTATGGGTTGTGGGCTTCATAATACCCCAGTGCATTGGCGAAATGATATGATAGAGGGTTTGAGGTGTCAAGAGCTGGAGAAGATGAGGATGCACTGTTAGGCTCCGCCATAGTGCCAACTCAAGTGACCCTGTGTGTTGGTACCCGCATCTACAGGAAGAAAACGTGGTGCAGGACGTTGGGTCCACGTCGAAGGGACTTTTGGACCCTTTGGACGGTTCCTTCTTCTCTTCCACCTCCACTCCCCCCTCCCCCCCTTCCCCCCTTGTTTCGTGTCCTGTCTTCCGGTTCAGTGACATCTCCCCCTTCCTCCTTTTTACCTTTTTCTTTTCTCCTCCTTCTCTTTCTCTTCCTTATTCTACTTCTTTCTACTTCTTCCTCCCCCTTTATGCCTCCTCGTTTTTATCTGTTTCTTGTACTTATCTTTCTCCTTTTTTATTCTAATTCATGCTGGGATATCATATTTCTTATCTTTCTTTCTGTTCATTTTTCTATTCCCCCTTCTCCTACACCTACTACTCTTCTTTATCATCTTTTCTCTCCTTCATCCTCATTTCCTATTCCACCTCCTCCTTCTTCTCTTCCTGTTCCTTATCTTTCTTCTCTTTCTCATGCTCCTCCTCCTCCTATTCCTACTCGTCCTTCTCCTCCATCCTCATCTTTGTCTTCCTCCTCCTTTTCTTCCTCCTCCTCCAACTATTCTTCCTCCTCAACTTCTTTTTCCTCCATCCTCTGCTTCTCCTTTTCTTCCTCCACCTTTTACTCTTCCTCTTTCTCCTAATCCTCTTCCCTCTTCTTCTCCCCTTTCTTCTCCTCTCCTTCCTCTTCCTAATCTTCCTTCTTTTCTACCACTCTTCCTTCTCCTCTTCTTCGACCTTCTCCTCCTCTTCCTCCTCCTAATCTTCCTTCTTTTTCTGCTTCTCTACCCTCTCCTCTTCCTCAACTTTCTCCTCTCCTTCCTCCTCCTAATCTTCCTTTTTTCTACTTCTCTTCCTTCTCCTCTTCCTCAACCTTCTCCTCCTCTTCCACACCCTTTTTCACCTCCTCCTCCTCCTCTCCTCTCTTTATCTTACTTCCAATTCTCAACCCTCCTCTATATCCTTCTCACTCTCTGCTTGTTTCTTCCGTTCCTGTCCTCCCTCTCCTCCTCCTCCTCTTCCTCCTCCTCCTCCTCCATCTTCCCCTTTCCATGCACTCATTCTCCTTTTTACAACTTTTCCCCCTTCCGTCCCTTTGTCTGGCTTTGATGTTTTTATTATTCCTCTCTTCCGATTCCTTTGCAAATAACTTTCCTCTTTTGCTTCGGTTCATTCCCTTATCGGACCGTTTTCTCTCGCCGATTTTTTTTTTTTTTTTTTTTTACTCGATTTTGTTTTTCTCCCTTCCCTTTCTTTCCCCACCCCCACCCCCGTCTCTCGTTCCTTCCTCTTCTCCTTCTTGCTTCTTCTTCCACCCCCCCCCTTTCTCCTGCTCTGTCTCTTTCCCTCTCTTTCCCGCCTCTCTCTCTCTGTGTCTCTCTCTCTCACTTCCCCCTCTCCCTCTCTCTCCCTTCCCCCTTTCTCTCTCGCTCTCTCTCTCTTTCTCTCCCTTTCCCTCTCTCTTTCCCTTCCCCACCCCTCTCTCTCTCTCTTTCTCTCTCTTTACCTCTCTCTCTCCCCCTTTCCCTCTCTCTTTCCCTCCCCTTCTCTCCCTTTCCCTCTCTCTTTCCCTTCTCCACCCCTCTCTCTCTCTTTCTCTCCCTTTACCTCTCTCTCTCTCCCTTTCCCTCTCTCTTTCCCTCCCCCCTCTCTCTCACTCTCTCTCCCCCGCTCTCTCTCTTTCCTAGGCTTGTCTATCTGTCTGTTTGCATATTGCATACCTATCTACCTGTCTGTCTCTTTGCATGTTCGCACGCCTGTCTACTTTCCTTCCTACCTACCTACCTGCCTGCCAGCCTGTCTGTCTGCCTGTCTGTCTGTCTGTACCTGGGACGGCTTTTGTGTTTCTCTGCTGGATCTATCTACTTTTTCTCTCTCTTTCTTTCTTTTCCTTTTCTACATTTCCAATAATTTCACTTTCTACTCAACCGTTCCCATTCGTTTCTATTTTTTTCTTATATTTCTTTTCTTTTCTTTTTTTCTTCCTATCGTTGTCCTTCCTTCTCTTTGTCCTCTTACCTTCCATCTCCAGTCCTTTCTCTTTTTTTCTCTCTCACTCTCTCTCTCTTTTCCTCTTCTTTTTCTACTTTGTCTCTCTTCCCTTTCCCTTCTTCCCCTATCCTTTCTCTATTACTTTCCTCTTCTGCTCTCTCTCTCTCTCTCTCTTTTCCCTCTCCTACTCTTCGAATTCTCTCTCTCTCTCTACTTTGTCTCTCCTTCTTTTCCCTTCTCTCCCTATCCTTTCTCTATTACCTTCCTCTTCTGCTCTCTCTCTCTCTCTCTCCCCTGCTCTTCGAATCTTCTCTCTCTCTCTCTTTCCTCCGCTATCATGTCAGGCAGACATTCTTTCTTCCTTTTATCGCATCATTCTTTCTTTCTTTCTTTCTTTCTTTTCTTTACCTTCCCCCCTTTTGCTTTTTCTTCCACTTTCTCTCTCTCTCTCTCTCTCTCTCTCTTTTTTTTTAACTCTGATTCGGCTCCCCCTCCTCATTCCCTCTTTATTTCTCCTCTTTCTATTCCTTTACCTACTTTATATCTTTTCCAACCAGACTCCTCCCTTTCCCCGTTTCACCTCCTCTTTCTCGTCCAATACTTTTCTTTCTCTTCCTAATTCCTCCTCTTCCCCCTTTTCAACCTCCTTGTCCTTGTCTTCTTCTTTTACACCTCCTCCTCCTCCTCCTAATTCCTCCTCTCCTCCTTGTCATTGTCCTCTCCGTTTTCATCTCCTCCACCTAATTCTTCCTCTCTCCCTTTTCCGCCTCCTTCTCCTTGTATCCTCCTCCTCCTCCTCCTAATTCCTCCTCTTCCCCTTTTCCGCATCCTTGTCCTTGTCTTCTTCCTTTCCACCTCCTCCTCCTCTTCTTTTCCTCTTCCTTGTCCTTGTCTTCTTCTTCTCCACCTCCTCCTCCTCCTACTTCCCCCTCTCCCCCCTTTTCCTCTTCCTTGTCCTTGTCTTCTTTTCAACTTCCTCCTCCTCCTAAACCCTCCTCTTCCCCTTTTCCGCCTCCTTGTCCTTGTCCTCTTCATTTTCACCTCCTCCTCCTCCTCCTAATTCCCCCTCTTCCCCTTTTCCGCCTCCTTGTCCTTGTCTTCTTCTCTTCCACCTCCTCTTTTTCTTCTTCTTTTATTTTCTTCTCGTCTCTTGGTATTCTTCCTTTCTCAATACTTTCTTTTGGTCCACTCTCTCCTCTCCTCTTCTATCTCTTTTTATTTTCTCTGTTCCCTCTACTTTACTTCCTCCTCCACCTTCTATTACTCTTCCTCTTTCTCCTCTTACAATTCCTCCTCCTCCTTCTCCTCCTCCTCCTCCCTCTCCTCCTCCTCCTCCTCCACTTTCTTCTTCTTCTATTGTTATCCTTCCCCTTTCCTTCTTCTCCTCCATTTCCTCCTTCTTCTCCTTCCAGTTTTACTCTTATCTTCTTTCTACTCTCCTCCTCCTCTTCTTCTTCCTGCCCTTATTCTCATGTTCCTCTCCCCTCCTTCCTCCATCTCCTTCCTTCCTTCCCGCCTTCTTCCCCCTCTCCCTTTGCTTTCGCTTTCCATAGATTTCAGTTGTTCGAGTTCTCTCTCTCTCCTGTCTATCATCCATCTTCCTCTCTTCTCCCCTTTGAAGCGGGAACGCGTTTGCCCTGGATTCGAGTGTGGGTGCCCGCTGATATCTCTCTCTCTCTCTCTCTTTCTCACTCTTTTTTATTTATTTCCTTAGTTTTACGGACTTTTGTGGTTTTCGTATTTTATTTGGCATCTCCTCTTCTTCCTCCTCTTTCTCCTCTTCTTCCACTTCCTCATCTTCACCGCTTCTTCCTTTTCCTCCTGTTCCTCCTCATCGTCCTCTTCTTTCTCTTCCTCCTCTTCTTCCTCTTCATCTTCCTCATCCTCATCCTCCTCTTCTTCATCTTCCTCCTCACCTCCTTGTACCATTTCTCCTCCTCTCACTCTTCTTTCTCCTCTTTCTCCTCGATCTCCTCCCACTTTAGTTCTCCTCCGCTCCACCTTTTCTTTCACCTCCTCCTCCTACTCCTCTTCTTCCTCGTCTTCCTCCTTCACCTCCTCCTTTTCTTCCTTCTCCTCAGTACTCGTATCTGTATTTTTTTTGGTAATATTTTCTCCTTTACTTTTTCTTTCTCTTCCTCTTCTTCCATTTCTTTTCATCCTTACCATCATTCTCTGTTTTTGCTATTCTCCAGCTTCACCTCGTCTCCTTTCGTTTTCTTCATTTTTTCTTTGTTTTCTTGTTTGTTCTCTTCCTCTTCTTAAGTCGTCTTCCTCTCCATCTTTGTTTTCTTTCTCTGTTTCTTATTCTTATTCTCTTCTACTGCCCCATATTTTTCTTATATTTTTCTTTTCTTTTCTTTTTTTCTTTCTTTTCCTTCTCAGCCTCTCCTCCTAACCCTTTCCCTCCGTTTCTCCTCTTGTTTCTTCATCTTTTCTCTTCTCCTTCAAATTCTTCTCTTTTTATTCCTATTTTCTTCTCTTCATTTCGCTCTTTCCTCTCCTTCTCCTTCTCCTTTTCCTCGTCCACCACCACCTTCTCCTTCCTCTTTTCTCTTTTTCTCTTTCTTCTTCTTCTTCCCCTCTTCTCTTCCTTCTTCTTCCTCCTCCTCCTCCTTCCCCTTTGCTCTTCCTTCTTCTTCCTCTTCCTTCTCCTTCATCACCACCTTCTCCTCCCTCTTCTCTCTTTTTCTCTTTCTCCTTCTTTTTTCTTTTTCTTCCCCTCTGCTCTTCCTTCTTCTTCCTCTTCTCGTCCTCTCCCCCAACTATACGCCCTTCCTCTCCCCTCGTTCTCCCCTCTTCCTTCTTCTTCATTAACTCCCCTCCCCTTTCACTTAATTCTTCCTTCTCCTCCTCCTCTTCATTCCGCTTCTTCTCATCCTCCTCTTTCTTCTTATGCTCCTCCTCCTACCCCCTACACCTTCCCTTCCTCTTTCTCTTCCTCCTCGTCTTCTTCATTCTGCTCCTTCTCTTCCTCCTCCTGCTTTTACTCCTCCTCCTACTCCCTATTCCTCTTCCTCTTTCTCCTCCTCTTCTTCCTCCTTTTAATCCCCAAGCTCTTTCTCCTACTCCTTCCCTTCCTCTTTCTGCTCCTCTTCCTCCTTCTACTCCTCTTTCATCATCATCTTCTTCTTCTTCTTCCTCTTCTTTATTTCTCCGTCTCCTTCTTTACCTTCTGCTACTACCGTTGCTCTTACTTCTCCCCTTCCTCCTCCTCCTCTTCTCCCTTCTCCCCTTCCTCCTCTTCCTACTACCCCTCCTCCTCTCCGTCTTCTTTATCTTCCATTTTCTCTTCTTTCTTCTCCGCCTTTTTCTAACCTTGATCCCAATCTTAATCCAAATCCTATTTCTAATCCTGATACTTAGCTTCATCGTAATCTTCCTTCTCCTCCCCAAATTCCTCCACCTAATCCTAATCCTAACCCCAATCCTCATCCTATTCCTCATCTTAAACTTCATTCTCCTCTCCATCCTCCTGCTCTTCTTCACCTAGATTCACGTCCTCCTTCTCCTCCTCCTCCTCTTTCTTTTCCTTACTCTTCTTCCTATTCCTCCTCCTCCTCCTCTTCCTCCTCTTCTTCCGCTTTCTTTTCCTTAGACTCCTCCTCCTATTCCTCCTCCTCTTCCTCTTCTTCCTCCGCTTTCTTTTCCTTAGACTTCTCCTCCTCTTCCTCCGCTTTATTTTCCTTACACTCCTCCTCCTCTTCCTTCTCTTCCTCCTCCTCCTCTT
>NC_134811.1:12268663-12273663 GCF_046742065.1 Oratosquilla oratoria
TATATATATTCATATATATGTGTGTGTGTGTGCGTGCGTGTGTGCGTGTACGTATAAATATTCATGTATGTGCACTCTTATGTGTTATACATTTACGTGTGTGTATCCGCGCTCGAGTTCACGAGTGTTTCGACGATGAGGACCACCGCTTCTGCACGCGCGAAGAAGCAAAGTGGCAACAATGAGCAAAAAGAGCCGAGTGAAAAACGACGCTTGAGCGAGGAACTCAAATAAAATCAGTGAAAAGCAATCAGAATAAAATGTAAAAGAATCAGAAGGGGAGGAGGGAAGCGAGGGGAGCGAGGGGAAAGGTCGGAGGGGCTGGAGGAGAGGAGGAGGAGGAGGAGGAAGAGGAGAGGACGAGAGAGTCCGAAGGAAGGAAGGAACGGGGGTGAGGAGAAATAGCGAAAGGAAGAGGGGAAGAAAGAGAAAGAGTAGAAGAAGGAGGAAGAGGAGGATGAGGAGTAGAGGAAGGATGAGGCGGAAAGAGAAGAGGAAGAGGAGAAGCAGGAAGAAAAGTTGGAGGAAGAAGAAGAGGGGGAAGAGGAGGGGGAGGAAGAGAAGAAATGGGAGAAGAGGAAGGTGGAGGATGAAATGAAAGAGAAAAAGGGAGAGGAAAAGGAGGATGAAGTGGAGAAGTTAAAGTAGAGGAAGGAAGATGATGAGTAGATGGAGAAAAAGTAGTAGGTGATAGATGATGATGATGATGATGATGATGATGAGGCTGAGGAAGATGAAGAGGAAGAGAAGGAGGAGAAAAAAAGAGAAGGAGGATGAAGAGGGGAAGACTGAGAGAAAGAAGGAAGAGGAGGAAAAGAAGTTGGAGGAGGAGGCGGAGCAGGAAGAGGAGGAGGAGGCGGAGGAGGAGGAGGAGGAGGAGGAGAAGTAGGAGAGGGGCATCCCGGGCAAAGCAAACTTGGTTCTGAGTCGGACAAACTTGACCATAATTCTTTGGGAACTTCCTAAATTCCCTGATTCCCTCTTTTCGTGTTTTGTCTCTTCCGTTTTCTTTTGCATTTGTGACACTTGGGGGCAGAGGACGATTCGCTTGCTTGTACTGTGGACTACTGGGCAAACCCCGCAATTTCTGAGGTCAATACTTTCCTGAATAAAGTCGCCGTTTATTGGAGTGAGGGCAATACGTAGAGTCTGGCTCTGGACTGAAAACGAAATAAACGAAACACGAATTTACACGCATTTGGATACAACGAACCAGTCGAACTCTTGAGATCCGACCTCTGAGATCGTATTCTGAGATACTGATAGCTTCTGATCACGGGTTCAGTACGTAGTCCAAGAGAGACCATGGATCACACGCATGCAGGCCCCCGCGCTCACAGATGAAACCATAGCCAACACAGTTTATGCTTTCACTGTATAAAACCGCCTCGTGGCAACCAGACCATACGTGGGCCTATAAGTCGTGGAGAATAGTGAATGGGATGGTCATATGCTCAGAAGTCCACTGTAAGGATTGTGCGCTCACACGAGCCATGAAGAAGACCTTGCGCCTGGAAACGCTTTCTTGTGGCCAAGGTTAGGCCTCCAGCAGGAACAGAAGTCTCCGGTGATATGTATGGTGCCACAAAAGGACCTTTCTCACATCATAATGTAATGAAGATCACTCAACAACCCATTCTATTTCAACATCTTCTGATGGAGTGCTGTCCTGTTCCCCGCCAAGCTGCGTAGGTCAAAAGCAAAGCAGCGAGGTACAGCTCTGTCAGAGCAGGACCCGACAGTCGGAGATAGTTTACTTCCACCGTTTCACCGTATGACTCATCCGCCCACTTATGAATTATGAAACGGATGAAACGAACACTCCACCAGGTCACGTCATCCCTTCATTCATTCACAATCTCCCTCTATTCACTCCTACCTTATGCACCCAAAGCCCTCTTCACTCCATTCATCCGTCTATCCACCTCATTCTCGGTCTTCCTCTTGAGTTCACTCCACCCACTCTTGCTTTCCACGCTCACGTTTTTCCATATGCCCAAACTACTTCATCCCTCCTTGTATCCTATCCAGCGGCTCCGACAGCTTTCTTTCCATCCCCGTTCTCTGCCTCACCTCCACATTTCACACTCCATTCTTGTAACATCTATCATATTTCTCAAGCGCGCCCATCACATAAACATTCAGTCTTTTCCTTTCCGGCTACTTTATATTCCAAGTCTTTGCTCCCTGCAGCAGCATCCTGGGAACAATCACTCCTTTATGCAACCTTTTCTTTGTATTCATCCCCAAATACCTCTTCCTCACAACACTTTTTATTCCACCTAGACACTCGCTTCCTTTACTCTATGAGCTACTTCCACATTCACGCCTTCATTCTCTACGATGGATGACCCCAAATACGCAAACTCTCCACTTTCTCAAGAATCTCATTCTTTAAACTCGCATACTAATGACCCAGGACTTCAGGGCCATCTTTTATATGCCGACGGAAACTTAGAACAAACTAAAATGGGAAGAAATCTAGACGACTGGGGGCAAAGGGGCATTTTCAGATGTGTTATATTCTGGCATGGATTGCCTTATGAAGAAGGATATCAATTGAGGGATTAAAGACACTAAAAGAAATATTGTTGGGGGTAAAGAAGCCCGTCCTATAAATACAACAAAATTTGTAGATTTATGATCAATCATACCAAAGAACATGAATCACGGTGAAAGGAGGCAAACTTTTGCTTTTGAACTTAAATGACAAAATAAATGTAAAAATGCAGTTCTCCAAATGGAAGTGACCAAAACGAATTGTCTCAGAAAGCGTTCGCTGTTAAAGTATGCATTATTTCATGGTTGCTAAAGAACACTGATGTTCAAGCCTTGTTAATGAGTCACAGGACTGAACATCATGAATGCACAGCCGCGCGCGCACACACACAAACACACACATACACACACTTACACACACATGTACGCGCACTCAGGCACATACACGTACACACATTCACGCACATGCACGTACATGCACGCACGCGCATACATTCACGCACATGCACGTACGCGCACATGCACGCACATGCAATCCTCAACCCCAGCCATAGGCCAAATGGTCTTATGCTGGACTGGACTGCCATTTTGAGAGTTGGCGCCGCGGAAAGGGCTTCAACGTGCTATTTAGTTGTAAAATACTCCTCCTCTTCCTCCTCCTCCTTTCTCTTCTTCTTTTCTCCCCTGTGCCTCTTTCCCCTTCTCCTCCTCTCCCTTCCTATGCTTCTCCTTTCTCTTCTTCTTCTTCTTCTTCACCTCCTACTCCCCTTCCTTCTCCTTCTTCTTATAACTTTCCTTGTTCTCCTTCTTTTCCTCCTACTCCTCATTCACCTTTCCCATCTTCTTCTTCTTCTCTTCCTCCTCATACCCCCTCCTCCTTCTTCTCCTTTCTCTTTTTCAACTTCTTCTCGTTCTCCTCTTCCTCTTCCTTCTCCTGGTCATCTCCTCCTCCTCCTTTCCCTTTCTCCTTTTTCTCCTTGCGTTCATTATTCCTCTCCTCCCACTCCTCTTCCTCTTCCTCTTATTCCTACTCCTACTCCGTCTCTTCCTATTCCCTCCTTCTCTTTATCCTCCTTATATTTCTCCTTCTCCTCCTCTCTTCTCCCCCTAAACTCCATCTCTTCTTCCTCCTTCTTTTATTGTCCTCTTCCTCCTACTTCTCCTCTTTCTCTTCCTTCTTACCCTCTTCCTTTTCTCCTTTACCGCTTCGTCCTTAATCGCCTCCCGCTCTTTCCCCTCCTCATCTCGTTCCCTCCCTTTTTCTCTTGATTATACTCCACTTTCTACCCTCCTTATTCTAGACTTAACCCTCCTGTTCTTTGTCACCTTTGTAGATCACCTCCTCCCTCTTCTCTATCTCCTCTTTGTCTCCCCTTCTTCCTCCTTCTTTTCCTCTTCCCTTTTCTTTTCCTTCTCCTCCTCCTGTTTGCCATTTTTTCTTTGTCTTTCTTCTCCTTCTTCTTCTCTCTTTCTCTTTTTTGTCTTCTCTTTACCCTCACCCTCCTTCAACTTGTCATCCTCCTCCTCCTCCTCTTCCTCTTCTTCTTCCTCCTCCTTCTCCTCCTCTTCCACCTCCTCCTCCACTTCCTCTTCTTCCTCCTCCACTTCCTATTCTTCATCCTCCTCCTCTTCCTCCTCCACTTCTTCCTCTTTCTCCTTCTCCTCCTTTTCCTCCTCCTCCCTCCTACTCCTTCCTCCAGATCTTCTTGTCCAAATCCAGACAAATACATAAAATATAAAGTAACGTACAAGGGCTGCGCGCAAATGTTCACAAGGATAGAAACGACGATAAACAACAGACCAGAACAACCAATCGTCCAAGTTCCCACAATCCCTCTTCCTCTTCTTCCTCCTTCTAATTCTCCTCCTCCTCCTCCTCCCCTCCTCTTCTCTTCCTCATTTTATTTATTTATTTATTTATTTGCTTCCCCTCCTTCATCTCCTTCTCCTCCTCTTCCCCCCTCCTCTTCTCTTCCTCATTTTATTTTTTATGCTTCTCCTTCATCTCCTCCTCTTCCTGTTCCGCCTCCTGTTCATTCTCCTCCTCCTCGGCCTCCTCCTCTTCCTGTTCCTCCTCCTGTTCATTCTCCTCCTCCTCCGCCTCCTCCTCTTCTCTTCCTCATTTTATTTTTTATGCTTTTCCTCCCTCATCTCCTTCTCCTCCTCCTGTTTACTCTCCTCCTCCTCTTCTCTTCCTCATTTTATCTTGTATGCTTCTCCTCCTCCTCCTCTTTCTTCTTCTCCTCCTCCTCATTCTCCTTCCACCCATACGCCTTACCTTCAATGTCCCTGCAAGGCACTGTCTTGGCTTTTACCGTGTTGTGTTGTGTTTTGTGGTGTTGCGTGTTATTTGCGGCCGTGTTTTTGGGACGCTCTAATTGCCCTTTTATCGCCCGGCGCGTTTCGTTTGTTTTTCTCGGCCGAGATTTTGCCCCCCCCCTCTCCTGCACATACGCAGGGGGGGGGGTCGTTTCACTTTCCTTTCGCTACCCCTCACCCCC
>NC_134811.1:12278663-12286163 GCF_046742065.1 Oratosquilla oratoria
TGTTGTGATGACGTCATAGCGTACAAGGTCAGCTAAGTTGATATTATATCAAACAAAACCAGTACTGGCGTCACTAGAAATAAGGTCAGATGTGTGATGTCATAGTATATAAAGTCAGTTAAGCTGATGTTACATTATAAAAGATTAGCAGTACGTCACAGGATAAACTTTTGTTATGCTGACGTCATATTTTACAAGGTCAGCTAAGTTGATGTCATATTAAACAAAACCAGTATACAAGGTTAACTAAGTTTATGTCATACAAGATTAGTAGTGACGTCATGGGATATAATTTCAATTGTGTGACGTCATACTATACAAAATCATCTAAGTTGATGTCATATCATACAAGGTCAGTTGTGACCCCACGGGATTAAAGGTCAGTCTTGTTTTCGTCATAGGAATGCACTGAAAGGTCAGCTGGATGACGTTTTGGAATGCAAGGTCAATTGGGATGAAATTGTAAGATGCAAGATGTAGGGCGTTGTCTTGTGACCAAAGGTCAGAATTATAATCATGATATGATATGGATATATGAAACAAGGTCAGTAACGTCATCAAGGATGACGTCATGTACTGAGCCAGTGACGTAATAAAGGACTTGTGTTTTCTATTTTGGTGAATTTCGAATTATTTCCTTTAGTTGACCATACGCCATGGGACTGTGTTAGTGATGCATATCAATTTAAGAGGGCATGAGAACATTATAGATAGGACGCATAGACAAACTTTCAATTGTCTTGAAGTTCTATCAGTGCCCAGTCAGGACGACTCTAGGGCCTCCGAAGACCGACCCTGGGGTCGACCGTGACGTCATATCAGGCAAAACGTCGACCAGGTGAGATAAGACTTCTCCTCTCCGTTGATTACATAGATAAGTCACCTGGGCGATTAGAACCGTATCAGCCTCGTCACGCCTCGCACGTAAAGACACCACAGTCACCTCCTCAAGCCACCTCTCATCGCCCACCGCAGCTGGGAGCTGTAGTCACCTCGAGAATGCGTACATTTGCTTAATATCTACAACAGATAGCGTACTCTGATGAGGGTGCTCCACTGATATGGGTTAACTCCAACACACTGATGTAATCTTTTAGATCATTTTCCGGCTGAGGGCAGGAGACGATTTTGTTTACCCGAGAAAAAGGACTTCGTTCTAAAGGGATCTCGATGAGTCGTGGCCTTCCTCAGGTCGAAGTCACCCCCTCCCCGCCTCCTTCCCTGCATTCGGTCTCGATCCAGTACAAGATCTGCGTAGCATCACAATATTTTTTTCTACAAACATGCACCTCCAAAAATAAGTGAACATATAAACTACTTAATAAACAAACTGATAAAGAAATTCATAAAGAAATAAGTTAAAAATAATGAACAGAATGGAGCAAAACAAAATGAATGAAATGAAATGAAACAAGATAGAATAATAGTATACATAAGATAGAATAAAATCTAAAGTAAATAGAATAGATGAAATTGATGAATTAGATAAGGTAGATAACATAAAACAGATGAGACAAATAAAAGAAACGAGACTAAAGAAAAGAAACAGGACAGAGCGTCCGTAGAGGACCGCTCCACAAAAAATAGGACCAGAGACATGCCAATGTAAAGCCAAGTATACCATATGTGTATCAGAGTCGTCGATTTATGACGTGAGTATGACCCGACTGACACATTCGCAGAAGAAGCCAGCCACTGTTGAACTTGAAAATAAAGTCAAATGTCCACACAGGACCTATTAGTTAACTGTATTCGAAACAAGGCAGTAACATAGGACTACAGAATGGCATATCAAAACTGAGGTTGATCTATTCCTGTCTGTGTATAGACCTACTGGTGCAAGAAGTTTTCACCCCCATCTATATAAGGCTGGAGTTCTCGCTGATTTTTCATCTACATACATATGTTGAGTATACACACATGTAAGTGTTTGTGTGCACTCGCGTGCGTTTGTGTATTTGGCTGATTACATTTAGCAATTTATGATAAACAGGATAAGAGTTATACTCTTGAGGTCCCGTCCCAGCGTTTCAATTAGTCAAATGTAGATCTAATTTACTTATGTTGTGTGATGACAATTTCTTCTTTCAATTTGTTCCATGTGGCGGAAACTGTATTAGTAATGTCCTATAGATACTTTACTCTTTTTCATTTTTTCCTACATACTCCGGTATTTCTTCTATTTCACAGTAGGAAGTTTTCTTTGCTGAATAGTTATGACATCTGATACCATATCACCACTTTCTCCTATTTCTTCTAATGATGGTAACTTCATCATATCCAGCCCTCATTCGTATACTTTGTTAGCTTCTGAAGGGAACATATTACTGCGACATACTCTAGTCAGGGGCGGATCAGATTTTCGATGTTCTTTTGTTCCATCGTATTCTCGTGCATATTCAGCCTCCTTCGTATGCTTTGTTAGCTTGTTTTAGAATCATCATGGATGCATGTCTTTGAATTCTGTGTATATCTCACCTTTTATGAAGGGAACATATCACTGCGACATACTCTAGTCAGGGATGAATCAGATTTTCGATGTTCTTTTGTTTTATCGTATTCTCGTGCATGTTGTGCCATACTAGTCTTGTTTTTGTCAACACTTTATAAGTTATCTTTACAATCCTTTATTTTTGTAACTGTTTTATTTCCCATTTTATTGTTTAATAACAACCTTTTACCAATTTCCATGACTTTGGATTTTTTTCTTTTGAAATCAATTTCTCATTTCAGGTTCCGTTCATATATCTTTTCTAGATCTCCTACAATCTCAACTATTTTTAGTCTTCAATTTCCTCAAGACCTTGGCATCATCGTCAAATAGGTCGTTACAACTGTTTGTTCCTTCCAGTGCATCATTAACGTAGATCAAGAACATAACTGATGTCAATACTGATCCCAGTGGAATCCACCAATTACTTTTCTCAAATTTGTTATCCTTTCATCACTATCCTCATTAATCTGCACTTCAAGAAGTCCATCCGTTTCAGTATAACCTCTTTAAAAGTCTTAGGTGTTCCAGTTCCCACTTTGGTGTTTTGCAAATTACTTTAACAAAGGGTTTTCCTGGAACCACAGTCCATCCACACTATCTCTTCCTTATAGTAATCTCACTCAACTCTGTTGTTCTCGGTTCTTCTTCAAAGTCGTTGTCCTTGATGAATAGAGAATGATATTTTATACTTATTTTTCTAATTTGAATTATTCCATTTTCATACACTTTTCCATCTAGTTTCAATTTGCAAGTTTGTCTCTGTACCTCAATTTACCATTAACAAATATATATGCATAACAACTATGATTCAAGTTTACATTTGTCAATAATACACTTCAAAGTTTCTTGTGTGTGTGTGTGTGTGTGTGTGTGTGTGTGTGTGTGTGTGTGTGTATGTGTGTACTAAACCATGCAGAATCCTGGTTCTACACAGACGCAATAATAGCGTGATTACTGACATTGTCTGGAAAAATTAAAAAGAAGAAACTTTCGCAGAAAGAAGAACCAAAATAAATGATACACAGAGCAGGTTATCGCAATGTTTAGTGCTAACGTGAGGCGTAGACGGGGCGACGACCCTCGGTCATCGGGGGGAAACGATGGTTCGAGTTCGACCCGAGTCGGCGATACCAAGCGAAATCAGAAGCCAGTCAGCTAATCTGGGCAGCTTTGTCTCAGCCGAAGGCAGATAAAGATTCGGCTAATCAGAGTCTTTCGGTTTTTATTTGGGCTCTCATTTGCGCAGGAGGATGGCCTTGGTTGACTCGAACAGCTCCTCCTCCCCCCTCCCCCTCTTCCCCTTCCCCCCTCCTCACTCCTCCTCCTCCCTCCCCCGGCCCACCTCTTCCCCCTACCCCTCCCCCTCAAAAAAGATAATAATAATAAAATAGAAAAAAAACCGCTTCACGTCAAGTAGGACTTTGTTATCATCAAGATCACAAATGACATCCTATGATGACTATAATCTAGCCCAGTCCAGTATCATTCTGTCTCTCACCAAGCGATTTTATTTGGCTGAGGGAATCCCTATTCCCCTGCTCTCCCCAGTCATCGTGTTAGCATCGTGCTTTGGTGTGATGAGGGTACCGTTTCAGATTTCTTATTTCTTATTGTTCAAAGACGAAATCTTCTCAGCTGATGCAAGAACGAAGTGGCCTAATGTAATATATGTATATATTTATATATATATATATATATATATATATATATATATAGTGAAGGGAGTAAGTCAATTGATCTGTTTTAATATATATGTTTTTCTTCCTTCGATTTTGTTGCAGGATGACGTGGCGATAGGCGCACAGGGCGTCGTGTACCAGCAGGAATACGTCAAGTCGTTGGACACGGGCGTCTACACTTGCGTCGCCAAAAACGTCCTCGGATCGGCCAACGCCTCCTTCGCCATCCGCGTCGTTGGTGAGTGTCCGTCGAACTTTCCGTTCCCGGCGGCAGAGCTGGAGGAACATGTAATAAGCCATTTGCACATTGTTACTGTATTAGACCTTCTGTGTTACGCTCTTACTACTTATCTATTTCCTATTCTTATTTTTATTACTGTTATTCTCCTACTACTTGATTACTCTGTAACTGTTATCATTACGGTTACTGTGTTCCTGTTACTATTACTCTTCTTTATCATCATCATTATAACCATCACCATCATCGTTGTCGTGATTATCACCATCTCCATCACCATCATCGTTGTCGTGACTATCACCATCTCCATCACCATCACCGTTGTCATGATCCTCTTACCCACCATCACGATGATCTTCCTCTGTGTTCCCGCGAGTTCCTCCATGTAACGCCTTCGACACTGTCGCTTCCGGCAGAACCTTCGCGTACGACGGCGCCTATGCTGGCGATCCTGGAACCAGTCAACACGACGGTCCAGCTTGGGGAGACTGCCATCCTCAGGTGCACCGTCAAGGCCGATCAACGATCCATGGTCGAGGTACGTCTCCAGAAGGGACAGAAAAGAGGGAAATGGGAGTAAGGAAGTAGTAGGGGAGGGAAGAGGGGGGGGGAAGAAGGAGGGAAGAGGGAAGAAGGAGGGGAGGGAAGTAGGATGTGGGAATTGGGAAGAGAGGAAGGTTAAAGGGAGAAAGGAGTAGGAAAGGAGGAGAGAAGAAAGTGAGGTACGAGAGGGAAGAGGGAGGATATTGGATAGAAAAAGGAAAAGGGAGGGGTGAGGAGAGAAAAAAGGAGGAGGGTGGAGGAGAGAAAAAAGGACAGAGTGAAATGGGAGCAGTTGAATTTATTTGTGTGTGCATGTGTGTACGTGTGTGTGTGTGCTTGTATGTGTGTGTGTTTCTAATTCTATTCACTTTGAGGTGAAATACTACCTCTGTGGTCTCATCGGTGAAACTTAGGTTTGGAATCACTTAAGATATCTGGCTGTGCTATTTATTTTTCCGTGTTTCACAAATTAATGCATCTGGATTTCTAGATATCCTTCAAACACCTAGTTTTAATTTTTCTATGATATCTAGCATTTCATCTGTCTCACTTTAAGAGAACTTCTATGTCGATTAATTAAGTTCTTTCCTTAGTTCTAATTACTGCTATGAAGACACCTTTTTTTTCTTTTTACTTCTAATTTTGCAGTTTCAGCATTCTTCGCATGCTCTGACGGATAGGATGGAAGCATTATGTTTGTTTCTCTGTTTTCTATATACTTCTCTTTGGATAGCACAATGCTGTATCATAATCCAGTCTGGTTCGAATTAGATCTACAATGAATGATTTATAATCTTCTCGTTCCTGGAATGATATGCCATTGTTATATATATTAAGAAGTTATAAGTGTCGAATGTATTGTTTTACTTGTTTTTCCGGTGACAAATTGATCAGAAGCAACACTCCAAGGTCTTTTTCTTCTTTGTGTTTTGTTTTGGGTTATTTCCTATTTTACATTTTAAAGTTATAAGTGTCGAATGTATTTTTTTTTTTTACTTGTTTTTCCGGTGACAAATTTATCAGAAGCAACACTCCAAAGTCTTTTTCTTTTTTGTGTTTTGTTTTGGGTTATTTCCTATTTTACATTTTAATGATGTCGTTTTCTTACATTTACTCATTTCCAGTGTTTTGTATTTTTGCACTGAAATTAATTTCCCACCTTTGGCTCCATTCAACAGTTCTGTCTAGATAATTTTGAAAAAGTTAGAATTTTTTTTAAAAGAGTCTGCTCTTTCTTTTAACTACCCTTATCCTTCTCTTTTTCCATTTATCTTGTTCACTACTCCCGAGAATTTTTTCCTTCTCTGTCCTATCCTGCACAATTCAGTTTAATTCAGTTTAGTTCCGTACAGATTTACAATCATCCTCTCGTTTTAATCTGCTCATGATCTCTGCATCGTCAACAAATAGATTAGTGTGACCGTTTCTTTTTGTCCATCATGTCAACGTAGATCGACAATATTACTGAGGCAACTCTGAATCCTGTGGAACTCCACCAGTTACTCCCCTCCAATCTGACATTCTTTTCTTCACGTTATCCCTATTAATTTGTTCTTCCTTTATGTTGGTATACACCACTTTCAAAATCTTAACATGATATCAATTTTTATTTTATTCTTTCTTCAATACAATTTTCTCAGTTTCTAATACATCTCTCTTACGAAAATAAGAAAAAGAGAAAAATCTGCTCCGTCCGCTTGTCGGTTTTCTCTCGGCTTCATTAACTTGTTCTTTCAATTTCATTTTTTCTTTCTCTATCACTTCTCTACTTATCAAAAAAATCTTTCAACCTTCTATCATTTGCAAATTATCATGTCATACTGATTATCTCATTTCCCGTGAACTGAATTGAATTTAGTTTCATTTGCCTTACTCTCCTTCATAATGATACTTAATCTAAAGGATTCTTCAAATCAATCAAGTCCTGACATATTGTCCATTGCTACTGATGCTTATGCTTTGACGTTCATTATTTATTTTCATTCCTCCTTGACGTGATTTGACACTGTTATATACTATTTCTTTTACCCATATTTATATATATATATATATATATATATATATATATATATATATATATATATATATTTATATATATCGTTATATATTTATCTATATATATATATATATATATATATATATATATATATATATATATATATATATATATATATTCCCCGACAGTACTAGGCCAGCTTGGTCTCTATTCTAATTTCACAAATTCTTTATTATGGCGAGCCATCCGATAAGTTGTGTGTCATTTTGACAAATGGAAATAAGCTCCCCCGCAAGGACTCGAATCTTGGCCTTAGCGACTGTTTACCATGTAAGGTCTGGCTGGCTCGATATATGTATATATATATATATATATATATATATATATATATATATATATGTGTGTGTGTGTGTGTATGCGATTGTGTGTTTGTGTTTGTATGTGCGTGTGTGTCTTACCGAAGAATCTACTTATTTCTGTATCCACCAATCCATTTCACTTATTTTTGTGGACTCTTAGTGAATAAAGAATGAAGAACCTTAAAAAAAAA
>NC_134811.1:12296163-12298663 GCF_046742065.1 Oratosquilla oratoria
ATATATATATATATATATATACATATATATATATATATATATATATATATATAATATATATACATATATATATACACATTTCATTCTCTAGTTTAGTCGGATTACTTTAGGAAAATCCGATATAGCTAAGGGAAACATTCCCTCATTTTCGTGCTTAGAAATTTGTGCATACGAAGCCATGTGGCATGGCCTTTCTTGCACACGTGAAGGAATAAGCGGGAGGTGGGGGTGGAGAAGAGCAAGAGGAAGAGGAGGGAAAGAAAGGCAGGGGGAAGAGAAGGCGGAAGATGATGATGATTGATGATATTGATGACTGTGGTGAGGAGGAGGAGGAAAAAAATGATGAAATGAGTGTGAGGAGAGAGTTTATAATAATGATGATTATGGTAATAATTATGATGATCATAACAATAATATTGATGATGATGATGATGATAACGATAATGACAATAGTGATGGTGATAATAATAATGGTGATGAGGTGGTGGTGTTGGTGATGATAATGATGATGATGATGATGATAATGATGATGACAATAGTGAAGGTGATAATAATAATGGTGATGAGCCGGTGGTGTTGGTGATGATGATGATGATGATAAGGGGGAAGAGGAGGAGAAGGAGGAGGGGAGGAATAGGAGGAGGAGGGGGTAGCAGGAGGAGGAGGAGGAGGAGGAGGAGGAGGAGGAGGAGAACAAGGAGATTAAAGATGAGGTGAACGAAAAGAAAGGGGATGAGGTGGAGGAGTAAGAGTAAGATATCAAATATGAGGAGGGGAAGGAGGAGGAAGAGGAGGAGGAGGAGGAGGAGGAAGAGGAGGAGGAGAAAGAAAATATGTAACAGAAGAACAGCTGTGAGGATGTGGAGGAGCTAAAGGAAAGGGGGGAGGAAGAGGAGGAGGAGGAGAGGAGGAGGAGGAGAGGAGGAGGAGGAAGAGGAGGAGGAGACCAGCTTAATGTCTATTGAAGTGCCACTGGTGTGAAGTGATTGATTGGTATTCTTGTATATTAATTGGTTTCTGCAAAGATGCGCACTTAGAAGAAGAACACACACACACACACACACACACATGCACACACACACGCACAATTAAAGACTCATGCATGCCTGATTTAAAAAAAATGAAACGTCTATTGACTGCACACCGACTTTATTGCTAATCAGTATTTCAATTTCCTTCCTCATTTCTGCTCGGCCTTCTCACCTGTGTATCATCGTGGTGGACTTGGGTGCTGCGTCTTCAGGAACCGGTGTATCACCAGGTCTCCGGCTGCGGATCCAGCCTGCCTTCATACCACGGCTACCCTCACTCGGAGAGGAGCGTGCCAGAAGCCGTGTACCCGCCCAACTCCGCTTACCCAACCCCTGCCACCTCTCTCCGCTACGCGCCCGCGTCCCAGTACCGGGAGCAGTGCCGAGACCGAAAGGGGTCGGACCACTACGGGGGTAGCCACCGTGTCGCCGCGGACCACAATCACAGCCGACTGCCGTACGGGAGTACCGGGGGCGGGGGGGCTTGCAGTGGGGCGTCGACAACCTCCACAGCCCACACCCCCTTCCACGCCCACACCCACCCACACCAGCTTCCCCATCAGCAATACTTCGTCCAATACGACCTATAAGTGTGGGTCTTTCGACGAAAAGCAAACACGAAAAATGAACGTTTATGTGTGTGTAAGAGAGAGAGAGAGAGAGAGAGAGAGAGAGAGAGAGAGAGAGAAAGATAAAGAGAGAGAGAGATTGTGCGCATGCATAAGCGTGACGTTTTCGTCGCGTTCGTCCTTTTGGTCTGTGGTGGGCCGAGTTTCTTCCACGCTTGGTTCCTAGAATCGATTCTTAAAACAAGACTTCAAAGTATAATCAAACCAAAAATATCAAAGGACGCTCTTTAACTACCCCTATGGAAGAACCAGGAAAAAGTCAATAATATTATAATGGAAACATAAGCAATAAGGACAAATGCTATAGTTTTTCATAAAGAAAAGCAACAAAAAATGTGATGATATGGTACACTCAATTGTAATGTAGGGGCATTTTCTTGGCAGCGTTTGACTGGTGTGTTGTGGTGAAGTGCGAAACATTTAATGAAGTACGAAACATGAAACAAATAAAGCTTCAGCAAATGTAAGAATCTGGTTGGCAAATCCTTCTCTTTCTCTGTGAAATGAAAATGATGTGGACGAAACAGTGAAGAAAACGAATAGCGTTAATTGAATTACTTCTAATAGAGCTCTTCGGAATATATCAACATTGCTGTTATTATTATTTGTATTCACTCGTAAGTGTAAATTGAAAAAGGGGGAAAAATGAGGAAGGTTTATTGGTGTTATGATTTATGAGAGTGAAAATAACAGATGGATAAACTGTTGTGATACCGTCCCTGATAAGACAGATAAGATAAATGGACAAGAGAGCGTGGCCATGCGCAGTCAGAGGGAGAGAGACAGACAAAGAGAGAGAGAGAGAGAGGGAGAAGAGAGAGGAAGAGAGAGAGAGAGAGA
>NC_134811.1:12301163-12308663 GCF_046742065.1 Oratosquilla oratoria
TCCCTCACTTGTTTCAATTCAGTCTTGGGCGTTCAACTGGGTTTAGTTGCACGTTCACCTCTACGTTGGGTCATGTTCATGAACAAATACAATCTCCGTGGGCATATGTCTTCCTGGACGCTACGTTCAGCTACACCGGGGCCATTACCCTCCCCTGTAAGGATTAGCCTTTTACTCCCGTCTTGGTCTTCTCCCATCTCCTTCGTTCCTCCTTCCCCTGTCTCCCCAAATGTCCCCGCAGGTCTCCCACAATGTCTCCCATCTCGAGAAACACTGCCAGAATCTGTGAGACACACAAGGTCCACAATCACATTATATGCATGAAAGAAAATTTATTCTTAGAGATCATGTCGTAGGGGAAAGAGGTTGTGATTTTTACCCCCAAGTCACTCCTGGACAAGAAGGGTCGGGCGGTCAGGCGGGTGGGTGGCGGGGGAGCTTAAGCCTACTCGTGTGTAGCTGCGTAAATGTGCAGCTTGGAGTATACAAAAGCTCGCTTCAGCTCTCTCCTCGGCCGCTTGATTAACGGGCAATAACGGCTGTATCGAGTTCCTCTGAATGAGACTAGACGGTTTCATTCGGTTGTAGGCGGGTGACCTCCTGCCTGGTTCATCCCGTTTCGGTTGAACAACTAAGAGGGTCGTCCGGATTTACAGATTTCGTTGCGACCACTGCGAGGGTGCCTTTCCACCTGTTAATGGGTAGCTAACTTCCTGTAGTGACATCAAACAGCCTATTGATGTGTGTGAAGTCTCTTGATAGTGAAGATGACAACGACGACGACGACGATGATGACGATAGTGATGGTGATGATGGTGATGATGGTGATGATGATGATGATGATGATGGTGATGATGATGGTGATGATGATGATGGTAATGATGATGGTGATGATGGTGATGATGATGATGGTGATGATATTTATCTTTATGTTACGTTCTTATTGCACTGCAGGATCACCTCTTCTTGTGCCATAAGCAAGTGTGCCAAGATTTTTTTTTCCAGTATTCATATAAATGTATAAACAGATTATGTATATTGTAACACAATTTAAGTAGGGTGAACTAAAATCACCTTATGTACAAAGCAGATCGTGTAAGTAGTTTCAACTTTGGAAATGAAGACTTGGAGTCTTCTTCAGTCTCTCTTCAAAGAGAGAGATTTGGGAGAAGATTCAGAAGATTCTAGCGGGGGGGGGATCCGTCTAAGAAAGAAGGGAGGGTGGGGGGGTTAGGTAAAGGTCGGGGAGGTGGTTGTGGGTGGGGGGGAAGGGTGGAGGGCTTACCATGCCGGGGGGAGAGGGTGAGGGGGGAAGCTTAGATCGGCTTAAGTGGGCTTAGGCGTGTTTTTATCTTTTCATGTTTCAAGTTTGCTCGACAACCTTCATTATACGTGCGCGTTCAGGCGCCCTTCGCCATGAAATCGCCTCAGTTCCTCCTCTTTGATTTCTTCTGCCACAGAGCCATTGCTTCGCTACTTGAGTGCTATACTTTGAGCTCTCTTCTCCGTATCTTGTTCGAAGAGGAAGTGCGGGGTCTTTGTTGCAATAAAAGTGGTTCATGGATCCGCTACCTCTCTTCTGTTCTTTTGGGACCGTTTCCGACCGAGTCAAGTGAAGCGGAGAGACATCAACGACGTTTTGACACCCGGAATGTAAATGAGGTGGAACAAGTATCTTTATATGTGCAAGTATATGCATACATATATGGATATGTATTTCTATGAGTAGGTATATACAGAATAGTTGCAAGAATATATATATATATACATAAATATATCATATATATCTATACATCTGTATCTATCTAGTTTTCACTCCTCAAGACACCTTTCCATAAAAGATGATTATCTTCAGAGAAGTATAAATACATGGGCTGTACACTGGGACAAGGCACAATATGTGAAAGTGTAAAAAGGAATGTATGTGCTTGTGTATGTGCACACGTACACTTATATGTATGTATATATATATATGTATACTTATATATGTATGTGTATATTTATATGTATATGTGTATGCATATGTGTATGTGTATGTATATGTCTATGTATATGTGTATGTATATGTAGACACACACACAAATACACATACACACATACACAAATACACGTACACACGCACACGCACACAAACACACACGAACACAAACATATATATTATATATATATATATATATATATGTATTTAATTTATATAAACATATATGCATATATATATATATATATATATATATATACTCATATAATATAAACATATATATAATATATATATGTATATATATATATATATATATATATATATATTGATGTATTGATATGTGACACAAAGATTGCTCATGACGAAAGAGTAGTCATACTTCAAATGTGCCCCACTCGCAAACTTCCTTCTCTTGATTCCCTACATCATCCTTCTCTTGTTTTTTTTCATCCCTCTACTCCCCTTTTTTATCTCTCTTCACCTTCTTCATTCCGTTCTCCTTCTCATAACCTCCTTTATTTTAGTTCCAATGCCTCTCATTTTCAGTCAATTCCCGCTCTCTCCCTTCGGTCCTGTCTTCCCATCCTTCTTTGGTTCCCCCCCCCCACACACACACACATTACACAAAGAGTCTCGATACAAAATGTTCGAGATTTCTCACCCGAATCGTTTCGGAGGGAAAGAAGCAATTCTGTTTTTTCTTCGTAGGTGACCCTGAGGCCGCGTCTGGAGATGGGTCAGGTTTGGAGACAAAAGGTTATGATTTACTTTAAGGTCAGGGAATGAATTCTTAGCGATGGTTGGAGAAGTTGTGTTTGGTTATCTGTTTCGTTAGACTTCGGTAGTACGTTATCCACTTCGCTTTCAGCTGTGGCGTACTTGTAATCAGAAATTTTGTTCTAGTCAAAGCTTTGTTATTTTTTCATCAGAGGGTTGAGACCCGAAGTGAGGAGGCTTTCTTCATATTTGGATCCGCCCTTCCGGCGAACAAAGTGATTTGGCTTTATCTTAAAACATGCCACATGAAGAATACCTCTTTGTTGAAACGAAGCGTCTCCTACTGTATACATGAAAAAAAATGTGACGAAAGAGTACAGTTACCTACAAAAAGAATAGTCCCCAGGCGGAAGCTTAGGCCTAACTTCAAGAAGTTCATTTTGTGTCGCATCTTTCCTCCGCTTGAAGCCCACATTTTAATATTTTATCACATCGATCTCACCCTTGTTTGTACATTTCTCTCTCAAAGTTGTCTTGCGTTGTATTTCTTCCTCGTGTTCATTTTTGAGTGGTTTTGGACAGATTTCCTGATCTGATTCTGATATATCACCCTTCCCGTGATTTGGGTAAGTGTATGTACTTCGTATTAGTGTTAGACTATTTTATCTTCCTTGAAAGAAACACTCCTTCGCTTTAGAAGTGTTGCATTTGTGTTTGCCACAATCTTGGGCACGTTCAACTTGTTCTGTAGTCAGGCGATTTCATTCGGCTGAGGGGAGCCTTCTCCGAGCAAATCAGCATTCACTCTATGAAATGAAACTTCGAAGCCCACTTTACCGTGATAAGCTCTAAGCTTTTATTCGATGATCCGTCATATCATGGGGGAGATTTTGTCTCCCTATTCTCTCGACTAAGGACTTTCACTGTAGTTAGGGAAATGAGCGATAGGTTGTGTTTACGTCGACATGTCGCCTTCGCAAAGACTTTTTGGTGTCGGAGTTCTTGAGCTGTTTTGGAATTCAGCGCCGAAGCCGCTTCGAGACTTAGCAAAACAAAGCAAAGTCATGATTAAGATTCATGTATGTTTCAAGCAAACACTTAGGAAGTAAATGGTGAACACTTTTCTAGTTTAATGTTTTATCGTGATACTAATAATAGATTGGATTGCCGTAAACGCATTTATATAGGTTGTGCTATAAAAGGAGAGGTGTCGATGTTCTTGAATGTGTTACTGCGTCCTTCGTTAATTATTCTTTCGTGTGTCAAGAGAAGTTCGCTTGCCTCGTCTGGAAAGAGAGTGGCGTCGAGTTGTGACGTCATGTCGCTGGTTGGTTGAGAAGACTTTATGTCATTCGATTGGAGTAGAAGTTCTAGTGACATCATGTCAATTGATTGGTGTAGAATAATGAATGACTGTCGACTGAATGACGTCAAATCAATAAACTGTTAGAAAGAATGGGTTACGTCATGTCGTCTGATTAGTGAGGACGGTTAAATGAAGTAGTGTCGACTAAATTTTTAAGAAAGTTGAACTTTGCGTTGTCGACTGACTGTTGAGCAGGACAAAGTCGGTTGGTTGATATAGACTGACGTCATATCGACTGATTCCTGGAGAAGATCGACAGACGTCGTGTCGCCTGATTGGTGTGGAACTGATGCTCTTTTTAAAGAAGACAGTGGCTACAATGTGGCTGTTGCGGAAATAAAGAACGAGGGAAATTAAATCAGGGGAAGGAAGTAAGTGCATGACAGTGAAATCCATTAAAGATACAGAAGGACACGAGAGCACATTCGAGAACATCAACATTGTCATGATTGATACTCGTATGCCTCACTGTTTGACGTGACTTGGAAATGACTGTCTGTGGATGAGTGTTTGAGTTGACACGTGGGTAACTACTGTTCAGAAATGTGCGTGTTTGTTTAATTGATTGGTGTACATTGGTGGGGTGAGAGGAGTGACAGTGGGCTGTCTTCTGCGATGAACTGGATAATTGATTAGATGTCTGGTAGGAGGAAATGCAGGTGATTTGTCTGGTGAGATGTGGTTGTCCACTTGTATGAAATTGTGGGTACTTGCTGTTATGAAATGCGATTTCATAGACATATGTGTAGAAGTGTGACTGGTTAAGACGTTAGTGCGAGTGTATGAAGGAATAACTAGTGAATAAAACTCTAATAATTGGCGTGGATATTAGATGTTTAAGAGTTTGGTGTGAACGTATACAGTAGTGTAATATTCACGTGCTACGCTGTGATGAAGATATCTGTAGGCCAGTCTATGAACTGAAAGTATCTGTAGGTTTTTCTATCTTGATGATAATTGAGTAATGTTTTTCCTAACGTTTTCTTTTTATACAATGAAGTTGTTTAGATTAAACCAAAAACATAAAATTCATCCGTGATATTTTCTATTGATTTATGGCAAAAGAATATTTCACAAGTCAAAAATTGGTTTATCCTAATACTGAACTTCTCTTAGAATGTACAGAATGATAATGAGGATTGTAATTATGATAATAATAATGATGATGATGATAATAATCAATAAACACCGAATATATATAATGATATTTTTCATACACAAGTAGGTCGAGTTATTTACCCCTTGCACACATACACACACACACACACACACACACACACACGCACACACATACACACACACATACACACACACAATAAATTGGAATAAATTGGATGAGGAAACAGTGAGTGCAAAAAATATACAAGAATTTAAGAACAAACTTGATGCTGAAAGATACAAAGACGGGTCACTATGAGCATAGCTCTCTTCCCGTAAAATACAACTAGCTAAATACAACTAGGTAAATGCACACACGCGCGCACATACATACACACACACACACACACACACATGCACACACACAATAGTTACAATAGTTAGCACCACCTGATCCCAGATATAGGACTTTACAATTCTTCGGATAAGTTAAGGAACAAACACATCACGTCTCTCCCGGCAGCAAAGTAAACACCCACGTGACGTAACAAGTTTCATGACATCGTAAAAAACACACACACACACACACACACACACACACACACACACACACACACACACACACACACACACACACAATGTTACTCTTGTGACGTGGCGAGACCACCAAGCAGCCTTGGCCCCTGTTAAAACGTGAAATGAACTTCGGCTCATGCACGTGGCACGGAGACCCTGAAAGCCTTGTTAGGTGGAGTCTAGATACATGTTTTTTTTTTAACATCTGGTAGGTGGAGACTTACGAATCATATCAGGGGGGAGATGGTCTACCCGTAGTTGTTAGAAAGCCACGAGGAGGATGACTATGATTTATTTATTTATTTATTTATTTTTTTTTATCCTTGCCTGTTTTCCTTGTCTATCCTTCTGGATGCTAAATTGGCCCTTCTGGCACGAGGGCTTAAGAATCACGTTTCTTCCGACGAGAGGTAATTTCATTCAGTCGAGGAAAATGAGAGGGTTTCAACAAAGAAATACTCTTGTGCGCGCAATCCATTCTCTGCTGAACACAATCATCTGGCTTTAGCGGGAACGAAAATACCTCACTGAAGGATTGATCCTACTATACGATGGCACCATATCCGGATTTTATTCAGTTTGATTCAGTTGAGTGGACAGACATGGACATATGTGGAACCTTGATTGATTGATTGATCGAAATCCTCATTGCGTACAGTCTGAATCAGCTGAAGCGTTTCCATGGAGAGTAAAGGGTCAGAGGTGTTCTGTCAGCACAGAGAAGAACCAGTATGCCCAAATCCTGCAACGCTACACAACACCGAAACGTCTTGGAAATATATAAGGTGATATCGATGTTGCTTGGACGAAATATCCATAAATATAAAGTTTATTTGTCGTACATACATACTATGTATGAATCTACATTACTACATGCATATACAAATACATATATGTACACGTACATATGCATATGCATATACACGTACATATACATATATTCATATGTATATGTATGTACAGTATATATATATATATATATATATATATATATATATATATATATATATATATATATGCGTATACGTACGCATGTGCACTCATATGTATGTACATTACATATATATATATATATACATAAATATATATATATGTGTGTGTATATATATATTTACGTTGGTTTTGGGCTTGCCTCGTACGGTGGTTTAATTGTAACAGCCTTTAATGAATCTTACCTGCATTGGCAGTCTTAACACGTAGGGCAAATGTGACACGTTCGGTCGTATGTAAACGCCTCCTGGCAATCCTTTCTCACTTTCATCTTGGTTAGGTTTAATACTTTGTTCTCGTTATCTAATTACTGTCATTATTGTTATTGGTATCTTTATCATCATTATTATATTACTATTATTATTGTTGTTATTATTATTATCATTATTATTATTATTATTATTATTATTATTATTATTATTATTATTATCATTATTATTATTATTATCATAATTTTCATTATCATTATCATGATAATTTTCACTATTATTATCTTTATTATTATTTCTGTTATTATTGTTGTTACTATTTTCATTAACTATTATTATTAACCAGATCATTATTACTATCATTGTCATTACTATTATTGTTATAACTCTTGCCATCATTATCAGAAGTCATTAACAATGATTTTTTAGAATTACCTTTTATGTTATGATCAAATTACTAATTAATATTTGGGGATGAAATCACTGATATCATATCCAGATCAGATGGTTTTTCTTCAGTTATTGTTTTTTTTTTTTATATCTAAGCATGTTTCTTTATATTTTCT
>NC_134811.1:12313663-12316163 GCF_046742065.1 Oratosquilla oratoria
TCCTGATAATCACAACAAGATCCTTTTTTATTCTCTATTTTTATTATTTTTTGTTCAAATAACTTGTGGTCGCATTTACCGTTAGTCTTACCTATATGTATAAGTTTACATTTACTTGATTTAAGTTCTATTAATCACTCTTTAGACCATCAATCTAGTTTGTCTAAATACATTCATATATACATATACCAAAGGTTTTCCCCCTTTACAAGGGAGGTAGAAAAAAAAAAAAAATCCACATATCCTAGTATCATCAGCAAATCTAAAGACAGCGGATCTAAGTCCACTGTCGATGTCATTGATATATACTATATCTAGAGATGACCTTAGAACGGAACCTTGAGAAACTGAACTTGGAACGTCTTTCCAGCTAGAGGTTTCACCATCCACAACAACTTGCTGCTTACAATTATTCAACTAGTTTCTCATTCAGCTTAACAAGGTACCTCTTATTCCATGTGAATTCAGTATATATATATATATATATATATATATATATATATATATATATATATATATATATATATATATATATATATATATAGACGATTTAACGTTTCCCTGCCTCCAAGTAATAGACACAAAACCAGTGGCTACCGGCTTGTTAAATATTTCCGTTAACTGGTCGCACGTTTGAAATTCACAATCTTTAGCACTCTAGGAAAATTTTTGTCTGGACCTGGGGATTTTGTAGCTTTAAGTGTTAATCTGTTTGAGAACTTCTACCTTACTGATGCTGATATCAGCTAGTCTACTCCCTTCATCCCCACTGAAAATCAGGTCTCAGTCAGGTACCATATCTAACCTTTCTTTTGTAAATACCGAGGTGGGGGTGTTCTGTTGTACGTTAAAAGCAATGTCCATCCCTGTGTTTTAGAGAAGGTGAAATAGGATGCATACGATAGTTTGTGGGTAGAATTGACGCAAACAAACGGACAAAAAATTAATGAAGATGTAATATATAAGCCAAGGACATTATCATTAGCAGACGACAAAACGTTGTTTCAAGAACTGTCTAGTTTCTGCAACCTGGGACTTATTGATAATGGGAGATTTCAACTTTACTGATATTGATTGGATGACCCTTGAACATAGCCATATAGGTAGTCGCTTGATAGATTTTGTCGGGGACAATTACTTAGTTCAGCTTGTAAAAGAGCCCACAAGACATGCAAATTTACTTGATCTATTGATCACTAGCCGCGAAAGCATGATAACCGATGTAAAAGTCGGCGAAACTATTGCAAGTAGTGATCACAACTTAGATTTAAACCGCTAAAAAAAATTGAGAATAGATATCTGTGTATCTAAAATGGCCGATTTCAGTAAAGCTCAGTTCATAGGACTACGTAACGAGCTTCAGCTTACAGATTAGGAGGCAAAACTAAGCGAAAGACCTGTAGATCAGAAGTGGGAAATATTTCAAAATACGCTCACTAAGATGATTCATACTTACCTTCCGTTTAAGGGCGGACAGCCCCAAATCAGGGTAGACCAAAACGATTTGACAAAGAAACTGAAAAAATGTATTGCTAAAAAGACACAGACTTATAAGAAATACAAGTGCTCTGGTGTACCTAATGACTATCAAAGTTATGTTATGAAAAATTAGATTGTTGTTCTATTAGAATTTTTTTCAAGAAATTCATCATATCCGGAGATGTCCCAAGAAAATATAAGCTAGCTAAGGTTACTCCCGTGTTCAAGAAAAGGTGACAAAAAGAAACCAAATGACTACAGGCATATAAACTTGACTTCAATCATAGGAAGAATTACGGAAACTATAATCAGAGATACTATCGAACATCATTTAGAAATTAACTGTTTGATAAATGATAACCAGAATGGATTCAGATGTAAACGTTCTTGTATGACTAACTTACTCGAATTCTACAACACAGTCATCTCGAATTATGACAAAAGCTTTTGATACCGTCCCACACGAAAGACTACTTGCTAAATTAGCTTCACACTGAATAAATGGTAGGCTATTAAGTTGGACTAGTAATTGGTTGAATGATCGAAAACAGAGTTGTTCTAAATGGCAAAACTTCTAGATGGAAAAATGTTACGAGTGGAGTTCCTCAAGGTCTCGTTCCTGGTCCACTTCTATTCATAGTATATATAAATGATATAGACCACGGACTGAAATATATTGCCTCCAAATTTGCTGATGATACAAAACTGTGCGGAATGGCAAATGATCACTTAAACCAATTAAATATTCAAAAATATTTAGATAAACTACAGCAATGGTCTGAAAAGTGCTATTGAAACTTAATACAAGTAAATGCAAAGTTATGCACACAAGTAAAATAACAATAGGCACGATTACAAGTTGTTTTGAAATTCGTTAACAAAATTGGACAGTGAAAAGGATCTCGGCGTAAATATCAGTAATGATCTCAAACTGTCAGGAAATAGATATGATTTGGAAGTGGGTAGGAACGACTTCGCCAACCTTGTAGTTAATGAATGGAATAAACATCCTGCAGAGGCA
>NC_134811.1:12321163-12326163 GCF_046742065.1 Oratosquilla oratoria
GTTTATCTTTTATCTCACATTAGTAAATCATTTCTATCGCGAACTTCCATCCCTTTCATAATTCTGTAGATGGTCAGTAGATATCCCCTTTCTCTTCTTTGTTCCAGAGTTGGTAGTTCGAGTTTGGACAATCTTTGTTCGTATGTCAGGTTGGAGAGTATTGGTGCCATCTTTACCGTTGCTCTTTGAATTCTTTCTATTTTTTTTTTCATTCTTGTTACTACTGGGTGCCTATAGCGTCACAGCGTACTGTAATCTTGATCTTATCAATTTAACTAGTATTTTCTTTACCATTTCTTCATCCAAGTACTCAAAGGCCATATTCATTGATCTTAGTGAATTGAAGTTTTCTCCGACTATTGTGTTGATATGTTTGTCTGTTGCCATGTCATTGCTGATAATTACTCCTAGGTCCCTTTCCGAATTCACGTTTTTAACTTCCTTTGTACCAATTTTATATTGTCCAGATATTCTATTTTTGCTTTTTCCAAATTCCATTACACACACACACACACACACACGTACACATGCACACACACGCACCCAGTAACCCACCCAACAACACCCCACCACACATATACACGTAAACATAGACATAACACACACATATGCACTCAATAGTTTATTTACATAACTCCTTATCCTCCTGCCAGTTCCCCCATGCAACGGCACTAGACTCGGGCATTGACGCCGCGTACAAGCCCTTGCAAGCCGTGACTTCCATTCTCCGCAACAGCTCTTCCTCCTCTGTGACCAATTAGAAATGTTTTGTGCATTCAGCCCGCTTCCCTTCTTTCTCTGTCTCTCATTATCGACGGGGCGAAAGTGCTATTAAACTGGAAGAGGGGGAGGGGGAAGGTGGGTTACAGAGATAATGGGAGAAAGGGAGAGAAGAGGGAGGAAACGAGACAGAGATAGAGATATAGGTAGGGATATAGAGAGAGATAGAGATAGGGATAGGGATAGATAAAGATAGAGATAGATAGATAGACAGAGAGAGAGAGAGAGAGAGAGAGAGAGAGAGAGAGAGAGAGAGACAAAGAGAGAGAGAGAGAGAGAGAGAGAGAGAGAGAGAGAGAGAGAGAGAGAGAGAGAGAGAGAGAGAGAGAGAGAGAGAGAGAGAGAGGCACGAGGTGTTGAGACTTCAGAAGACCTTGCTGTTTATACCGAGGAGGTTTTCAAGAAAAAAATTAAAATGAATTAAAATGAAAAATAAGTAATTGAAAAATACACAATACTGCATATAGTTCTGATTTATTTTTTTCTTAAAAGTATAAACTGGTGGCCTGTTGACAACGTTTCATGGGAACTTATTAAACATATGTCCTTTCCTAAAACTAAAACAGAGAGAGAGAAAAAAGAATTTTACTAAATCCGGGTAAATCCAATTGCCAGCCATAGTTTTGATTTGTCTTCATACTCAGTATGTAAAACTTTCTGTATTTTAAGTTTCAGATTTCGTGCGATGTTCCAGAAGCTTTCATCAGGTGACCACACAGCCAACGGGTTTCCAGAGAGGTGGCTGTCCTCTCCAGGTTCCCTTGCTGGTAACCCCGACGGCAAATCGGGAGGATTAATTTGGTGGCACGTGTCTGCACCCCTTCTAGATGCTCAATATCCTTTCAAAGGCTAGACGACCAAAATTGAACTGTCTGTTCTAGATCCAGTGTTATCCACAAATAGCTTAGCGTCAGTACAGTTTCCTGGTTCCATAACTAAGCTATTTTCTAATATAGGATATACGCCTTTTTCCTCTTTTCTTTATGATAATTTTTGCATAGAGAATTGCAGATGATTTATATTAATTGAATGCAAATCCTTCTTCTGATACCACCGCCTCAAGTTCTCTACTTAAAAGGGAATGGTCTAACTTGGGATTCACAGAGTCATTGTGAATAATCCTATAATTGCCCAAACGAATGGCATCTGACAGTTTTCCGACCACTTGCCTACTCTACCTAAAGCTGAGTACCTTCCACCGAACTCAAGCTCATTCCCAATTCAGTATCAACAGAGAAATTTGATACTTTACTTTCCAGGCTTGATATTAGTGTTGTTGATATTGGTAATGAGAAGCAACACTAATCCTTGTGGCATTTCACTGATACCCGTCTTGACGCGTCGTCATTTATTAAGACCTTATGCTGTCGGCCCGAAAGTCAGTTATTAATCTGGTTCCCTGCCTTCCCTACAATGCCCACATCTCTCTCTCTCTCTCTCTCCCCATCTCTCTCTCTTTCTATCTCTCTCTTTTTTGCTTTCTGAAAATCAAGCTAGTGGCTATCTACTACCTTATCAGTCTCATATTCTTGCATCATCTTATCAAAAGCTCCTGTAATTTCCTTCAGACATGACCTTTTCCAACGGAATTCATGCTGAGAGTCTGTTGCTGTATACAATTAGATTATGGTGTTCCAGACGTTCCAAGGTGTCTCTGGCCACACACTCTAGCACTTTACCCACAAGGGACGGGCAGTAATTTCCCGCACACTTTCGATTCCCTCTCCTGAAGATTGGGGTCAAATTAGCCGCCCTCCACTCCTTCGGAACCACACCAGACACCAGTGATTTGTTGAAGCCTGGTGTTGTGCCTACACACTGTGCAAAGCATTCGTGGCAGGAAGCCGTCTGGTCATCGTAACTAGTACGAGTTTAGTTTGTTTCACCCAACACAAATCGCTTCCACTGTGCAAAAAACACATTTCAAAATCGTACATTTACGTATCATATTCAGTCGTGGAGGCAAACCGTACGTTTTATTCTTTAGATTATTAACAAAGCAATCTTTCAAAGCATCAGGAATATCCCAGTTCGGGACTTTTATCTAAATACGTTATCCTTCGTCCAATGCTCTGCTAAACTGGTTTTCGGGTCTTCACGTGTGTCCATAGTTTACTCAGTCGTGCCTCTTGTCCACCGCAACGCCCTCCGCTGTAGTGTCTCCACTCTCCTGCACTCCAGGTTCTGCACCCCCTCCCCCCCGGCTGCGCTTCCACTTTCGGTAAACTCGTTTTCTCTCTCTAAACGCGGTGCCAATCTCGCGAGTAAAACACCTCAGTTGCACACCCGGAATTTTCCCCTCTTGCTGCCGAAATTGGAGATAAAGTCCGCCTGGGTTGCCATGAACTGCTCTTTGAACGACAGCCGACCTACCTGTATATTCCCTCAAACCACCCAAATTTGCTCTACGGACGTCCAGCTCCCAGAATTCTCGCCAACATTTCGCTGCGCCATCGAATTCGACAACGGAAAAATGAACTAATTGGTGATCCCAGCCAACCGAGCATTCGTCTACAGCAAGTCTATTGCAATATTGTTTCACTGGTGAACACCAAGACCAGCCTTCAGGTGGAACAGAGATAGGGAAAGGAAGACAGAGATTATATATATATACACACGCACACACACACACACACACGAGGCGTGTTTTTTAAGTAAGTACCGTTTTGAAGTAAAAATGAAACAAGTAGACTTTTCGTAACAATTTTATTTTTACATGAAAGCCTGTACTGTAATCTACTTTTCAACATAATTGCAGAATCTTCTGACCATGTTTAAGTTTGTTTATGAATATTTGAAATGCCTCCTCCGATTGAGAATGCCGCTGCTGTGAAATACGCGCTGTGATTCGTTTTGTTATGCATATATATATATATATATATATATATATATATATAAATGATGTACATGGGTAGATAGATATAGATATAGGGAAAGAGAGAGATGGATAGATAGATAGATGGGGAGAGAGAGAGAGAGAGAGAGAGAGAGAGAGAGAGAGAGAGAGAGAGAGAGAAAGAGAGGCATGTTCCAGGTCGTCCTGTTCAGAAAACTGCCATTGAGTTCCATCGTGACGTGTGCTAAAGCTAACAACGTTGCATAAGAAAAAGGGGAACACGGCTACAGACAACACAACGAAATTTCAGGGATAAAAAGAACTTTGTCTCCCTCCCTTCCTCCCTCCATCTATCCCTCTGCAAGAGCAGAAGGAGAAAAGAAGTAGTGGAGGAGGGAGGAGAGTGTGAGGAATAAAAGGATGATGATGAGAAGCGGTGTTAGTATTAGTAGTTGTAATTGTGGAAGTACAAGCAATAAGGGATGGAAGAGGACGAAAAAGGGAAGAAGGAAGGGAAAGATAAATGAGGACGAAGAGGAGGAAGGGATAGAGTATAAGGAAGAGAGAGTATACAGGGGCAAAACATAAAAAAAGAGCAAGACAAGAGGCGACTCTCGGTGTGAGGTCTTGTCTATTGCTGAATTATTTTTTTGTATCGTGAGTGTTAACAAAGCCTGCAGAGAGCGTCACCAATGAACACGACAGACACGACGACGATAACGACGAAGGCGACGACGAGGCTGACGACGATGACGAAGGCGGTGAAGGCAACGAAAACGCAGAAAAAAAGGTGATGACGGTGATGCAAATGAATGTGGTGACACGGAGGTGAGAAAGAGAGAGAGGAGAGAAAGAGAGAGAGAGAGAGAGAGAGAGAGAGAGAGAGAGAGAGAGAGAGAGAGAGAGAGAGAGAGAGAGAGAGAGAAGAGCGGGGCAAGGGGTGGAGAGAGCTAAGAAAATCCGAGTGAAAAAGGAGACGGACAGAAGAAAGAAATGGAGGAGGAGAAGGAGGGGAAAACAAAGGAGGCAAGGAGGAGAAAGGGGTGGAGAAGAGGAGGGAGGAGAAAGAGAAGGAGGAAGGGAAAAAGGAGGAAGAGGAGAATGAAGTGAAGGAGAAAAAGGAAGAAGATAAGCTGGAGGAGTAGGACAAGGATGATGATGATGAGGAGGAGGAGGAGGTGGAGAAGGAGGAAGAGGAGAAATAGTAGGAAGAGGAGCGGGAGGAGAATGAGGAGGTACAGGTCAAATATGATGATGATGATGATGATGATGATGATGATGATGATGATGATGCTGATGGCGACGATGATGAGGAAGAGTAGGAGAGGAGGAGAGGACGAGCAGGAGGAGAAGGAAGAAGAGAAGGAGGAGAAGAAGGAGTAAG
>NC_134811.1:12328663-12331163 GCF_046742065.1 Oratosquilla oratoria
GTGAAGAGGCTGGAATATTCCTCCTGTAATATTTCTGCCGAAGTAGCAAAACAAGAGAGAGAACAGGGAATACAGAACGACTTGGTAAGGAACAGATGAAGCAGAAAAAGTGAGGGAGTGTGGCGAAGGAAAAGCAGAAGGCGATGGAGAAAGAAAGAAAGGGCGAACATAGAATAAAGAAACGGGGACGAAGGTAGTAGCGAGAGAATGAAGGACGAGAGGGATGGACGGGTGGAAGAAAATAAGGAAAAACGGAAGTAAGGAAGGAAGAAGAAAAGGGGGAAAAGAAGGAGAAGAGGAAAGGAAAGCGAAGAAAGGAAGAAAAGAAGGAAGGAAGAAATGAGGGAAAGGAGGAAAGAAGAAAGGAAGGGAGATAGGAAAGGAGGAAGGAAGATATAAGGATAAAAAGGAAAAAAAAGAAAGGAAGGAAGGAAAGTAGGAAGGAAGAAATAAGGAAAAAAGGAAAGAAGAAAGGAAGGAAAGGAGGAGGGAAAGGAGTAGGAAAATGTAGAGAGGTAATTGAGATACAAAAACGTTTAAATGAGTTTTTGGATAGGAGGCACGAAGGAAAAAAGGAAGAGAAGTGGAAAGCAAGGAAAGAAGGAATGAAGGAAGGATGGAGCTAGGAAAGGGTGATAGAAGAACGCTTGGATGAGGTTAACGTAGAAGGCATCAAGAGAAGGAAGCGAGGGCGACAAGAAATGAGGACGAAAGGAGGACGAATAAGGTGCGAGCGAGATTAGCTATCGTAGCAGTCATGCGATAAAAGCCACGCCCCCCTTTCATTGTAACCAATCGCTGTCACTCTTGAAGGAGGCGCACGAAGGTTGCAAGGCCGTTGCAATTGGTTGAGGAAGAAAAGAGGTGGGATTTGTTTTGCCCGAGATCGTGGCGTTGGGTAAATTGACGTTGTGGACAAGGGGTAGGAGAGGAAATATTAGTAGCTTGTTAGGAATAAAAGACACTTCTATCTTTGGGGAACATATCGCACCAAAGAGAATCGTAGATGTGGTAAAGGGGAGATTTAAGGAAGGTAGAATAATTGAAGGATAATAGAAGTTAAGAATGATCACCGTGGAGATTAGGGATGTCACAATGATTCCTACAATGTTGACTGTGTAATACCTATGAAATCAAAAGCCCACACGACGGTTAGGCGAGAGACGTGCGGATAATAGTGGCGGTGCCGTGAAGAGAAGATGAAGATTAGGATGAGGATGACGGTGAAGCTGAGGATGATGAGTCCGAAAGTGACAAATACCGATAATAATGTCATAGAAAACGTGAAGTATGTGAGTACAGGTAAGTCCTGAATTACGCTAGTTTTACTTACGCGTTTTTAACTTAACGCGAGCTAAATTTAATGAATGTTTATTTGAGACACGCGTTTTTCATATTTCAACGTGGTTTAGGCCGGTGACATGACTCGTAGTGATTTGAAAACCCGTACCTCACAGCAGTTCGTTCGCTAGCCCTACCGGACAGTGTTTGAAGATGGCAACTGTCGACAGTTTTGACAGAGTAAACACCATTTGAGAACGAACCTTTTATTGAATGTACAGCGTTTCACTCGTCGGAGTCTTTTCAACTACAGCCACGAAGAATATAAACTCAAAGTGCATAAAAGCTTCAGAAGCGGTGGGGACGGGCCAAGTAAGGGTCTGGGAAAGGACGGGGAATGAACGGGGAAAGAGTCGAGGAAGATCACATGACTGAAGCAGATCACAAAAAGTCTTCCGAAAAAAAGAAGAAAAAAATATCACTACGGAATATAAATGAATTACTGAGAATGCAATGGTGAATATTCCCTTATTCTGTTCTCTAGCATTTGCCTCTTGAATAACTACTGCATCCAGACACTTCCTCTTTGTCCTGTCGGTTTCACATGTAATTAATTCAGCCTTATTCTAGTCCATTACGTGGTTGGTGTTATCTCGGCGTGTTTCGCATGCGAACGTTATTGTGGTATTACAATATGACGCTTCATCGATGTAAAATTCATTACATCCCTTGCATGGAATCTTGTAAACACTAACCTTGATGTCCATCACATCCTTTTTTTATGTCATTTATTTTAATGTCTTGTTGGTCTGGCGTATCGCTTTCATGGTACAAACCTTAAGCACCCAAACAAGAGTTGTGATGATGTCGCTGGTTGATAATATTGTCCTAGTTGATTCATTGCACTGGTGACGGTTGTCCATTATTTCATTTTTTTTTTTTTTTTTTTTTTTCCCTCTCTCATGAACTATTTGACGACAAGCTCTAGGGATTTCAGTTTCAATGATGCTTCTTGGATGTATTGAAATTGCTTCTGGCGGATATCATTCCGAATTCCATAACTTGGTTGTACTACGTACACGACATATGGAAATAAATTCACCTTTCTATTTATATGCTAAAAGGCATCTCCCTGATAAGGGAGTAGACAGCCAAGGCATGCAAACATCCTTACCAATTCCACTTCCATCCATCCATCATCAATTTGTTTTCTTTTTTA
>NC_134811.1:12333663-12336163 GCF_046742065.1 Oratosquilla oratoria
AAAACTGACTGGTATTATTCAGAACAAAGCTTTGTAGGGAACACCAACAATCTATTAAACTTTGTTACTGAATTGAACCGAGTTTGAAGATCATATTTTGTTTAATTTTATTCTCGCTGACTCTAGACGACTTTATTTAGCTGAGGAAAATCTCTTGCTGAAAAAGTTGTCGATAACTGACGTCAAAAAGGTTATTCAATGGAAAGGAACACAAACATATTCATTGCTAACAGTGGAGCAATATCGTCGCGCCACGGCATTTTGTTTAGGCCTGACTTCCATATAGAAGTGCCGTTATATTTAATTCTTTTATAAGGGATAACGACAGACGATTTCATTCGCCTAAGCGAAGGCCAGGAAGCCTTTACCTTGTCCTGTTCAACTGGAAGGACCTAAACATGGATAAACCCTTCACAACAATTTACCTATCTTACTACGAAAATCTGATCCACAAATTCTCTTTTTCTCCCAAACCCACACTATTCTTCGCCAAGTACTCTCTTTATTCCTTTCATAATTCCCTTAGTCAACACCCATAGGTTTCACCAACTACACTTAACAGACTGATTCCTCGAATGCTGTACATTCACATTTGTTCCCTTTTCTTTGTAAAGCGGAAGTATACAAACATTCCTCTAGTCCTCTGGCATCCCCCCCTTAGGCATACATTGAATAACCTCACCAGCTAAGCCACCATAATTCATTCTCCCTTTGTCAGACACGCAACGTAACACCCATCTAACCCTAGTGCCCTACCAGCTTTCATTGTTTTCAGTGTTCTTCGTATTTCATCTTTTTTTATTGCTCTATCGCTTCCTTCTCCCACCAAAGTAGTTTTCTCGGCACTATCCACTGTCGCAATTAGTATCGCCCTACCCTGCTCCACATTCAATATATCTCTGATATACTATATCCATCTTCAATTTACTGCCTTTACTTTCATTAATATCTGTCTATTTGCACATTTTCCTTCCTTTTATTCTCTTCAAAATCCTATCAAATTCCTACCAACTTAACATAGATTCTTTTCTCTGCTTCTCGAACCTTATAATTTACTTTTCTTTTCTTTTTTCTGGAATTGTCATATGCTTCCCTAGTCCTACGTTGCAACCAATCCTCATAAATTTGCTTCTTCTCCTCCTCCCCCGCCTTCCCCTCTTCATCCTATCATTCGTTGCCTCTCCTACTATTCCTTCCCATTATTCTCAACCCACATGCTGTTTTAGCACACTTTGTCTCTACTTCTTCTATTCATGTTTTCTTCAATCCTTTACTACCTGCCACACTTCTTGTAGCTTCTCCTAATATTCTTTCACCTTATCCTTCTCATTTAATTTGTTTACACTTAGCAGTTCTCTACCTTCCTTCCTTCTCCACTTCTTCCACTCTCCCTCCACTCTTAATTTCCCTTCTACTAGATGATGATCTGACAATTCCCTGCCCTCTATCCTGAAATCATCTATACCCAGGACTTTTTCAATCTTCCCTTTGGGTACCCGTTATATAGTCCATTAATCCCCTTTCAATCATCCTTTCCCACGTATACTAATGCCTCTCTCTTCACTTGTCTTCTCTTAGCACTGTGTTTGCTATAATCAACTCTATAAACACATCTCTTCCATCTTCTCTCCACTACAATTCTTATATAGCATCCCGAATCTACGTACTGTATACATCAACTCATATACTCTAGTATTGTAATCTCCCAGAACCAATCAAATTTTATTCTTTCTAAAGCTCTCTCCACATTCATAAAAAAAAAAAAGAAAAAAAAATCCTCTTCATTTTTCCCACTACCAGGACCGTATTCACTCACAAAATACCACATCACATCTTTACATTATAGCTGGCATTACACACTGATTGTAAAAATTGCCTTTCAAACATATTTACCAAACCTTTTCCAACAAACTGATACACGTTTTTTTTCCATTTAATTTCTATGAACTTTGAACTTTAGAGTTGAACCTATATATATATATATATATATATATATATATATATATATATATAAATATATATATATATTTACATACATTTTGTTAACCTTCAAATTTACTTTGAAGCCTTCCTTGTTCAGATTACTCACCATATCTTGCAAATCTTCTGTTGTTTTTAAAATGAGTAACGTTAGTCACAATCATAATATGATTAAAATATTCCTTATCAATCTTTAAACCTTTCCCTTCCTAACCCAACCCTCAGAAAATCTCTTCTATTTATAGATTGGGTGAAATTGCATTGCCTTTTCGAATGCCATTCTTTATTTTTTTTAGCTTTATGTAGTCTAAGTATAGTTGTACCTTTCGCATAAACGCTATCCAGAATATTTACAATATGTTTCTTTGCACCCTGTTTGCGCATCGAGTTTAGTATTTCCGTTTGTCCTTCCGAGTCAAAGGCTCTTTTGTAATCTGCTAAAGCTAAACTAAGAGGATTATTATATTCTGTTGTTTCCCTAGTTAAGTGGTTCATCGTTTACTCAGTCTTTTTATAAGAA
>NC_134811.1:12341163-12351163 GCF_046742065.1 Oratosquilla oratoria
TCCTCCTCTTCTTCCTGCTCTCTTTTCTCTCTTCCTCCTTCGTTGTTCCTTTTCCTCACTGTCATTCTTTTTTTCATCTTCTTCAACATTATTTATTCTTTTCGTGATTCCTTTCCTCTTCCTCCTTCTCTTGATCCTTCCTTTACCTCACACTTCTCCTTTCTTTCATTCTTATCTAGTATATCTCTTCTTCTTCGTCTTTATTTTTTCCTTCCGTCTTCATCCCTCCTCCTCCTTTTTTTTTTTTTTTTTGTCCCTCTTATGCTCTATCTTTTTTCCTAATTCATCCCGCAATGTTTCTCTTTCTATTTGTGCCATTTCTACTCACTTTCTTTTGTTGTTGATATTAAGCGTCTTTTTCTCCGTTTCTCCTTCATCTCCTTTCTTCCGTCCATTCTCTCACTTCCTGTTCGTCCTTTCGCTTCTTCCGCAATAGTCCTGAATTTTTGCCTTTTCATTCTCGTAACCTGGGTAGCTTTTTTATTTATTTATTTATTTTCTTTTATTAACTGTGCATATTTCTTGTCTTTTATTGCCTCACCCGGATCTATTCTTTTTTTACGCCTCTCCAGAAATTATTTCATATTTATCACAGGAATTTTTTTCGTTTCTTTGTGTTTTTCTCTTCCTTTTTTCCTTATTCCTCTTCCACCTATTCCTCCTCCTCTTCCCTTTCTTCTTACTCCTTCTCTTCTTCTTCTTCATCTCACCACTTCCTCCCCCTCTCCCCCTTTTCCTCGTCTTCGTCCTCATACTTATCCTCGTCTTATTCCTCTTCTTCCTCGTCTTCCTTTTTCTTTTCCTCCTCCCCTTCATCTTCTTCATATTTCTCTTAGTTTTTCATGTCCCACTTCCTAAGCCACTTCTTCCTCTTCCTCCTCTTTTATTTCATGTTCCTCTTCCTCTTCCTTTGTACATCTTTTCATGTATGTCTTCACAAGGGCATTCTTCCTTATTCTTCCTCTTCCTCCTCGGCTTCCTCGTCTTCCTCTTTCTTTGCGATCATTTCCTTTCACCGACTTCTTGCAACATTAACTTTTTTCTGACTCTTCTTCATCTGTTTTTTCCTGTTCTTCTTTTTTGTAATTTTTCTTCTGCTTTTTCATATTTTGTTTCGCTTTCTTTACTTCCTTCACTTTCTTTATTCTTCTATTTCTTTCCTTCTTTTTCTTCTTCTTCTTCATTTTCTTTTTCTTCTTCTACTTCTTATTCTTATTCTTCCTCTTCTTCTTCTTCTTCTTCTACTTCTTTTTCTTCTTATCCTTCTTCTTCTCCTTTTTTTGTTCTTCTTCCTCTTCTTCTTTTTCTTCTTCTCCTTCTTCCCCTTCTTCTTCTTCTTCTTCTTCTTCTTCTTCTCCTTTTTTTGTTCTTCTTCCTCTTCTTTTTCTTCTTCTCCTTCCCTTTCTTCTTCTTCTTTTTCTTCTTCTTTTTCTTCTAGTTTTTGTTCTTCTTCCTCTTCTTCTTCTTCTTTTTCTTCTTCTTCTTCTTCTTCTTCTTCTTCCTCCTCCTCTTCTTCTTCTTTCCCTTCTTCTTCTCCTTCCTCGTCTTCTTCTTCTTCCCCTTCTTCTTCCTCTTCTTGTTTTTGTTCTTCTTCATCTTCTTCCTCTTATCCTTCTTCTTCCTCCTCTTCTTCTTCGTCGTCTTTTTCCTCTTCTTCTTCTTCTCATTTCCCTTCATCTTATACTTTTTTCTCTGATATGGACATTATATGTTTGTCCTTTGGTGTCCAACATTTTTTCAGTGTGATATACGAGTATCTTCATCTATTTCCATGTTTCTTTATTAGTTCCCCCCCCCTCCCTCCTCCCCCTCCACTTCTTATTTCTTTCTTCAGCTTTCGCGTCTTCGTCGCTTCCGTGATCCCGATTCTTCGTCACGACGGCGCTCCATGTCTGCATCCAAAGGAGTTAGAAGCTTTGTCTCGGTAACCCTTCCATTCCCCGTTTTCTGTTTATTCATTGCTTTTGGATGCTGATGACGATTTTGCTGACCTAGCAGAACTCTCCTCTTCCTTCTCCTCCTCCCCTCCTCCCTCGACTGCAGGAAGAGGGTCAACTGGAACCTCTCGTACTTTCCTGTGGTATGTGGTGTGCTTGTCACTACCCAGACAGTTTTGTCAATTAAAATGTATTTAGATGGAAGCCGGTGTTAATGCTGTGTCAAATCAATGCAGTGACAGAGACTGTGCTATCATATGGCAACCCCACCTCTCTCTTTCTCTATTTCCACTTGACAGTCATTTTACCACAGGTCGACTGTGACCAACCCGAAGTTTTCGTTGATGCTTATTCTACCAAAATTTATCTGTATCCGGTAGCAAAGATGTCTTACATTTCTTATTCCATGTGGCTTTTTTGCAAAACCGATTTCATGAAGAAACATTTCAATGATGAATTGATTGATTAATAACATTTTCATATCCCCACACTGGACATAGACGGCACCTGTAAAGGCTCATCCAATCAGAGTGGAGATGCTGAGCCGTGTGAGTCTACTGCAGAACCACCTGTCTATCCCCAGAGCGGCGACGCAACCTCTGCGCCTCATCACAGCAACTCGACCGACTCGGTGACGCAGCTGGGATGATATGAATTGCACCTAAAAGGTCGCGCGTTGGAATGGCTGTGCTCATGAATGGAGTCTCAAATCAGTGTGATCAGTTTGATCATACCGACTAGGTATTGGCATCGAAACGCAATACTGGTATACTGCACCTTTAGTGTTCGTCATCGCAGAGATAAGTTGGAAACCATGAAAGCACGGGTTGAACAATTGCCTAGGATCGCTTCTCGGGGATCGAACTCGGGCCTCCCGCGTTCGAAGTAGGGACGCTACCCACTGCTAGATGCAGCTGATAATGTTATGTTGTTTAGATATTCTGGCTGATGGTTTCACAAGAATTTTGACTCAACAGCTCGAAGAGTTGGGTATTCTGAGCCGAGACTTATTTGCCTCTGTATGGAGTTCTCACCTCACACTTGGGATGACTTTTGTAAGTCGATACTTCTGAGTTGAGCAGGGTGGACTTCCGTATTCTCACTTCTTACTGGTTTTTTTTTTTTTTTTTTTTTTTTTTTTTTTTTTTTTTTTTTTTTTTTTTTTTTTTACTGATAAGCTCTAACACATCTCTTCCCACCGGAGTATCTTTCTAAACTTAGTAACTGCACGCCTCCCTTTCTTAGAAGACCAGTCAAGACTGGATTTTTAGGAAAGCTTCATCCTTGTTCTCTGCAGTGTTCTTTTGCAAAAACCAACCAATGTGCTCCGTCTTTCCTTCCAATAAAAGATTCTGGGATTTTCTTCCATTAACATTTTTCTATTTGTCTATGACAGAACTCGACAAAAAGGAAACATCCTATGACGCCATCGCCTCGCCACAGAATCCGCCAAAAATAATACATTCCCTGTAAGGGTACATACATATACCAAGGCTTTTTCCCCCTTACAAGGGAGGTAGCCAAAAAGGAAAAGGCATAAAATCATTCCCACCCATTCCATCCCTGAATACACTCCACACCCCTCCACCCTCCCTCTTATCTTAGCACCTCCTAGATGACGGGCCATCCGTGCACCTTGTCCACTGTCCTGGGTCAGAAGCAGTGTCGCCCTGTAAGGGTGGAAAGTAAAAAATTTATATACAGATGGGGTTAGTAAAGCGATCGTTCTTCTTCGTGCAGGGGTTCTTCTAGAAGCCCGGGGTTCCTTTTGAGACCAGGTTTCCTTTAGGAGCCCGGAGTTCCTCTTGAGATCCGGAGTTCCTCTGGGGACCCGGTGTTCTTCTAGGGGCCCGGGGTTTCCTTAGCAGCCCAGATTTCCTCTAAAGAGCTCGGGGTTCCTCTTGGGGCCTGGGATTCCTCTGAGGACCCGTGGTTCCTCTGGGAGCCCGGGGTTCCTCTGGGGGTCCAGGGTTCCTCTGGGGACCCAGGGTTCCTCTGGGGGCCCGTGGTTCCTCTGGGGGTCCTGGGTTCCTCTGGGAGTCCGGGGTTCATCTGTGGCCAGGGTTCCTCCTGGGGCCTAGGATCCCTCCTGCCTTTTTTTTATGACGTCATCGTCCCACCACAGAACCGGGCAAAAATGAGACATCCTATGTAAGGATTTTTTTTCTTTTTGTAGGTTACCCCAGCTATTAGACCCACTTTGTTGTCATTGATGGACGTGCTTCAAGCAGCAGGTCACTGGACGGGAAGAAGAATTGTCCTTTTTGGGCCTGGGTTACGAAGAAGTATCCAAAGAAAAGTGTGAGGGAAAACTATACTCTCCTAAACAAATTGAAGATGCAACGCATGAAAAGGTTCCCCGAACTTTACGCAAAAACCAAAGGAGCCTCAGTGACAGATAAAATCAATAACTTCTACAGGAAAGTATTGTGGTTTGACAACACTTTAAACAATTTAAAAAATTACGTGTACCTTAATGCAGAGTACGATTTCATGATAAACTTTGATGGAGAAATTACAAAAGAAGATTAAGAATAAATAAATAAATACATATATAAAAGTAAAAAATATATATATCATTTTCCCATTTTTTCTGATTTTTTATGACGTCAATGCCCGACCACAGAACCCGGCAAAAAACGAGACCTCTTATATAAGGGTGTTAAACAAACAATTGATATATAGATGGAGTAACTAAACGACGGTTCCTATTCATGCAGTGGTTTCTCTAGAAGTCCGGTGTTTCTTTTGGGGCCAGGGTTCCTCTAGGGCCCGGAGTTCCTCCTGAGGCCTGGGGTTCCTCTGTGGGACCAGTGTTCCTTTAGGGGTCCGGAGTTCCTCTAGAGGCCCAGGGTTCTTCTAGGGGGCCCGGGGTTTCTCTGTTGGCTCGGGATTCCTCTAGGAGTTTGGGATTCCTTTGGGGGTTCGGGGTTCCTCTGGGGACCCGGACCTCCTCTGGGGTTCAGGGGTTCCTCTGGGGACCGGGGTTCCTCTGGGGCCAGGGGTTTCTCTGGGGAGCCAGGGGTTCCTCTTGGGGCCCGGGGTTCCTCTAGAGGCCCGGGGCTCTTCATGAGGCCCGTTGTTTGTCTTGATGCCCGGAGATCTTCTTGAGACCAGTGGTTCCTCTGGGTTTCTCTAAGGGCTCAGGGTTCCTCTGGGGAATGGCTCAGGATTCCTCTGAGGCCCCGGAATTCCTCTGGGGGGCCCGGGGTTTGTATTAAGGCCCGGTGTTCCTCTTGGGGTTGGGGTTCCTCTGTTGGCCCAGGGTTCCTCTAGGCGACCCAGGGTTCCTCTGTTGGTCCGGGGTTCCTCTGAAGGCCCGAGGTTCCTCTGGGGGACCGGGTTTCTCTGAGGGCCCGGGGTTCCTTTGGGGGATTCGGGGTTCCTCTGGGGTCCCAGGATTTTTCTGGAGGCCTGGGATTCCTCTAAGGGCCCGAGGTTCTTCTGGGGGACTGGGTTCCTCTGAGGGCCCGGGGTTCCTCTGGGGTCCCAGGATTTCCCTGAAGGTCCGTTCCTGTTGGGGCCCGGGGTTCTTTTGGGAAGCCCTGGGTTCCCCTTGGGGCCAGGAGATCCTATAGAGGCCCAGGATTCTTCTGGGGGCCCGGAGTTCCTCTGGGGGCCCGGGGTTCATCTGGGGGCCCGGGTTTCCTCTGGGGGCCCTGGGTTTCTCTGGGGGCCCGGAGTTCCTCTGGGGGCCCGGGGTTCCTCTGGGGGCTCGACATATAAGGAGATTTTTCCGACATGCCAGCCAATAGGGGGGAGGGTTCGAAGTGAAATCACCCGACGAAGAGGAGCCGGTAATACCAGAGGAGGAACCTGAATTGGTATCTGTTGAGATTCCAAATACAGTTCATAACATTTCTGAAGAAGCCGCAACGACAATGATCGTGGCAGATGACGACTACTTCAACGACGAATCGGATGAATCGATTTATGAAACAACTTTCCAAGAAAAAGAAGAACTAAAGAGGGAAAAAGAAGAACTAAAGAAGGAAAGGGAACATAAAGAACGAGAATTTATGGAAAAGGAAGAGGAACTAAAGAAGGAAAAGGAATAGAATGAACAAGATTTTATGGAAAAGGAAGAAAAACTAAAGAAAGTAAAATCTCAGTTCCTGGAAATCATCAAGATTATGGCACCAAAAAGGGTTGCCGAAGACCACATCGAGAGTTTTCCAAAGAAAAAGCGTGAGACGAAAACAGAGACTCGGGGCATCGGAAGAGTCCCTTGCGACGGCTTTGGCATGGTGAGAAGAGCGGCCACCATCGCCGTTTCCGGCCACGGGGGTCATCAACTCCCCCCCCCCCCCCGAGAGCGAGGGAGGGCTTCCCGCAACTGACAGGGCTTTGTCCTAATAGGGATTTTTCACCTCCTACTGTGTAGGAATGAGATGGTGAGCTTTTGTGTTTTAAATTCTGCAATAATAGTAAATATCAAAATAAAGTATGAATACAATTTTGTCTAAATGCCATATATTGCTTGCATGCATCTCGGTGGAGTGGCAATGCAAGTAATAATATATGTGTCCTTTCCAGCATCTTAAGGTATTCCTACAGAACAGCTGCCGTCCATCTCTAGAATAAGAATTTAACGCAAATAATGATTTATTAATTATGAAACTTGGTTAGTTTTTAGAATCGGTTTCGCTTATATAAAGACATATTAGCTACGACTTTTGAAATCTCTTTGCTTTTAATAATAATGAAACAGACCGTCGTAGAGTCAGAATCATATATTTTTGGGGTTAATCACATCCAACCGGTGGTAAAATGAAAATAGAATGTAAAGAGGTCTACAGTAATACATTTCCTCGGTTCTTTCAGTTTAGCCCTCACTTTCCAGGAGTTGTCAAACGCTACAAAATAGGAAGGTGGCATGAACGTATATTCTCAATTATTTCGTTCTTTCATTTAATTCTTTACTGGCCACAGGTTCCCTCAAGCTGAATAAAACCGTCTGGGATTAGCCAGCATAAAGTTCTTGCATGGGAAGAATTCATCCCTTTTGGCATAGCTCTTTCCATAACTCCAGTGGTACAGAGGCAAAGTTGACCCACTAGTACCTCTCTTGAAATGCCTCTCAAGGTTTCTTTCTGCGGCGCCAGCTCCGTGCACTGAGGAACAGTGTCTTCGCCAGTCAGCCTCAACTAGGACATCAATTGTTGTTGCTGTTGTTGTTATTATTATCATTATTATCACTATTTTTATTATCATTGTTATTATTATTACTATCATTATTTCTATTATTACCATTATCATTATTTTATTGTTATTATTATTATTATTATTATTATTATCATTAATACTATTATTGTTTTTATTATTATTACTATCATTATTATTATTGTTTTTATTATTATCATTATTATCATTTTATTGTTATTATAACTACTGTAATTATTATTATTTATCTTTATTTATTTATTTTCTATTTATTTATTTATTTATTTTTTTAGGTCTTCCGAGAGGACGTTTTCCTTCTGGTCGTCTCAGGGTAATCTTACTCGCCCACCTTAAACCATCAATTCTTGTCACGTAACCAGCTCATCTCATCCTGTGGCCTCTTATTACTTCAGTAATATAAGGTTGTTGTGTCAATTCCCTCAGCTCTCTCTTGTATCTTCTCCACTCACTCCTCTCTCTATCAAATACTGGACCTGTTATTCGTCTTAATATTTTTCACATTTATCCTGTCTTTTCTTCGGAACCTTTGTTTGTGTCCAGGTTTCAATATTGTGCGTGATTACTGTTATGTTAATACTACAATTTTTTCTCAATTTTACCTTCATCCATATATGCATATATATATATATATATATATATATATATATATATATATATATATATATATATATATATATATATATATATATATATATATATATATATTTTAGAATATCCAGGACCCCAAAGAAACATCTGTCTTCTATTCCTATTCTAGCTTAGATTTCTTCCTCAGATCTATTGTCCCGTGTCAAAATCAAGTGAGTTTGTTATTAATATATTCCATTTTCAAAGCTCACGGCATTCATTAGTCCCCTTAGGCGTTCCATGATTTACAACGCTGCATTAAATGACATGTAATGACGCATTGGCAACTAGAATCTTTGACCATGACAAATTATTTGTTCAGCTTGCTAGTTATGTGTAATTTTCCAAAATGATCATAACTGCAGCACCATTTTGAAAATTAAAAGCTCGCAGGAGTCCTATACACTGCAGTAAATATTTGAAAGCTGTCAACATGACACAGTTAATTATGAATTATTCACACAAACGCATATAAGCCTCATTGATAAGGTCACTTCCGTCTCATCACGCCGTAGTTGCCATATAGCTCCAGCAAGGCACTGTGAGTGGGTCAGGGTCGGGCGTCCCAAGTATCAGGGGCTAAAGGCTCCGTGTTTTTTTTTTTTTTTTTTTTTTACCAAGTCCCTCTCTGGAAGACCACAGGGTATCTATGTCTTCCTCCAGAATCTTTGCTTGTGTCCAGGGCTCACATGCCATGTGTGATTACTGCTCTGTTAATACTACAAAAATTTCTCAGTTTTATTTTTATTCATATATGTTTTTCTAAGAATATCCAGGACCCTAGAGAAGCATCTACACTCGGTGTTAGTTTCGTCATCGAGTAGGCATTCGCCCTCGATTAAAATAATTTGAAAGTGGCCAGAATAGAATAATTGAATAATATATCAAGACCATATAATACACATTCAATACTATAATATCTGAGCTGTATAGAATCATAAGAAACAACCCAAGGACTGACACCAAGGAGCTTCAAAAAAGGCCCGGTGTTCCTCTGAGGGCGCGGGGTTCCTCTGTTCGCCCGGGATTCCTCTGTTGGACCGGGGTTCCTTTAGGTGGCCTGGGGTTCCTCTGGGCGTCCCGGGGTTCCTCTGGGCGTCCCGGGGTTCCTATGGGCGTCCCGGAGGTTCCTCTGGGGGCCCGTAGTTCCTCGGGATACCAGGGTTCCTTTGGGGACTAGAAGTTCCTTTTGAGGCCTGGGGTTCCTCTGGGGCTCCTGGGGTTCCTCTGGGGCCCCCGGGGTTTCTCTAGGGGCCCGGAGTTCCTCTCGGGGCCCGGGGTTCCTCTAGGGAACAAGGGAACTTCCTTCTACATACATCGGGATGACCACAAGGAAACTGTCAAGACATCTAATACCACTTTTCAACCAAAGCCCAAAAGAAGCACGCACTCGACTTAGAAGTGAATCGATTGACAAAGGGACTTCCATCTCACAATTTGAAAATAACCGACTACAAACCCCCGAAGACCTTCATATAGGCTTAGAAAAAATTCTCCTAGAATTAAGTATATAAGGTAAGAAGACGGGAGCCGATCGTTGGGTGGGCTATACTTGGCTCCCCAATGTGATCTGGCATAACCCTTTAATTTGGGATTGCCTACTTGAACCCAGACACTTCTCTCCCTTCCAATGTACCCGCCAATGTATAATCTGCCACCAATCTTGCCTTTGTCAGTACCTGAAGATGATCTGTGTTGGTCGAAACCTTATGCAATAAAACAGATAAGTTTTCTACCCATATATATCTCGGACAACTCTTATGGGAGCTAACCTCTGCCCAACACACATTCACAAATTATAATTATGATTATAATTATAATTATAAGTATAACCATAGTTACAGTTATACATAGTTGGTTTGTATAGTGCTTGATTAAATGAGGCGGCCAACATTTGGAAAAATATTTTTTTCGATGTTTTGCTAGTGTATGATTATAATAAAGTCATCCATTGATTGTGTCAGTAATCAATATTTCTATAATTTTCAGCTTCGATGTGACCACATACCAAACGAGCATCTCCAGAAAATTCCTGGGACCTCTTTTTCCTCACGCTACAATGACGAGCAACTAAACCGACACCAAACAGCAAAATCACATGGAAACATCCCCAAAAGTGATTGTTTTCTTTTGACAGATTGACCGCAGGGAGATTTCCCCTCAACTAAATAAAATCTGTTCCCAGTCAGAGTAATACATAAACGATCCGTGTGGCAGCTCATGCATTATTGAGAAAGGGTTTACACGTTGAC
>NC_134811.1:12358663-12366163 GCF_046742065.1 Oratosquilla oratoria
TTTCCCCCTCGACTGTATAAAACCGCCTGTCTGTAGCCAGTAAAATTGCACAAGTCACCAAGTTAAGTCACCATTTAAGGTCAAATCCATTATTTCCCTTTGAAGCTCAAAGGCCTGTTCTCACCTCTGACCTGATATTTCATGACCTGACCTGATCTGACCTAACTTGACCAGACCTAAACAGACTTGACCTCGTTATATGACGTCATCCCACTCTTCCTTGCCTTGAACTGTGTTCTCACATTACCTGAACGTAACCTGACCTGACCTAACCTGACCAGACCTAAACAGACTTGACCTCATTATATGACGTCATCCTACTCCTCCTTGCCTTGAACTGTAACATCTTTTGTCTGTTTACTGGTCCTTGTTTACAGGGATGTGGCGCGCGGGAGGGCGCTTGCTGTAATCGACGCCAGGCAATTTTGTTCCGCTGAATGGAGTTTTAATCGATCAAGATCTCCTTGAGGGCAGGATCTATCGAGTGCACCACCAAACTGGAAAGTTTGAATTAGTTAAGGTTTTGGTGTCATGACCCTCTCCGTCCTCAAAATTAATCGACAATACAGCCCACCTCAAACACTCTTTCCACCATAAAATCGCTATAGGAAATTATTTTGTTTTCTCAACAATTTACAAAAAATATTATTTGATATATTGGAGGAAAATTTATTTTCCTTCAGCACATCTGCTCCAACAATCGGAGGAAAAATTGCCCAGTGTGATAACACTTTTAGGTCTATTCTCTTCCATTTTTTGGTGTACGTTCAGTAAGGAAGAGTTTATATTCATCTTGATCAATTCCTTTCGTACCAAATGGTACGCTTTCTTCTATTCTGGTTTCTTCTGAAAGACTATTTCGTTCAATCCCATGAACTTCCTTTCAGACAAGGTAAATTTTGTTTTCGACTCCAGACTGCTCCGTGGAAGCATACGAGAACAGGTGTCAACCCACGGTCAATACGAGTAAACGCTTTTTGACTTTGTGCGGACTAGTCACAGTATCCGAGTTTTGGCGCAATGGTTTCGACCTCCTCCTTTGTGCCGTGTGGTCTCGAGTTCTGATCCAAAAGCTAGGATCCTGACAGGTACTCTTTACTTTTTTTTTTTTTTTTCTTTTTTTTTTTGGTGAGCGGTGTTCGATCGGTGTTTGAGCAAGATAATGAAATTAAGAATCTATACCCAAATCTTGAGATGACATTAACGTCATGAATGCTAGATAAAATAGTCTTGTTTGAATCAGGAAAACAATGTGAACTGATCAAACGATTAATCAAAGTAGGTTTCGGTTCACAAAAAACGAAGGTTTCTCTCGTCTGTTCACGCGGTAGCCAAGTGGATACCGTTTCGAACTCATGAGAAGGTGGTCGTGAGTTCGACTCCAAGGGACCTGTTGCAGGCTATGTCGCTTTGGTTTCCGACATCCCTAGTCAGGCAGGGAGGCGACCCAAACATCGACCAGAAAAACAAAAACAAAAAAACAGCGGGTTACCACAAACGACAGGGCTTTGCCTTACCAGAGGTTTCTCACTTCCCACTTTCCCTCTGCTTGGAAGTAGGATGGTGAGTTTTTAGTGCTCGATCTTGCTTGGCGGTAGACAGAAGTAGATATGTGAGGGGGTATACAGTCTGTAGGGGTTAAATCTCTTCTGTACTCGATCGGAATTACTTTTCCTTCTCTTCTACAGTAGTTGCCGATAGACCAGTTTCTTTATCTTTGATGCATTCTCTCGCCAGTTAAGGGACTACCTTCCAACTTTTGCCAGACTTTCCTTTATTTCCATGGTACCCAATCCAGGAAACAGTACATTAGTAATGGTTAAAACTGGACAAATTTAGATTTAAAAATGAAATAGGCAAGAATTGGTTTACTAATAGGGTGGTCGACGAATGGAATAAACTTAGTAACCATGTAGTAAGCGCTGAAACTATCAGTTGTTTTAAGAAACGATTAGACAACTTTATGGATGGGGGTGACAGGTGGTGATGGATACGGAGCTGCCTAGTGTAGGCCTTATGGTCTCTTGCAGTCTCCTTCATTCTTATGTTCTTATGTATTAGTGCCAGGAGTAAATTTAACAGAATATTAGGTTTCATTGCTTGGACGGTTGCGAATAGAAGCGCAGAAGTAATTATCAAACTCTATCTAGCGTTAGTTAGACCTATCCTTAACTATGCGGTACAGTTTTGGTCTCCGTCTTATAGAATGGACACCATTTCACTAGAATCAGTATAGAGGAAAATGACCAAAATGATACATGGACTCAAATTTACCTTACGAGGAGAGGCTTAGACACCTTATCTTACACTCTCTGGAAAAACGAGAAATTAGGGGTGATCTAACAGAGGTGTTTAAGTGGATCAAAGGCTTTAACAAGGGTGACGCAAACAAGGTCATTATATTAAGACAATAAGGCAGGACTCGCAGTAATGGGTTTAAACTGGACACATTTAGATTTAAGAAGGAAATAGCCTAGAATTGGTTTACTTATAGGGTGGTCAACGAATGGAATAGACTTAGTAACCATGTAGTGAGCGCTGAAACTATCAGTTATTTTAAGAAACGGTTAGACACCTTTATGGATGGGGATGACAGGTGGTAATGGACATGGAACTGCCTAGTGTAGGCCTTATGCTCTTTTGCAGTCTTTTTCATTCTTCTCATGTTCTTATGAGATAACGTTCGATCCTCAATTTCCTTCTCCCAAACCCCTCCAACATAGTAACGTGCTTTAGCGATTCCTGTCCTGGTTGACCCCAGACAAATCTAATCGACTAAAGACTTGATTCGGAACAGAATTGGATCTCGATCAGTCAAGAGACCACCTCGCCTCTGTGTCCTTCAAGCAGCAGAACAGAATCGTTCGTTATTACCCGTAACAGAACTCCTTGAATTGGGTCACATCGTGAAGAATGGGTTAACTGAGCTGGGCCCAAGAAACGGAATGGCATCCCATCAATTTCTACCCTGACTTGGCGTCCGACCAACCGTGCAGGTAATGCGAGCCCCATTTTCAATCCTCCCGTGGCCCCTGCGACACGGAAACCGTTATTCTTGCTTCTGGTCAGTTGCGGCCGTTGCAGGCCAATGTGGGGCTTCCCACACAGACGAACCAGGATAACTTCTGATGCAAGTGAACCTCGGATATTGATGATACAGTTAATGAAAGTGAGTGTTCAGCCTTGAGAGTCCACTGCAGGAGAACCGATCTATCGGTTTGGCAGCAATACAGACTTCGAACTTCACCGCGCTTGCTTAGTTCGGTTTGGTATTGTATGTACGGCAGTGGCTTTGAATGTAGCCTGAAACTTGTGAAATTAGTTTGATTATTCTAATTAAGTGTCAGCGTTGGTATGCTACACTGGTATACAACACCTTTGATTTTCACTGTTGCAGAGAAGGGTCGGGAAGCCACAAAAGTACGACTTGGGCAATTGTCTAGGAACATCGTACATGGGCTTACCAGACATGAGGTAGAAACGCTATCCGCTGCTACATGAGGACTCTCTGTACATTAGGTCGGGAAACGTACCAAAGGAAACGTGATTATTTCTTCAGATGAACGGAAGGAGAAAAGATAAACTGTAGATTTCATATTATGTGCAACAAGACGAAATATATAGAATACAATAAACAAAAACTATTTGGACGAGGGGCTGAATCGGGTTAAACATTGACAATGATTATGTGTTTGAGATTTTAATGTGTCACATAACACATTATGCGTAGCATACTTTCGTGAATATTGAAATCGTTGTCTATTGCAGCTGTATTTCATTAAATGATAATCATATTCTAATTCATGTGAAATGCAATTACCTCTTGTTTAAAAGTTTCTGACAAATGATAGCGCAAACAATAACAGTCAATACGTAATATCAACACGTTTTGAATCCAATCATTGTATTTCTTATTTCGTGGATGACGAGATAATTATGATACCTATTGTTGTATCAATTTCAACTGACTAAAAATCGGCAGCCCCACAATGCCTGGCTATGGTCCCCTCATAAAACTCTCTGGGAAGAAACGTTGGATTGTTTCTATTGATGGTTTATTAGAATAGGAGGGAAGTGGTTGCTGTGGAAGATATACAGAGAGAGAGAGAGAGAGAGAGAGAGAGAGAGAGAGAGAGAGAGAGAGACAGAGAGAGAGGAGAGAGAGAGAGATCTTGCACCCAGTGTGGAGACCGTCTTGCAGGATCATCACTTGGAGGTGCCCGCTGAAGGCTACATAAGATAGTCACATATTGCATATATATTTCACAAACTAAAGATGTATGACATATATGTAACACTGATAGGTAATGAAGGAAATGATATCAGCCAATGCCTGTCATCAAGGTATTCTGAGCTGAGAAGTTGTGCTCAGCTTACTGTTTCTCTGTACTTAACGTATTTCCCACGGTGGATAGCGACATAAAGGCAAAAGAAATAAACTCCACCTCAAGTTTTTCTACACCATTCTTTAAATTGCTGTTTACCTTCCACGTTAATCCTTAAATATAACTGTTGTTGGCTATGAAATTGATACAAATATTTGATCAAGCAACGTCGATATTGACTCGGTTGTAAGGAAATCACTTAGGAATGAATTTTTACGAATTTGATTACAAGTAAGGGTGCAACATTTGGAATAATTTTTGCGAAGATATTTTGGAGTTCAAATGAAAGTGAGTGCACAAAGAAAGAAAAAGAAAAATATGCTCAGGATAATCCTTCTCTGGTTAAGTGATTGATCACTGACTAGCTCCAATCACATATATTATCTCCTGTAGTGTATAAACATGTATTCTGGTTTTACGTAGCCGAGGGAACTGCTGAAGGTTATCCGTAGCCGTTTCCACAATGCATTTGAACTCCTCTTGTGGGTGACCCACGGCTCCTGCAATAGAGCGAACGCTTCAACGGAACTGAGTCCTTTATTTTACCTGAATTCTGAGTATTGCTTCATCGCCTGCAGTTGAACAGTAAAGTGGTCTTCCGTTATTGGAACAAATTGAATGAAGAAATTCACCATCCTGAGAGGACTTAGATCTTTATGTGTAGTGAATAAGAAGAGGAAGAAGAGGAGGAGGAAGAGAGGAAGGAGGAGTAGGACCCGGAGCAGGAGGAGGAGGAGAAGAAAAAGTAGAAGGAGGAGGAGGAGGAGGAGGAGAGGGAGAATTGATGGAGATGGTGAAGAGGTCGGGAAAGGATAAGTGATGCAGAAAATAGGGTGAGGTGACATCATTGATGAAGAAGCAACTGGTGTGGTGGGGAACGGGGTGGGATTGGCGAATCTGTGGTAAGGGCGACTGAGTGGTGCCTCTATGAGAGGAAAGGTTGAAGGAAAAAACGGAGGTGAGGAACGGAAGGGAGGAAAATTATGATGGCGGAGGGAGAAAGGTATGGCCCGTGAAAATGGTGACTGAAGAGAAGTAAAAACAATATCAGTGAGGTTGAGGATGCGTTTGGGGGTAATAAAGAAAGATGTAAAGGTGGAGAGGAGAAAAAAAAAAAAAAAAAGAGAGGAAGAGCCAGGCAACGAGAAAGAGCAAGAGTGTGTGTGTGTATGTGTGTGTGTGTGTGTGTGTGTGTGTGTGTGTGTGTGTGTGTGTGTGTGTATTCACCTTGGTCTTTGGATCACGTGTTGGACTCGTGATCGATAGCTATTTCCCTCCCGAAAGAGAGCTCAGAGCTCGTATGACCGATCTATGGGTAATGCTGTGACCTTACACGCACACACACACCCAACTCCCCGCCCACGAGAGTTGAAGTAACGACTCGAAGCGCAGCGATACTGAAATAATTTCAGCCGTGGGCAGGATTCGAACCCGGACCGCCGTAGTGATAGTCTGAGACTCTACCAACCGCGTCACAGAGTCATGTGTGTGTGTGTGTGTGTGTGTGTGTGTGTGTGTGTGTGTGTGTGTGTGTGTGAGAGAGAGAGAGAGAGAGAGAGAGAGAGAGAGAGAGAGAGAGAGAGAGAGAGAGAGAGAGAGAGAGAGAGAGAGAGAGAGGGTGATCGAGACTGGGGGAGGAGGCAATACTTGTAATGGCAGCTTGTTAATCTAAAGAATCTCAAAAGTGCAGAAAAATGCGATTGAAAAAGTGCCAAATACAAAGTGGTCATTAAAACAATGATTGAAAGAAAACGTATATGCGTAATTGCAGAGACACAATGACAATAATAATAATAATAATGATGATTTGTGCCTATGATCAAGATGCTGCTGTTACTGATGATAATGATAATAACGACGATGATAATAATGATGATGATGATGATGATAGTGATGATGACGACGACGACGATGATGATGATGATGATGATTATGAAGAAGAAAAAGAAGAATAATGATGATGATGATGATGATGCAGATGATGATGACGATGATGATGAAGATGATGATGATGATGAAAAAGAAGAGTATGATGATGATGACGATGGTGATGATGAAGATGATGATGATGACGATGATGATGATGATGATGATGAAAATGATGACGACGATGATAATGATAATGATGAAGATGATGACGACGATGATAATGATGATGATAATGATGATGATGATGACGACGACGACAACGACGATGATGATGCCGATGATGATGATGATGATGATGATGACGACGTTACAGGCAGTTGATGATTATGGTGACGACAACGACGACAACAGTGACAGTGAGTGTAGTGTTAGTATTGGCACTGGTGATGGGCACGATAATGATAATGACTGTGTTTACGAGGTGTTGTGGGGGAAGGCGAACGGAGAGGCGGAGCCGGGGGAGGGATCGACGATATGATCAACAGAGCTAATAACACACCAGTCAGGCACAAGAATGAAAAAAAAAAGATGATAAAAAACCGTGGGATAGAGGAAAAAGAGGATGAAGAAAAGAAGAAGAGACAAGAAGGAAAAAAATAAAAGAGAAGAAAAAGAAGAACACGATGAGATAAAAAAACGAATAATGAAGAAAAAAGAAAGGTACAGTAAAGAAGAAAACGAAAACAAAGTAGGAATAAAAAACAAAACAATAAAATAATGAGAAGACGATAAAAAGGAAAAAATGTGTAGGATGAAGAAATGAAATAAGTGGTAAAAAGAAATATTGTAAATATATAAATATATATTATATATTTTACGTACATACACACACACACACACACACACACACACACACACATATATATATATATATATGTGTGTGTGTGTGTGTGTGTGTGTGTGTGTGTGTGTGTGTGTGTGTGTGTGTGTGTGTGTGTGTGTGTGTACATATGCACATGGTTTTGGGTTGTAAAATAATGTCACAGGCTTGGGTTTGTGGCGTTTTGTCGCATGTTTGTGAGGGCCTTGAGGTCCTCTGCTTGTATGTTTAGTTTCAGCTCAACTCTTTGGTATATAATGCCTTTCAGATTGGGAGGCGTCTTTCTTATGTACATATATATCCAAAATCTTATATTTTCTTTCTCTTTGATGTTTCTCACAAGGACTATGTCATGTTCTTCTCTTA
>NC_134811.1:12373663-12381163 GCF_046742065.1 Oratosquilla oratoria
TCTCCTCTTTGTTCCCACTGCCACTGCACAATACAATTTATATCCAAGAGACTCCTCGGTAACGCGTGGATTAAACCGAAAAGAAATGTCGCTCTTGGAAGTTTGATTTCGGTTAATAAAAGACGATCTTCTTCATTAACAAAAAAACACTCTCTCAAAGATTGAAAGCTATCTAAATACCACTGGGAAGTATCGTCGCAAATATATATATATTTTTTTTCTTTTTTTTGGGGGGTGAAGTTCAGCCAAGGAGGGTCATGCAATTCAAATTTGTTGAGTTTTTATTCAAGAGCGATCAGTGTGCTACAAGAAAGACTATGTAAACCTGGGTTTGGAGAAAACTTTCGGTGGGGTAGCTTACAAAAGATTAATATGGAAATTGGAATATAAAACAGTCTTAAAGAGAGTCTGCTGGAATGGATGAAGGTCTTCCTAAAGGGCAAAGTAATAACAGGAGGTGATAGTTGAGAAAAGGATATCAGGTTGGAAGTAAGAAACTAGTAGGCATTAGGGTCCTAAAGGGATCATTGTCGTCACCAGCAAAGTTCATGGTTTACAGAAATGTCATGGTGGGTGCAACTAAAAGTTGTAACAGTCTGTTTGCTGAAGACATCAATGTATAACGAGGAATATATAACATGAAGATGATTGCATGAACTAGACAGGATATGAAAATTGGTATGTTATAACACATTTGTAAAAGTTCACTATAAACCCACTATCGGAGAAATAATGACGGAAGTACAGGGAAACTGTATAATTCGACTAGTATCTGTAGTCCTCTTCAGCAGAACTCTGCTGAATAGGACTACAGATAATAGTCGAAATGTACAGTTTCCCTGTACTTCCGTCATTATTTCTCCGATAGTGGGTTTATAGTGAACTTAAACAGGATATGTTAATGGAGACAAAAGTGGGAAATCAATTAAAAAATGAAAAAAAAATGAAAAATCATTAAACTATGATGTAGGAAACGAAGCAATTGGAAATGCCAAAGGGAGTATTGGCAATGGTAATCTTTTCATCGGAAAGCAATTCAAGAAGATTACGGACAAGACGTAACTCGTTGACGAATAGACGAGTGACATTTCACCACATGAACAAGGAGATGAAAAAAAAAAAAAAAAATCCTTAGACTGGAAAATGGCCCAGCGATGTGGTTTCCACAAAAAGGAATGATAAAAGATTGAGCAAATTTGGTGAGGGGCAGCCAAAATGATTGTCATCTTAGATGAGAGGACCGAATAAACAGGGAGTGTTCATATGTCCGCAGCTCTACTGATCTATGACATATGAAGACAAAAATGACGTCAGAGCTCACCGAACCTCCATCTCACTAGTGGTTCATTTAGACCAATGTAGTCATCTTCCACATTGGAACAGGGTAGAGGAACTCAACAGGGGTCTAGCAAAAAAGAAAAGGAAAATAGTGGAGGAAGCCTACATCCCTTCCCACCCCTGCATCAACCATAGGGATGGGTTCATGAAAATAGTAGAAGCAGCAAGCACCATGACCATCAAGGAGGTCAAGAGGACGAATGAGAACAGAAGGGGAACGCGGCATAGTCGGAGTCACTTGAGAAGTATAGAGAATGGATGAGGGTATGGAGGCAGATGGAGTGAGAGGGGCATGACAAGGATGAAGTACTTAAGCTGTACGTTTTTCTGAAATTGTATGTACTTTGAGAATGTCTTGGTGAGGATGAAACGTCAGTGAATATAACCCCAACTATTCTCTGTGTTTAGCTCATCATCCTTCCACTCATATATATATATATATATATATATATATATATATATATATATATATATATATATATATATATATGTATATATATGGAAACAAGTATGTTATAACACATTTTTAAAAGATCACTGTTAACCCACTATCGGAGAAAATATAACTTAAAGTACAGAGAAAATGTATATATATACAACTCAATGTAGTTATCTTCAGCAGAATGCTTACATAAGGATAAGGTACAAGTATATATGAAGAAATGAGGGGTATATAGAAGGGGATGAGGAAAGTGGGGGGGGGGCTCAGGTCCATTTCAAGGGCATGTGACCTGAGCCCCCCCTCCCCACTTTCCTCATCCCCTTCTATATACCCCTCATTTCTTCATATATACATGTACCTTAACCTTATGTAAGCATTCTGCTGAAGAGGACTACAGAGAGTAGTCGAAATATACAGTTTCTCTGTACTTTCCGTTATTATTTCTCCGATAGTGGGTTAACAGTGATCATATATATATATATATATATATATATATATATATATACATATATATATATACATATATATATATATATATATATATATATATATATATATACGTTGTAACCTGTACTCGTGTTGGACTACATGTCAGGAGGACTCACACCTACCACAGCTCCGATAGTTGCCTCAGCGACCAAAGCTACGGCAGTTACCACAGTTCACACCACCACCACAATGACAACAATCTCCACCGTTACAACAGTTCACGCAGATGCTGCAACTATCACAAGTACCGGGGTGAGCACGGCTTCCACGTCTAGCACAGCTGCCACCGTTATTACAGTCACCTTGACTACCACAGCTGACACAGCTTAGAAGATATTACACTCAGACGACAGCTCAAAATATCACAGCCACAGCTGATCACAGCAAGCTGAATAAAATTGTTTGCCTTCGTTCCAATTAGAACAAAGGTCATCTTTTATAATCCACGGAGGAAAAGCAGTCCATCTGACACAAGTGACAAGTCCTACCGTACCTAGCCGACCTTAATTTTTAAGGGTTTTCACTTTCCTATAAATGGTAAATGGAGACTTAAAGGGTTAGACATTTATAGTAATGTTATTATATTTATTTCCCATACGTCATCAGTATTTGTGACCTAACCTAATCTAACTTTTACCTATTCAAGTGTAACCCGACATGACCCTTAATCTAACAAAACACTGTCCAACCTAATCTTGTCTAACCAAGACTGGTTTAGGTAATAAATGTCAAAATAAGTTTCCTTTACATTTGAACACCGTGCAGCACTTTGCCTTTTTGTGACCGAGTTAATCAGTATAATGAACTCAGTTAACAGGGGAAGCTGACTCTTCTCAGTTTAACGAAAGGTACTGGAAAAAAAAAAAAAAAAAAAAAAAAAAAAATCCTTGCCATCCCGGTTTATGATAATAATTCCCAGACGATTTTATTCAGGTATAGAGCCCTGAGGTGGTGACAATTTAGGTATCTCGGAACTTATTTTTGATGAGTTCATACAGTTTCATTTTAAAGTTGAACCAAATTCACTAACTACTGCGTTATGAATAAAAAAAAAAATGTTTTTTCAATTTTTCTTCCAAGGAAACGCCATGGCAGTGAATAAGAGAACACATACACACAAACTCGTGGCGCAGTTGGTAGAGTTCCTGGCTGCCACTACGGCAGTACGGGTTCGAATCCTGCCCAGTGCTGAAATAATTTCAGTATCGCTGCGCTGCGGGTTGTTACTCCAACTCTCGTGGGCGGGGAGTTAGGTTTGTGTGTGCATGTAAGGTCACAGTGTTACCCATAGATCGGTCATATATAAGCTCTGAGCTCTCTTTCGGGAGGGGAATAGCTGTCGATCATGAGTCCAACACGTGATCCAAGACCATGGGGAATCATACACACACCCACACCCACATATATTTATATATGTATATATATATATATATATATGTATATATATATATATATATATGTATATGTATATATATATATATTGTATATTTAGGGCGCAGATTCTCACTAATACACACGGAGTTAAACACGACAGCATTTTGGCACTGGTTAATCTTCTTACTGAGATTTTCAATTTTCCTCACAGTAGGTCTCATTTCAGGAGGGTGGGCAAATACAAGCCTTCCAAATTCTTCCATATTTAATTTAACGTTTCGACTTCAGGGAGTCATCTTCAGAATGGTTACAAGAGAAAAGTCACAATTTTCAAAGCTACATGATTCACAATTGACAATGGTGTACAGACAACATGGGTTTAAATATGGGCCGCTTGGGAACGGTGCATGGTTTGTGGTCCGTTACGTAGCCGGACACTACGTCTTGGAAGGGAAGGGGGAGGAGGAGGGGGAGGAGGAGGGAGAGGGGGGGAGTCAGGTAAGGTAGGTCTTCTCGCTGGGTCACCACGCTGGTCATGTGGGGGTTGGTGAATGTTCTCGTAATTATAAGAAAGGCGTTATTAGAGCATATGTTCGGCGGGCAATTTCCATTTGTTCCTCTTGGCATATGCTCCACTTAGAACTTACTTACCTGCGCCAGATGCTAGTAAATAACGGTTATTCTAATCAAGACTTTGATAGTGTAACTAAGGATTTGCTAGAACGTAAAGTTGCTGTGAATACACCGGACCAAGCCAAGACCGTTACCGTATTTTACCAGAATATTTATTGTAGTTCGTACCGCCATGATGAGAAACACATGAAAGACATCATACATAGAAATTGTAAGCCAATAGGTGATTACGATAACTTAAAAGTTATCATATTCTATGACAACCCCCGTACCTGCTCCCTTGTTGTGAAAAACAATCTGTCTGGCAATGGCGGCATATTATCGAGAACCAATGTCATTTATGAATATCGCTGTAAAACTGGGGGCTGCGCACCTCGTAATTCTTCATACATTGGGTTCACGACATGCCAACTGAGTAGACGGTTGTCCCTACATTTACAACAAGGAGCAATTAAACAACACCACCTCCAATACCACCAGGCTTTAATCGATAGGAAGACAATCGTGGATAACACTAGGATAGTTGCACACTGTGCCAAAATTAAGGAACTAAAAATGCTTGAAGCCATCCACATTAGGGAGAGAGCTCCAATTATTAATATTCAATGTAATATGATTTCCGCCATCCCGCTATTTAATTCTTCCACGAGATTTGCAGCCCAACAACAGCAACACCCACCTCCTTCCTCTCCCCCTCCCCCTCCTACACCTCACCAACCCCCACATGACCAGCGTGGTGACCCAGCGAGAAGACCTACCTTACCTGACTCCCCCCCTCTCCCTCCTCCTCCCCCTCCTCCTCCCCCTTCCCTTCCAAGACGTAGTGTCCGGCTACGTAACGGACCACAAACCATGCACCGTTCCCAAGCGGCCCATATTTAAACCCATGTTGTCTGTACACCATTGTCAATTGTGAATCATGTAGCTTTGAAAATTGTGACTTTTCTCTTGTAACCATTCTGAAGATGACTCCCTGAAGTCGAAACGTTAAATTAAATATGGAAGAATTTGGAAGGCTTGTATTTGCCCACCCTCCTGAAATGAGACCTACTGTGAGGAAAATTGAAAATCTCAGTAAGAAGATTAACCAGTGCCAAAATGCTGTCGTGTTTAATATATATATATATATATATATATATATATATATATATATTCAGCATTAATGCTGCTATAACCAATAAACCGTATATTATTATTATAATTATTATCATTACACACACACACACACACACACACACACACACACACACACGTGTGCGCGCATACACCCAGTACGGTAAGGGTGAATTGAAGTAATTGACGTGGATGAATAGAATAAGGAGGCGACAGCCAGGTTGGAAGGGAAAATTTTCGCCCAGTACAGGAAGTGGTTAAGCCTTTGGGCATCGCCCTAATGTGTAAATAATCCAGCGGTAGTGGCTGGAAGATACACATGAACTGAACCAGCAGTTCACAGCCTATTCCTGCCATCTCCCTAACTTAGATGCTACTGCCTGTGATCATGGAGATCAGCTCAACAGGTACTAAATTCTGTTTACGAAATCCCTTGGGCCTTTTTCAACACTAAATAATAAATATTTCTGAATCACCTACGGTTATTTTGGCACCAAATAATTTTTCTGAACCTGATGCACACCAATTCAACACAGAATGGAATCTGCTCAGGCTTTTCCTGGAGCCCATTTCGACAATGATTAAAATCGCCCGGATTCCATTAACGGTGACTGAATCCCATGCTGGAAATTACTGCGGACTACATAGGACGCCGGAAATCGCCTCTACGCTAAAATTTTCCGTCAGAGTGAGTCCTGGAAATTCCATTTGTCATATATCAATTGATAACCACTTGGTAAAGTTATCGTTTTACTGTATGAGAGCACCTCAAATGATGAAAATAAAAAAATATAGAAAAACAATAATGAAAACGACGAAAAAGAGAGGAAAAGAAAATAGATAAATAAAGAAAAGAAAAAAAAAAAAGGAATTATGGATGATATTTCCACAACAAAGATAATATTTACATAACATGTTTACTCAAATATCCAATTTCTATGTACTTTGAACTCCTAACGTAGCGGGAAAAATACACAAAACTTACACAGTCAAATACGTCATTTAAGCGTCCTTTGGACCCCCGATGGGGCTGCAAAAAGAAAGAATTATTGCCACATTGTTTTATTTGCTTTTGCCCTCAACTTTGATAAAGCGCGTCTCCCGGATCGCAGCAGAGTTCATCATCAGGCACAATTAACGTGGCAGAAGCAAACAAACCGGTTTTTCGGGTGGATAATTTACGGTTGCCCACTGCCCCTGCCTATCCAGATGGAAACGGGCTCAACCAGACGCTCGGCGTGGTGCTACGTGAGAGGGGTTCCGTCACTGGGTTGGCTACTTGGCCATTGGAAAAAAAAAAAAAAAAAAAAAAAAAAAAAAAAAAAAAAAAAGGGGGTCAAGGGGAGGGGAAAAATGCATGTGAATACAAAATACAAATACGGAGTTTTATTTATGTGTTTGGACAAAGGCTTGCAAACACACGCACACACACACACACACGACTCGGTGGCGCGGTTGGTAGAGTCTCAGACTGTCAGTATGGAGGTATCGGCGGTACCTGGTTCGAATCCTGCCCAGGGCTGAAATTATTTCAGTATCGCTGCGCTTCGAGTCGTTACTCCAACTCTCGTGGGTGGGGAATTGGGTCTGTGTGTGCGTGTAAGGTCATAGCATTACCCATAGATCGGTCATACGAGCTCTGAGCTCTCTTCCGGGAGGGAAATAGCTGTCGATCACGAGTCAAACACGTGATCCAAAGACCAAGGTGAAAGGTGAATCACACACACACACACACACACACACACACACACACATACACACACGCATACTCACATCGATAAAATAGATAATAGCCAATCTCGATTAACTCCTTTACTAGATGACATATTTCATTTTGGTCTTGTTGCCTCCAACCCCAGGTGAACTTGTGTATTTCCGTGGTACTCCTTGCTAGCTGTGAACCCATGTGTAAGGGCGGGTGCTATGACCTCTCTTAAGTCCGTGTCCATTTCCTCCTTCGATTTCCCACCATTTCCTTTCGACGCTAATGGTTGACCTCATTAGCTGAATAAAATCGCCAGAAAAAAGAGGGTAAAGACATCAGACCCGAATGGATGCTAACTATTCGACAACACCTGAACTTTTCGAATACAATCACTCAGCGGCAACTC
>NC_134811.1:12386163-12388663 GCF_046742065.1 Oratosquilla oratoria
TTACAATCAGAGAAATTGGGTCACTGCTCTTTGTTCTTCCCTGGTGCATCCTGCTAGTGGGGCGGCCATGTTTACACTGTAAAGACAGAAAGCAAAATTATGCGAAAAGGCTCAAACTTCGATCAGGTGACCACAACTATAAGCATGCATGCGCAAAAGGCAGCGTAACGATAATAAAGATATGTTACAGCGAAAGTGCGGACAATTCTTGATTTTCCCTCGTATACACATACACACAAACACGCATACATACATACATGCATACATACATACGCGCATATATGATCAAAGCATGAGTACTTATATACTGTATATACAAATATACACTAATATAGATTGACTAACCTCAGCAACTTTAGGGTTAAATGAATTCAATTGAGAAAGATCAAGACACAATGTCCTTTGCCGGAACCAAACACAATGGGAATATCAATATTCAGGTAAGCGAAGCAAGGTATAGTAGGAAGAACAGAACATAAGATGGGAGGAGTTGTGATAGTATTGAAATAATATTTAAAGAAAAAATCTTGGTGGAGGAGGGGGTAATGGGAGAAGGAAGAAACGAGATAATGTATATAAAGGTGAGGTTTAAAGAAAAAAAAAGGCATCACAGTGATGTACATCACATCAAAAGCAAGAGGATGCAAAAACACAGTGTACAAAAAATTAGGGATAAATTCAGTTGACCAAATAGACAGAACTGATGAAAAAATTGAAAATATGTTTTCAGTTGACAATAATTGTGGAGAGGTGAAATTGGAGGAATGGAAAACAGATGGGAGTAAGGAATCATGGGGCAGTGCTTTATCGATTATATCAGCAAATAACAATGACCCTAAATGATCAAAGATCCAACAAGATATAGAGACAAAGGTACACCAGCAAGACTCGATTTGATCTTCACAAAAGAACCTATGATAGAAACATTGAATTGCAGTGAACGCCAGAAAAATAAATGATCATGTGGGCCTTGCATTTGCACTGAGAGAGGGGGACGGCACATAGATAAGGAAGATACAGCTGTGCAAAAGCTAACTCCTTAGAACTGAGAAAAAAGCTTTGAAGAAGTGGACCGAGGGCATTTCAGTGAGGTAAAAGAAACTAAGAAGTGGAGAATCTTCCTAGAAATCATATAGCAGGGTTAGAAAAGTAATTGCAAACGATAACTGTTAGAGAATCACAGATTGGTTCAATAAAAGATGTGCAATAGCAAAACAGAAGAGATCATAGATGTGGCAAAAGGAAGAACAGAGAAGACGGAACCATAAATGAATATACAAGAATTCAAAGAGAGGAGGAAACAATTTAACAAGGGTACAATTGATTGGTGTAAGGTGAAACTGAGTTGACCCACAGATTTGCGAATGGAAAGTTGAATCAGATAAGGGATATTCAAGATATCGAAGTTGAAGATTGAAAGAGTAGTATATAGAGAAGCAAGAAAGCAAACTGATATAATAGATAAAAACTAAACCAGCTTTAAGAACATAAGAAATAAAGGAGACTGCAAGAGACCATAAGGCCTACACTAGGCAACTCCGTATCCATCACCACCTGTCATCCCCATCCATAAAGTTGTCTAATAGTTTTTTAAAACAATTGATGGTTTCTGCGCTTACTACATGGTTACTAAGTTTAAGGAAGAGCATTTCATTGGAGAACAGAGTGAAGCGAAGAAAACGTCTTAAACAACATAGAAGTGGATGCACATAAAGTGATTAAATTTCTCGAAAACGTGGAGGTGAGGGTGGACTTGAGGATAACTAGGATCTCAAACTGAACACTGAAAGAACGCAGAGAACAATTTGCGGATAAGATACGCCAACTGATTGCATGCTCACTGGAAGAGGTAGGGGTACCAATGTGCCACCAATATTTAAAGTAGGGACCCTGGAAGATTCACTGTGTTAATAACCTGCGTTCTTGACCTGTATGATTACAAAAAAAAAAAAAAAAAAAAAAAAAAAAAAAAAAAAAAAAAAAAAAAAAAAAAAAAAAAAAAAAAAAAAAAAAATAGATAAATGAATTAATATATAGAGGAAAAAATTAAACTTGATTGACAATTAGTTTGGTTTTAAAGCAAGAAAGTCATATATAATCGACCTTCTAAGTTTTTAGTCGAGGGCCTTGCATGTGCTGGATGAGAGAGGGTTGGTCGGATTATGTGCGTATAGATCTAGAAAAGGCCTTCGACATAGTTCATCACAAAAGATTAATATAAAAGATAGAAAACGGAGGATGGATTGGAATTGATAAGATATGGAGATGGAAAACGTGGGATGGAATGGAATTGATAAAATATTAAAAAAAAATAATAATAAATAAACGAATCCAAAGAGAAGTTGAACATGAAATATCGGATGGGAAAAGGGAAACTGTTTTGATACCATAGAGCTTAGTACTATAACCAGTAATGTTCTAACTCTATAACAATAACATCATATATGGAATAGATAGCTAAGCAAACTTATTTTTACATGATGCTGATCACTACATAAGT
>NC_134811.1:12391163-12398663 GCF_046742065.1 Oratosquilla oratoria
AATATCAATAATAATAATAGTAATAATAATAATAATAATAATAAGAAGAAGAAGAAGAATAGCAATAATAATAATAATAATGATAATAATAATAATTAAAATGATGGATAAAAAAAAAAACTATTGGTGTCAGTTGAAACACAAGTTTTAGTCATCGACAGGTTTGCAGTGAACGAGGACAATCTCTCTCTAATCTTCATGACCTTCCGAAGGCATTTTTTGAATGCGGAGTCTCGAAATAATTCTAAAACTGAGGTCATGCTTCTGGTTCCCCGAATACACGAGTCATCGGTGCTAGTTTTGGCTGCAGGTAGACGCCTACTGGTAATTTCATTCACCAGAAAAGAACTCCCTATCCACAAAATGTATTCATTATAGTAATGAACTACATATAAACTCTAACAAACTCTACTTCAGTGTCTACTTCATTAACTCATTCAGTGTAGTGGAACACTGTACAGAATCTTGTGAGAAACCCCCATGCGATTATACAATGCTATTCAAGAGAGCAGGGTCACCGGCATGAACGGACTCTCGATCGACCGAGACCCTTCTCCGAACCTTGGGTCCATCTTCCAGAATAACAAAACCCTCGAGTGTCTGTTGCCACGTACAGAACCTTTAGTGTGCGTCGTCCTGTTGAAGAGGACGCGTGAGAGGATACTGGAGGGTCGAATTTCCTGTTCTTCAGAGTAATACTGACGACCGTGAGTACTCTTGAGTGACTCTGGATCCTGGAATGCAGGAGCCGTGCCCGGCGGCGACAAGATGGGACGACAGATTAACATCGCGAGGACAGTGAGGTTGCGCTTGTTCACAGTCGGGGAAGGTGATGGATTTCCCCCCCTTTTTTTTAATGGTCTCTCAGTCAGTCTGCCAATCTATCTGTCTGTCCGTCTGTATGTCTGCCTATCGGTTAGTCTGTCTGTATATCTGCCTATCTTTTAGCCTGTGTGTCTGTCTCTCAGTCTGTCTGTTGGTCGGTCAATCAGTCGGTCTCTCTGTCTGTCCGTCATTCTGAACCTGTCAATATCTTCTCCCCATCTCACAATTTTCTTTCCCCCTCTCTCTCTGTCTACCTCCCCTACCTCTGTCTGTCTGTCTGTCTCTCCTTCCCCTTATGTGTGTGTGTGTGTGTGTTTGTGTGTATGTATTTTATGCTTGTGTGCGTGTGTGTGTGTGTATGCATTTTATATTGTGCTTGTGTGCGTGTGTGTGTCTGTGTGTGTGTGTGTGTGTGTGTGTGTGTGTGTGTGTGTGTGTATGTATTTTATGCTTGTGCTTGTGTGCGTGCGCGCGTGTGTGTATATGCATTTTATGCTTGCGCCTGTGTGTGTGAAAGAAAGAGTGAGAGAGAGAGAGGGAGAGAGGGAGAGAGAGAGAGAGAGAGAGAGAGAGAGAGAGAGAGAGAGAGAGAGAGAGAGAGAGAGAGAGAGAGAGAGAGAGAGAGAGAGAGAGAGAGTGCGGGCGCGTTTGTGTTTATGCGTGTGTGCGCTTATGTTTGTGTGTGTGTGTGTGTGTGTGTGTGTGTGTGTGTGTGTGTGTGTGTGTGTGTGTGTGAATTTTATGCTTGTGCTTGTGTGCGTGCGCGCTTGTGTGTATATGCATTTTATGCTTGCGCCTGTGTGTGTGAGAGTGTGAGAGAGTTTGTGTGCGCGCGCGTGTGTGTATATGCGTGTGTGCGCTTATGTGTGTGTGTGTGTGTGTGTGTGTGTGTGTGTGTGTGTGTGTGCGTGCGTGTGTGCGTGCGTGTGTGATTCACCATGGTCTTGGATCACGTGTTGAACTCATGATCGACATCTGTTACCCTCCCGAATGAGAGCTCAGAGCTCATATATGACCGACTTATGGGTGTTTGTGTATGTGTGTGTGATTGTGTGTGTGTGTGCGTGTGTAAGTATGTATGCCTGTGTATGTGTGTGTACTGGTGGGTTGAGTGCGTGTGTGCACCTGTGTACGTGTGTGTATTCGTGATTTGTTTGTATCGAAATATGAGAAATGACACTACTTTGTTCCATGACGATGCAACAAGTCAGTGCTGTGGTCTGCAATCCAGTCTGCGTGCAGCACAGTTTGCTCCGATGGCCCTGTGGGTCCGTGTTCTTTCTCTCTCTCGTGTTCCCTCCTACCTTACACTCCACCCCCACCCCCCCGCCTTCCTTCAATCTTTCTATTTCTCCCTCTATTCCTCTGCCTCTCTCTTTCCGTCATTTTCTCTATCCCCTTTTTCAACCTTTTACTTTCATTATGCGTCGCTTCTCTTTTTCCCTAAATTGATCTTTTTAATTCTTTTGTCTCCTTTTCTTTCTCTCCTTCTTTGCCTTTCTCAGTCATTATTTTATCGGATTACTTAGAGTTTTCTAATTTTGGTTATATATGTATCTATATATCTAAAATATTTCTTTTTTTCACTGAGATGAGTTCCGGCTATTTTTGGGTTTTCCATTTTGAAGGAAATCACCCAGTGCCAGCAAGAGCCAAATAAGTAAGACGACTTTGTAACAAAAGGATTCGTACACTTAAACCCACTATCGGAGAAACAATATCAGAAGTGCAGGAGATCCGTATATTTCGACTACCATCTGTGATCCTCTTCAGCAAAATAATGAAGAGGACTACAGATAGTAGTCGAAATATGCGGATCTCCTGTACTTTTGATATTATTTCTCCGATAGTGGGTTTAAAGTGTACATTTACAAATGTGTTATAAAATCACAGTTTCCCAAAAGGATTCGTAGTGGAAAGTCTAACACAGGATTTCCTTCAATCCTGAAACCTCTGTTTCAATACTTGTCCTTCCTAACTCTGGACGATTCTATCTAGCTTAAAAAGGGATTTCTAAGCGTTAAAAAGTATTTTGAAAAATAGATTAGTTCGTCAAGTCTTGTCCTTGTGTCATCTTCGAAAAGAAATCTTATTAAGACGAGGCTATTTCGTTCTAATTAAGAAAGAGGGTCATCTCTAAGGGTTAATGACAGCAACCGACTGAGACAATGATGTTTTTTTTCTGACGTATGATCTTCAGACGTGATTTGAGATTAAACTTGAAAATAAAGAAGTTAATGAATAGACAGGTGAATGAATAAATGATTGAGTAGACAAATAAATAAATAAATGAATGAATAAATAAATCAATAAATATATAAATAAATTAATAAATTAATATGTATATAAATATGTAAATGAATGAATGAATAGACAAATATGCAAATAGATAAATAAATAAACAAAATAATGAATAAATAAGTTTGATTTATAAATAATGAATAAATACATTTATGAATGAATAGATAAATAGATAAACAGCCAAATGAATAAAAAGATATATAAATACACGAACAATCATACAATTACCTATATATATATATTTGTATATACAATATACATATATATATATATATACATATATATATACATATATATATATACACATATATATATATGTATATATATATATATATATATATATATATACACATACATATTGGTGAAGTGTGACAGGAGGTTCTCTCTGAGGCATATTCTGTGGAAAACGACAGCAAAAGAATTATTGATTAATCTTTTCCGTGAGCTCCCAAGCTTAGACAGATAGTTACATAAACTAATTGATTGATAAACCAATAAACAATTGAATATGTAGATAAATCATCAGATAAATGAGTAGTCAGATAGATAGATAAATCAATTGGTAAATAGATAAATAAATATATGAATTGATAGACACTCGTAAATGAATAAATTAAAAACAAATAAACAAATAAATAGCTGAATTAGTATATAGTTAACAAGTGAATGAACAAATAGATAAATAAATGAATAAATAAATTAATAGATGAACAAGGAAAATAAAGTCATCTATTCGCATTGGAGTTTTGTCTTTTATGTGACCGAGGTTATTATTTTACTTTGGAATTCCTTTCAACTCGGGAGTCGGCCTCATAGAATCAAATGTTCCTAGACTGAACAATATATGTAAAGTACAATATCGTGCTCAGTGGCTAAGCATATTTCCAGAAGCATCACTCAACACTAAACCTCATCTTCCATCTACTCAACGTAAACAAACCCTCTGTTGCCACATTTCCTACGTCAGACATGCTGTAGGGCAGCTGTAAGTGAAGGCAACTGTACACGACGGTGATCTTTCAACGAGGCTTTGAAGTTTCGACGATGCATAGCACGCTCTGGATCGACTGTCGACCTCCTGAACAGTTGGCATATCTTATATTTTTGTTCAGACTGATGCGAGATTAAAATGATGGCTACCCTTTGGTACGGAAAGGCTTAATTCCTCTGCAACGGCAACACTGCCTCCGCTGAGTGACACCATCTGTCCTGAGCCAGTAAACTCGTCAAGGGTTTTGCACAGCCGAAGGGATTAATCGAATATAAACATACGGCACATGTATACAACATGTGGTGTCCTGCACACCAGAAAGGCCGAGATGCACCGTAGCTTGCAGGTTCTTTACAATGTTCATCAGGTTTGTATCCCAGCGGGATGCGGCAGTGAGTGGAATAGCAGAAGATAGTTTGACGTCATCAGTGACGTCACCTCTGGGTTATGGAGAGTTTGTCGAGTCCGAAGGGTCTTGCTGGTTGTCAAGTAAAACCTAATGGTGATGCCGACTTGGCAGTAAATCTTGCGTGGATCCGGCACTTGGACATGTGGGAACTCGTCACTCGTCTTAGGACTTAGCTACCGTGGCGCACTCTATCCATCGATTATCCAGATTTGTCCAATGGTTTTATTGGTAAGATGAAAGATTGGATGGTTCGTAGGTTGAGAACTGACTCGATCAATTACGACCTTTTTCAAGCAAAGGTTCTCTAACTTTCTGACCAAAATAAAATCGTTTGACGTCAGCCACAACACGATCTATACTATGTACCACTACAGTGACGTCTTTAACTACTTCAAGACGTCAATATACTTGGTTAGCGTCAGTCGATTCCTTTAGGCCAAGGTGAGCGTTTGACGTCACGACTCGAAATAGAAATGTGTAAAGTTCTCCAACGTGCTGAGGGGAGTCATTTTTTGTCATAGAAAATGGACTCCCTTCTCGACTAGTGCGTCTGTTGTGGCCGCTGCCAAGCCGTTTCGTTCACCCGGGGCGAGGAGGCGTTCTGTGTAGCGAAAGGGTTAATAATCTAATTGCAGTTTCATGCTCGGCTTGCGCTGAACTCAATAGAGTTTATCACAAAATCCAAAGGATATAGAAAACGCAGCATTTTGTCATTTTCTTTTATTAGTAGGAGACATTAGTTTGGCCATTCGCTGCCGGCTACCATTCACTACCTGTACATAATTTTGTTCTCTTCAATATATTGTTATTCTTTAATGTCATCCCTACACCGTCAATAATATTGTACAATACTGAATATTGCGTAACAATATTGATCGCATATTAGTAGGAGACATTAGTTTGGCCATTCGCTGCCGGCTGCCATTCACTACCTGTACATTTGTTGTCTTCAATATATTGTCATTCTGCAATGCCATCCCTACACCGTCAATATTGTACAATACGGGATATTGCGTAACAATATTGATCGCATAGTGCCCGCTGTACGTTCCATCTGATAGCTTTCTGTCATTTACTTCTTTGTGTTGTTATCAGTATGCGAAATATTTTTTGTTAAAATCTTTTTTGTTAACTCTGAGGGTACCCGATAAAAAAAAAATGAATAAATAAATAAACAAATAAATAAACGAGCAAATAAACAAATAAAAAGATAATTTCCATGTGACATCTCTCTTCATATATTTGTTCCAAACGCTCCCAAACAATATTACTCAGCTGATTTCCCGGCCGCGTCGATTTGACCTTTTGCGAAGTCGCCAGAAATTTTCATTCAGTTGTGGGAACTCGGCCCTCCACTTCAAGGACAAGTTCTGTTGCAGACACTCGATCGTGGTCCATGGCATCGAGCTTAAGTAAACATGTCTTCCGCTGTATAGCATATTTCTATAAACAGCGGTCCCTTATGGCATTTATGTGATTTTCGTAAACAGGAATATACTAACGTAACAACTACGAAAGGTGTATTTGCATATTCCGGACATATCGGGGGCCAGGTTTGGGCTACCGTAACAATAAAACTTTGACACCCTCATCCCCAACCCTCACCCCCATCCTCCTTCACTGGCGTAGAAGGGTTTATAATAGACGATTTCATTATTCAACTATGACCAAATAAAGAAGGAGGGAGTGGGGGGGGGGGGCGGCGAAGCCTTAGATGATCGAGACACCGTCCCAACCAAAGACGACCCCCAACCCCCCGTCTACCCACCCCAACACTGGTATAGGTAACAGAATCACCTGACGCTATGAGAGCAAAGTACGTAAATGGTGCCCCGGTGTTGAGGGCGTATGATGTGCGTGATGGCAGGTCCACATTAGTGAGTCCCCGAAGGAGCGTCCTCATTGATAAGACAAAGGGTTCTTCGCCCGAGCGTCTGACTTGAATTCTAACCAGTTACGGAAAAACTTGAAAGCTTTGATTTGATTCATGAGCGCCTCGAGCGGGTCGACCTCGTCGTAGCCCAGCTAATTCTCTTCAGTTTAGTGTCGGTTTTGAATATTTTATTCTGGGTTACGCCAAGTCATTTTAATTTGAGAATAATTTCTGAGACAAAAGAGTGTCTCGATTGGTCAAGAAGACTCTTGGATGGTCCTGATTCCCAGCCCATTCAGCTGTATTAAATCGTTTGGTGTTAGGAGAACACTCGTAGAACCAGGGACCTCACATGGGGGGAGGGTAGGGGTGCATATGCTTTGGGGGGGCTTATTTAGGGGGGCAACATTTCTAGTCATGCTACCCACAAGGCTGGCACAATAATTATAACAAAAAAGGTCAAAGAAGCCATGGATATTTTAGCGCCACATACAAATTTTGTGTTAGAATCAACAAGAATATGAAATATTTTTCCTCTTACCCTTTCTGCAATAAGGACATTAAATGAATTAAATTATTTCACATACAAATTTTGTGTTAGAATCAAAAGGAATATGAAATATTTTTCCCCTTATCCTTTCTGCAATAGGGACATTAAATAAATTAAATTATTTTACATACGAATTTTGTGTTAGAATCAACAAGAATATGAAATATTTTTCCTCTTACCCTTTCTGCAATAAGGACATTGAATAAATTCAATTATTTTACATACGAATTTTGTGTTAGAATCAACAAGAATATGAAATATTTTTCCCCTTATCCTTTCTGCAATAGGGACATTATATAACATTTAATTATTTTACATACGAATTTTGTGTTAGAATCAACAGGAATATGAAATATTTTCCCCTTATCCTTTCTGCAATAGGGACATTAAATAAATTTAATTATTTTACATACGAATTTTCTGTTAGAATCAACAGGAATATGAAATATTTTTCCCCTTATCCTTTCTGCAATAGGGACATTATATAACATTTAATTATTTTACATACGAATTTTGTGTTAGAATCAACAAGAATATGAAATATTTTTCCT
>NC_134811.1:12403663-12411163 GCF_046742065.1 Oratosquilla oratoria
ATTCTAGTTACTTGTACTATTTGTGGTCAGGTGAATATCACCCTGTAATAAATAGTACAGTGACGGATCCAGCATTTTATTAAAGAGAGGTGGGAATGTGATTAGTATTTTCAGATCTTGGGGTAAGGTTATAGTGGGTATACAGTTCCCTGCCCAACCAGAAGTTTTCAGAAAGAGAGAAAGAGAGGGAGAAAAGAAAGAGAAAATGAAAGAGAGAAAAGAGAGAAAGACAAACAGAGAGAAGGAAGAGGAAGAGAGAGAGAGAGAGAGAGAGAGAGAGAGAGAGAGAGAGAGAGAGAGAGAGAGAGAGAGAGAGAGAGAAAGAAGGAGGAGGAGGAGGGAGTGGAGGGAGAAAATATATGTGTGTCAGTGCTGCGGTGGACCGTACTATTTCAGCTCGCTAATAAATCACCCTTTTGATTAGATGGTAGCCTTTTAGGCTTTCATCAGGACTGATGGATGTGTGCTTGTATGTTTCAGAAGGTTGTTATATAGGCATGTTATTTCGCCAGTCTCTATAACAATAACTTATGCATATCACAATAATGAAACTTCTTGGTCACGTAGGCAGTCGTTCTTGCACCAGGTATTTCATTGTGTGTGTGTGTGTGTGTGTGTGTGTGTGTGTGTGTGTGTGTGTGTGTGTGTGTGTGTGTGTGTGTGTGTGTGCGTGCGTGCCTGCACGTCGGGTAGTGGCCTGGACTAGGTTGTTAAAGTACAAATAAAAGAGAATGGCGTATTCTCATCACGACCCCTCAACCTTCATCTGCCCCTGAATTCTACATCCAACACAAGCGCACGTAAACCAAGCTCGCTAACAATGCAATGTAATTGATACATCTAGATGTTAACATAGGAGAATGCGAATTCCTTATTAACGCAAGTTGAATCAGGATATCAGCAGACCTTCGCCTAACAGCAAATGGTGCCATGGACAGATCGGTAGCAGGTTGAAAATTGCAAGTAATTTCACCACTGTCCGGCCTCCTCATTTAAGAGGGAGCCGCTATACTCATTCAAAGTTTCCTGAGCTCAGACGATAAAAATGGTCATCGATCGTCCTTGGAGAGGGAAAGAATCTTCGGAAGAGCCGGCCTGAGGTTCAGGCCGTGCTCGTTGCTCGCCTGCACCACGCCGACTCCAGTACCCATTTTGTGGATTTGACAGGGGCAGTTTGCAAGCCCACCTTCACAAGAAGCGTCATGCTTAGATGTCTTATGCATAAAGATTCGCTTTTTCACGCTCCATGTACAATGTAGCCCAACGAGGGATGATTAAGCATTAGGTACCCAACAGGCCTAGGGGTCATGAGAAAGAGCACCCACCACCTTGTCACTGCGGGGGACAACCACAGGCTGTACGATGTTGTCCCAGGCGGTAGCTGCTTGGTTTAGGGTGTGCATGATTTGAAGGTTCAAGTCAGGCAGCTTGGCCGATTTGCTTCTCTGAACTAAGAGAGGACAAGTATCCTGGCCTAAGTGAACAGCCAGAGGAACGTGTTGCTAGCTCCAAAGGGATCTCGTCAGCTGAACCAAGGTACTGGGGCATCGCTCAGTATTTAGGGTTCCTGTTTCACGACCTTGTAGGGATCACGCACGGCAAAAACGTAGGTTAATGACCCATAACGGGGTTATATGACTTTGACTTGTAGTGGGTTCATCTGCCCGTTGGACGGTCTTCTTTTCCTTCCATATGAGTGTTCAGGACACCTTCCTCACTGGCGGGAAATTGGAAGGGGAGTAGTTTTTTTTTTTTTTTTGCCAACCATGCGTCAAGTAGTGTAGGGTTACGTGGTAATAGTAGAAAGGCAACTATGCCTCAACTGATTAAACATGGGGTGGTTCACGTAACAACGGCGATACCGTCATCATATGTGTTGAAATAGTTATCTTCACTTACTCTAAACAGCGACTATATCCCACTATCTCTTTGTGTCTTGTCATGTCACAGATTTTCTTGTATAATGCCTAACCTGGTAAAAAGAAAATCTTCTCCGTGAAAATCGCCTCAGTGAAGACGAAAGAACCACTTATGGAGGACGCTGGTGCTCAAATAAATTATGTGAACCTGGGGACAGTGGCAATGGCTTGGGTGTTTTGCTGAGAGGTTAAGAGATGTAAATCCCGTGTGTTAATTAAGGAGAATAGTAAGTGTGCCTATGTGCCTTCTATCAGTATATGGTAACTGTGCCATACTGTGTCATATCATGGCAGCCTTCTCAATTAGAATCTGTCAATTCATAACAACTGTTTCAACTTATGACATTAGTTTCATAATATAGTAATAGTGTCACACTTAGGTAGCTGGGTCATATGATGCAAGTTGTGCCACACCACGATAGCTGTGTCACATCAAGGCACAAGTGTCATACCATGACAGATGCGTCATCCCAATTTAAACACATATCATTGTAGTTATGTCGTACTAGGGCAGCTGTGTTCATGGTAATTGTACCATACACGAATATTTAGGGCATACGAGAGTACTTGTGCGCCAGACGTCTCACACCCTGGTCAATGTATCATACTATGGGATATCATACTATGATACATAGGAGATTTGTGAGGCAAGACAATGGGTTGTACTTTCAAACTTTTCGTCACCCCTGGCGAACGCTGTCTACCACTAGAAAATAGAACTTGACCTGGTTTTCTAGGTAACCTTAGGTGTCTTAATAATCTATAAAATCTAGTTTCCGTAAGTATAGCTACTGAAGTTATTTTCTGATAGAAGTTATTTCATAATAGTAGAGAACGCTCGCCAAGGCTGGCGAAGGGTTTTAAAAGGACGGCCCTTTGTGGTTAACTGCGGACGATGTCTTAATCTTTTGTCCTTTGTAACACAGGCCAGATGTTGGGACTAAGCCAGACTTCCCAGCCACAAGACAAGATCAAAGGTGTACGAGCCATAGAAGTTCAATACTAATTATTATCAATTGATTAGAATGCTCACTGGCCGAGCGGATTAGAGCGTCCCTACTTGTGGCGGAGGTCGAGGTGGCGATAGTTCGAACCCTCATGAATTGGAGAAAGGACATAGCTCATTAAATTCCAAGCAACAAATTTTATAAGGGTCACCGTTCTAGCCTCCTGATAAGGGAGGTTCGGGACGTAGAACTGAATCAAACACTTTTTATATGTCCAAGTTGGATTAATTACCTTGACGTGTTCTCTTTTCTCTGTTCCGCGCGTCGCTCTTGTTAGATCAATGATAGTCCTCAACCTGGTGCACACCTATTGATAAGAGAAGTCTACCACGTCTTGCCTGGTCCCTTTTGTCTCGTATATTCTATCTCAGATCCTTTCCTTTGGTTTATTACCTATAGTACAATAAACAATATGTATAAAAAAAAATTATGGTATTTTCTCCATTCTATTCTACACGCCCAAAAAAAGTTTAAAGTTTTGCAAGCTTGTAAGCTTGTTTTTCTGATTTGTGTGTGTGTGTGTGTGTGTGTGTGTGTGTGTGTGTGTGTGTGTGTGTGTGTGTGTGTGTGTTATTTTCCCCTTTCTATTCTAGACGCCTCATATGATCCATTTACTGTTGCCACGCCACTTTTGATCGTGTCCCAATTACTAATCACGCGTAACATATGACTCTTTGAATAATCACCTTTGACCAATTATTTCTACCATGAGACTGACCATATAAAGTGCATCCTCAAGCTCGAACAGGTCTTTTCGAAAATGAACAAAGCTGACCAGCATTAAAAAAAAAAAAAAAAAAAAAATCCACGTCAAATGTGAAGGATTAAACATGAGAGTCAAGCTGAGGTGGTTCTGCGTCCTTTTCAGAATCAGGAGGTCTTCCTAAGTCACCAAACCAAGATCACTTGATGACGTACACAACGAAACCAAAGTAATGAATTCTTCTGCATGGGTAATGAAGTGTTGAAGACCTTCACTCATTTGAAGGAATTCTCACTACATCAAGGAGAAATCCATCTAACTTTGAATGATCTGATAAAGAAAATTATAATAATGGTAAAATGATTATGATGAAGATGATATCAATGATGATAATAAAAAAGATTATTGTTGATATTGATAATGATACTACTACTACTGATACTACTACTACTACTAGTACTACTACTACTACCAACAGTAAAAACAATATCAACAATGATAATAATAGTGATAATAATTGTGATACTAATGATAACTATGATAACGATATTATTAGCAATTATAATAATAATGATAATAATGGTAATGCTATTGACAATGATAATGATAATTATAAAGCTAATAGTAATGATATCGGTCATTTCAGTGATAATGATCATAATAATAGCATAACAAAATAATAATAATATTAGTCAAAATAGATATAGCGAATATACTTATAACATATTTTGTTCGCTTTTTTAATCATTAATTTATCTTATTTTTTATCTATTTTTTCTTTTATTTATTTATTCATTTATTGCCACATTCAGACAATTTTGTTCAAGTAGACTGGATGCCAAGAACTTCAATAGAGTTGACCAGCAGAACATACCACGTGAAAACCCGTTTACTGTCTATTTTCCACTCGTGTTTATATTCAGGCAATTCTTTTCAGCTGAAGGAAGCCCCTCCCCTGCTCCCCTCCCTTCCCTTCCCCCCCGTGGTTGAAGGGACAAGTCGATTTCTATTAAAACTTTCGCTGGGCTTCACGACTTGTATCTGCATTCTGACTGCTGCCAGGATATATGTTTTTATTCGAAAAAAAAAAAAAGTTTCTGCACCTGCAAGGCCAATATGATTAGCTGACATCGCGTCGTCAACTTGACAGGCTGCCTTTGGTCCCCTCCGTTCAACAAGACCTTCTGGCGTTGACCAAAAACAAAATCTATAATGTAAGTTATCGGTTTGACGGAGTAACCGGCATCGTATCGGTGACTGTCCTTCGTCCCTTCGTTACGGTATCATCCTTGAGAGTAAATTATATCGACAAGCGTTAGCCAGAATAAGATATGTAACGTGTATCATAGTAAGAAAACGTGTAACTCTTCCAAGTCGATTAGGTTGCGTTGAGTGGACAAGATCACCAGGCGACTGAAAACAATAATACATATACTGGTATTTACAGGAGTTGATTGAAAGACAAGGAAGCACTTCGACAATAGGAACCCCACTACAACTGAATGGAATTGTTTGGCTGTACGTATATTCATGTGTGAATAAAACTACGCACCTGCGGCAAAATAACCAATGACGGTTGTCTGCAAGTTTTGGACCTACCAGCTTCTTGAATACTATGAGGCTTATGTATATTTCATGAGCCACGGGTGAGGTATACGAGGATGGCAGTGTTGGCGTCTTGATTATATTTATTTTGTAGCTGTAGCTGAATAACCCTCGTATTCTGTGAACAAGTTTGATCTCGTTTTCTGAGACGTTATATTGAATTCATATAAGTTTGTAAAAAAAAAAAAAAAAAAAAAAAAAAAAAAAAAACACTCCCTCTTTTGTTCATGTGAAACGATTCTTGCATTTATTTCTTAGCATTGTTCAGGAAAACAGATTTCTGTTTGTATTAAATTTTAATAATGAAAGCCACTCAAACAAATAATAGTACATTCCAAAGACATTTTTCTAAGTAACTAAAAACGAAACATTTGGTTCAAAGGGAGCGAAAAAAAAAAGTTTGAACATTAGCAAATTGGCAAAATTGACTTGCAATTTCAAGAATAGATAGTTTGAAAACATGGCATATAATATTCGGTAAGACTCATGAGACTAAGGCACAATTTATGAACTAATTAAGTGAGATGGATGCTGCTGTATCTTCCTCACAAGATTAGAAATTCTAGGATTGAAATATTGGGAGTTTGTGACGAGTCCCTCAGTGGCGTCAGTGTGGTTGGTATCAGTGACGTGTCCAAAACGTGTAAGGAGAACTAGCTTAACCCATTAAACTCTGATGACAAGATTCTTGTCATTTGGTCAAATAAAACAAAAAATCATAAAACACCAAAATGTTTGATCAAACAGCACCAGAAAAATATGACGTCAGTAGTCCTCGCTTCGCTCGCGAGCGAAGCGAGGACTACTGACGTCATATTTTTCTGGTGCTGTTTGATCAAACATTTTGGTGTTTTATGATTTTTTGTTTTATTTGACCAAATGACAAGAATCTTGTCATCAGAGTTTAATGGGTTAATAGAAAACGGGTTGGAGTGACTGCTATAATTATACTTTGCATGTGTGTAATGGCAGATATTTGTTCTTTGAATGATTTTATTATTCTTATTAAACAAATACTTTTGAGCAAATGACTTCATGCCCACCCTTGTATCCTCCTCACACCTCCCTATGGGGGGGGCGCGCTCCCTAGTTTGGGAACTACTGGTATACGAGATGTCTTGGGGACCCCAGGAAAAACGCTTGGCGATCCCAGGGTTGGGAAATAGTAGTCTAAGAGAATCCTCCTCCTGCCACCCGTGTTAAGAACCTTTTCAACATCCTTTCATTTAGAGGTGCAGCCCTGAGGGGCTGGTACTTGGTCTCCGGACAGTCCCTAATATTTCGCTTAAACTCACCTCCACTTTATCTTTCCTTTCACGCAAGGAGAGCTGGCAACCGGCAAGTGCTCCCGCACTAATACAGCACAGACAATAGACCAACGCTTCGTCTCCGAGGGGCCGATGGGAAGGCGAGCCGCTGCGGTGATGCGGGTTTCCAGTCAGTGAGCTTCGAAGTAACAATTATCATTACCTGCGGCGGAAGGACTGGAAGCCAATTGTTCGAAATCCTTTATGGGCATTAAACCCATTCAGAAACGGTTGCGCGCAACATATTCTGCTATAGCAAGTGCCAGATCACCTTGTTCATCTGTTGGTTAGAGTCCAGCGAAGACAAAGGGTCTCGGTCGAATGAGACCTTGATCTGGCAAAGGTCCGTCCCTCAGACGAGTGAGATTACTACAAGAGGATTGTTATGATGCGTAAGTCTGCGGAATGCATAACGAGAACATAGATCTCTTTTGTTCTCGACAGGGAGATTTATTTATCTGATAGAAACCTTCCACATGGTTTCCGACTAACTGTTCTGCTTCGACTGCCGACACATGTCGTTTAGGGTTTAAACTCATTTGGCATAAGGACAACAAAATGCAAACGATGTTTTCTAACCACAATTCGAAATATTTTCGATTAGTTCATCCTTTAGTCTCAGGCAGAACGAAGTCGTTTAGTGAAGAAGATTAACGTCTCCCGAAGGAGTCCTTCAATCTAGGATCTTACCTTCTGCTGAATGAAATTATTTGTCAGAATGAAACGTCAAGGACACTTTCAACTCAAACAGGTCTTAGAGGTTGGCTGCTGTGACTCTTGTTCCTCTCCTGAATAAAATCATCAACGGAGTTCCTTAAATAGACAGAAACTCCATCTGTTCTGCTCCAACCGCCACCCGACGACAGAATCCAGTTCAGGAGAGATCCAGGCTTTAAATGCTTAACTATGGTAGTTAGTCCAGGACTCTTAATTAAATGGCCGCTCCCTCCCGCCCCCGC
>NC_134811.1:12416163-12423663 GCF_046742065.1 Oratosquilla oratoria
TTCGTATTCGATTGTGGAAGCCCCTGCCATGACGGAAAACAAGGAGCAGTATTGATTAGTTAAAGTGATTTTCCTAATTGTCTGAAACCAATCAGGGCAACTCTTTGCGTCATCAGGGGCGGGGCGCGGGGCGGGAACGATTGTCTGGGTAATTCAATTTTATTTGATGTCCAAAACTGCCAAAAAGAATCCTTTTGCTTGCCTTTCTATCTACCTACCGTCTCTATTTACTGTAACTTTCCTTTACTCACCTACGTTGTTACCTACATAATGTACCTATTTACCTAGTACATACCTACTCACCTACCATACTAACCACTTACCTACTTACCTACCTACCTATTTACTCTATACCTACCTAACTACCTCCTTACTCTATAGTTACCTACCTAATTATTTACCTGTGTTCCTACCTACCTACCTACCTATCTACCTACTTACTCTATACCTACCTATATACTTACCTACCTACTTACTCTATACCTACCTACCTACCTACCTACCCCGCTACCTAACTACCTACCTACTTAATTACTCTATACCTATCTACCTCTCTACCTACGTGCCTACCTACCTACCTGTCTACCTACCTACCTACCAATTTACTCTATACCTACCTATCTACTTACCTACCTACCTACCTACCTATCTATCTACCTCCCTACATACCTACCTACCTACCTACCTCTCTCTGTCTCTATCACCCTCCCTTTCTGTCTACTATATGTGACTACGTGCGTCGCTCGCTGGCTGGGCTCCACGACGCCGTGCGTATACATAATACAGTAATTATCGCGAGCGCATGAGTACAAATAAATATTTTCGCTAATGGGCTGGATTTTTGCAAAACTTAAGAACTACTCGATTCTGGAGTACTTGGATCGCAGAACGCAATCCGCGAGAGATTCTCAAGGATTTAATCACGTCCATTTTAGCTGATTGGTAAGATAATTGCCAGCAGTCAGGCTGGCCCAGAGCACTTTCAAAATACCTTAACAAAGAATTACTGAAAATAATTCGCTATGTTTCGAAGTGAATTTCCATGAAATGGTTACTAATGTTGAAGGAATTTTTCTGATTTGCCTTTGAGGAGACGGAAGTAGGTTCGGGAGAGGAGGAAGAGAGTGAGGAGGAGGAGGGAAAGGAGGAGGAAGAGGAGGAGGAGGAATGGAAGGGAGAAAGGTGGGTAAACTTATGGAGGAAAAATAGGAGAAACTGGAAGAGAAAAAAATTTAAAATGAGGATGAGGAGTGGGAGGAAGAGAAGGAGGAGTAGGATGATGATGTGGAGGAGGAGGAGGAATGAAGAGTAAGGAAGGCTGGTAAGGGGATAAGAGAGGAAGAAGGGAATGAATGTGGGAGGAAGGCATTTACGGTGGTATTCTTGAAAAGATTCTTTCCTTACATAAATCCTTGGAAGGGAAAGATTTATATTTTTATTTATATTTTCATTTATATATTTTTTTAAGAATACCAAGAAATCAAGAAGCCAAGAATCCCTCAACTTGCTTGAAGCATGCAACTCCGTCTATTCCACTGATTTTCTCGACATCTTTGTCAATGGTCATTTGAGACGCACAGTGCTCAATACAATAAATAAACGAAAATATCTCTACTGCTTAAATTTAGCCATACATGTCAATGCTGACAACGTTTTGTGAAAGGGGTAATATGCTTAATGTGGGATGTTGAATTGGGTAATAAGCTGAAGAAGTTTGGGAACCACTGGCTTAGATCATCCCGCATCCACTTAGATCATCCCACATCCACTTAAGAGGGATGGGCCGATATTATCGATTTTGTCTTGGCTGACGCCAAAAGATCTCATTCAGCCGAGGGTTGCCAACGCAGCTCAAGCGTCAAGAAGTCGTCAATCTTTTGTCGCCGTGACGTCCTTTGGCTGACACTTCCATTCTTCCTGGCGCCAGAGAATTTTTTTTTTGAGTTGAAGGTCCGTCATTGTTACGATGGAGATAGAAGGGTCGTTAGACAAAGAGGCCTAAGGATTCACGTCTGCGTTTTGAGTGACAGTAATTAGATTCAACGTCTAGCTATCTGAAGGACCGAGAAAAGAGCTTACGCTAGGATACGCTTAACCACAGTCGAGGTCGTCACCTTTGCCTGAGGTGCACGAACAGACGGGGCAAATGGTGATTTCAGTCGATGGGGATCAAACTGGGGACTTTTTTGGGACAATGTTGGGAAAAAACTGATCGTAACAAGATTGTTTATTATAAAAAAATAATAATAATAATAATAATAACAATAATATAATAATAATAATAATAATAATAATAATAATAGAACGAAGAGAAATTAATGCAAAGGTTGTTCGTCCAATAACGAGGGGTGTAAAAATAGAATTATAAAAAAAGGGAAGCATTGTAAATGAATTAACACTTCTATGTCTGCGAATATCAAAGTTATTTGAGAAACACTTAAAAATGCGAGAGCTCCAAGCACTTAAGACCTAATCAATTACAGCTTTTTACAGGACAGGATACTTACACTGGAAACTCGAAAAAATCATCTGAAACTTCTCGAACCACAACAGCAGTTGGGCCCTGCACCATACAGACCCATCACACTGCACAGCACAACATCCAGGTGGTGGGGACGTCAGCCTTCGACAGCATCACCAACCGAGATGTCCCGCCTTCACCTCGACCTCATTACTTGACAACACTACTTACTAATGTTACAATGCATGCCAGATGAAATCAACCACGAGCTAACGCAGCGCACAATACTAGCTCCCTATAGACAAAACGTATGACATGCCTACACATCACCAAACGATGGTGGGTATATAGGGGCACAAGTAAAAAGCGCAATAGTAAAAAAAAAGTACAGCAGGGCTTGGTTCTTTCGCCAATGTTCAACTTTTACATGCAGAATATTCCAATCCCTCCGCAATATAAGACCAACATACAAATCTATGGAGATAGTACTGCGCTCACAAACACGCCATCACAAACAATAGGAAGACGCACATCTACAGGCATACAAACACACACAATGGCTAATCACTAACAGAATGAAGATAATCCCAACCAAGATTGGAGCTATTCTTCATCCTAGTGACAGCCTTGAATAGCCTACCATAGTGACAGACTTAACCACTCTTAAAGAAACAAATTCAACACGGTCCTCCCTTCCCGTCGTGACTCTGGTCTATTGATTATCACTGATGTCCCTACACTGTTGACTGCATAACATTTAGGCACTCGATACCATCATATGGGGAGAGTCCTTGCGGTGACATAGGTTTATATCGTTCAAAAGGAAACCTATGAAACTCAAGAATAGATCGAACTAAACAGTGTGAAACAATGCTCTTTAAAATCTAATGTAGACATATATATCTACTTACATGCATATATACATACAAACATACACACACATACTTATATACATACATACATAAATAAATACATACATGCATGCATGCATACATAAATAAATACATACATACATACACACATACATACATATTCACATACATTCATACATGCATGTATACACATACATGCATATATGTATACACATAAACACATACGAACATACATACATATATATACACACATACATACATACATATATGTATACACACATACATACATACATACGAACATACATAAATACCAGGGATAAAAATACCCGTGGGTGGTCGGCGTATTCGCCTCGGAAAGTTCAAAAAGAGCTCCGGAAATGAGTTTCAAATTCGAGTACGAGGGCGATGGCAAAACTCACAATCGCCCCCGTGAATAAATTGTGAAGGACCAATGTATTTATTTTGTGTATACATTGTGACGAATGTGGATAGGAGGTAAAGGGAACACGGGCTGAGGGAAATACTTTTATTCCTGACTAGTTTCGCCTGAGTGGCTTCTTCATTCCTCTGAAGAAGCCACTCAGGCGAAACTAGTCAGGAATAAAAGTATTACCCTCAGCTCGTGTTCCCTTTATCTCCTATCCACAAATGAATTTATTGTATTATGGCATTCATAGGCTACGCGAATTCTACTAGAAAATTGTGCCGCATTATGCTTTACTACGCACACAATCATCATTCTACAAAATCCCTATATCGGTATCCAACTAATGCTTGTGAATATTACATTCGTTTCTACGTAAATCGTCGAGGAGCTGTCCGTGAAGATGTAAGATTCTATTGCGCAATATTCCAGACAACTCGTTCTCAAAGCCCACAAAGTTCTGATGATTAGATTTTTCAAGAACAAATAAGAAGCAAAGAAATTTTAAATATTAAAATGAAAAAAATAAAACCTAAACTTATGTAATTGTGAGACTGTAATTTTTGTTTTAACTATTGATTTCTCATTATGGAATCAGACAGCAAGAACTTCTGGACTGTGGAATGAATATTTGGGATGTTGTAAATCACAGAGGATCATCTAGTGTTATGTTGAGTGTTGATGTACCTGCAAATGCACTTATACAAATTGCAAACTAGTAAATATCGATAACTTCTTTTTGCGTGTAACTTGGATGTACATATTTGGCCGTGTCTACTATCGTACCTCCTGCGCTCCCGCATATGTCAAAGTTCATACTGAAAGAGGAGATAATAAACAAAAAGTAAGACATGAAGGAACATAAGGAAAAGACCGTATTTGTACATGTACTTTACATTGTTTTAAAATATGCAAAATTTTTAATACAAAGTAGTTATTAAAACAAAAAAAAAACGGTACGCGGGTACGGTACTGATGACATTCTTTAAATGTTGCAAGACAGCGAAATAGCTTTAGAAACTACAGCCTTGGAAAGTGGGAAAAAACTGGACATAAACACACACACACACACACACACACACATACACACACACACACACACATAAATATATATATATACATATATATATATATATATATATAATATATATGTATATATACATATATATATATGTATATATATATATATATATATATATATATATATATATATATATATATAGAGAGAGAGAGAGAGAGAGAGAGAGAGAGAGAGAGAGAGAGAGAGGGAGAGAGAGATCCCGAAAATTTTGCGGTGACGGAAAAAAGAGCCCCAGAAATTGAAAAAAAAGTAATTGTATCCTTGATACATACATACATTTATATATGTATATCTATATAGATCCCGAAAATTTTAAGGTGACTAGAAAAAGAGACCCAGATATGAAAGAAAGTAATTATATCCTTGATGCATACAATACATACATGCATACATATATACATACATAAATGCATACATTTAAACATGCATGTATGCTCGTATGAGCAAAGGTCTTAAATATGGAAGAACCAAACAAATTCATTTAAGACAAACACTCACGAATGTGCAACCCAAGAGCTAATTACTGTTTTATTATTTAAACACTGAAACTATTATTACTACATTTTTCATCTTCACTTCTTACATTACGTCAGTATCTAGGAATCTGCTGGTGGAACGGTTCTAAGTTCAAACCCACATAAAATACTTTATAGAAAACCTACACGAGAGAATACGTGACCCAGGATATGAATTATCATCATATTAATTCTTTATGCTACATTTGCCATAACAAATGTTAAGATTCAATGTGTTCTTAGCCATCAGTGCCCGCATAAAATACTTTTAGAAAACCTACACGAGAGAATATGTGACCCAGGATATGAATTATTATCATATTAATTCTTTATGTTACATTTTACCATAACAAATGTTAAGATTCAATGTGTTCTTAGCCATCAGTGCCCGCTGAAGAAAACTTTGTCTTCGGTGAATCAGTACACTCCGTCCTATTGCATTTCAAACAAGAGGAGATGACAGACACGTGGTCAGACCCATTTCTGGGCACAGAAAAGCTGAGCTTTAATTCCATGTAAGCCGGGGCACTTCATGGACATCAGAGGTTGCCAAACATGGATTTGTTTACCAATAGATTCCAGAATGAAAGAGCCACTCAGAGCATTCAAGAAATACATTAAACATTACTATGTTATTTGATACGCGTATCAAACTTAATATAATATTTTACAATGTTATATGATATTCACTTCACTATGGGTTGATTAGATATTAATCTTTTTAATTTCGTTATAAGGATTCATGGTAAATATGCATTCTTATGCTCAATTTACAGACAGGGAGTATGGGAGAGCATTGACACTGTGGATCAGTTCTGCATATAAATGTGTCGTATATAATTTGTGTACATCGTCAACCCTTTCGTTGCGTTTTGCAGATTTAGCCGTAAAACTAGCTGTCGTCAGGTGGTTTTATTCAGATAATAGAACCAACTCAGATTCCGCAGAAAAAAAAGAGAAATTGTACACGCCTTGATTACATTTTCGAAACAGAATATTTTATCTGATGTTAACCGATTTTATTCAACTAAGGGAAATTCTCTGCAAAATGAAAGAGTTAAGATGATATTTCCGCACACACAAATATTCCCGTATATAAAATATACGTACATACATATATACATACATGTATATATAAATACATACATACATACATGCAGGCATACATACATGCATAAATACATACATACATACATATATGCATGCATACTTGCATACATACATATATACTGTACATACATTCATACATATGTACATACATGTATGCATACATGCATACATACGTACGTACATACATACATACATACATGCATGCATGTATACATACATAACACACGCTCCTAGTGTTTTTATTGCATACATTCATGTATCCATGCAATTATATTGGTTATTGGTGAGTTACCTTTTCCGTCTTGGACATCGTCTTTTGGTGATTTTATTGAGATCCAACCTTGTGCGTTGAACGTATCTAAAGCATTTGATAGCATCTGTCACAGATCTCTAGTTTCTGAACTCTATTTTCATGGTATCTTTCCCTCCTTCTTCCTTATTTCTGCTTTGCTTTCTGAACGTTTTATTTGTGTAATGGATGGTCACCGCTCTTTTCTATACCTATTACGTCTTGTGTCTTGCATGGTTCAATTTTCACAAATACTCTTTTCGTATGCCATTCAATTACGACTTTTCTATCTTGCCTTCTGCTGTGAGGATCTAAAAATCTCCACCTGATATTTTTCACTTGTCAATGACTATGTTTAAAGCAGAAGGAGATTTCAAGACTCGTTCATTCGAATGATTGTATTCTTCGTCATATTCTTTTCAAAGCTGTTCTCTACTGGGATTTAATTTTTGCTTTTAGGTAGGTATTATGCCATTCTTTGTGTTATGTAAGGAGAAATTCGTGTTTATATGATTGCAGTGAAAGGGTTTTGGCTTATTCCGATTTGTCCGTTCTTGCCGGGTAGAACGTCTCATTTTGTTCTATCACCAGAGTTTTTTTATTATCTCTCTGTCATTCCTTCAGCAGCAGAGAGGTTAAGCTTGTCCTGAATCTTTTAATCTTTCTTGCGATACGTTTGAAGTCGGGAACATGAGCGAGCATTCGATAACTGGACATTATCTAATCAAAATTAATTCTTCTAGCTCAG
>NC_134811.1:12428663-12453663 GCF_046742065.1 Oratosquilla oratoria
TGCACTCGTTAGCTTTCAGCAAAAATACAGAAAGAAGTCCAAAAGAACATGGAAACATCCAGAGCAGAAATAATTACAAAGCAACACAGAGAAACCAAAGTTCAAGATTTGAAGAAGGAAGACGCAGTGGTGATGAAACCACTCTTTCACAACCCAAAGCAGAATGCAAAGTTTAAAAGATAATTCATGGGGGGCGAGTCATTGGTTACAACGAAGAGTAAACACTTCAACAGACACATTCGACGTAGTCCATGTTGAATGATTAAAGAAAGAATTTAAAAAAATTACAAATATATATCTTTTATTCCGAATCACACTAGAACAAACAGAGAACAGAGAAAAGCAATCCTCCCACTACGTTTCCATATGAAATTCACCTCCCGTGCTGGTAAAGGATTTAACGAAGGTTTAAATCATCTTCCCCACACCCTCTTCCCACCTCTTCGCCTACTCTAGGTTACTACGCACGCATAATAATTTGTAACCCATTTGACTAACCTTTCTAAACAAACATTCATCCTATTAATTTTTCTACCTTAAGATCAACACGGATCAGGCTTCAAGAGGGTGGGGAAGGAGTAAGATTCATTAAAATCTATATTATATATTATTATAATATACTTGTTGCACTGAAGATGTAATATACGAAAGCGCTCTGCTTCGTTAGTTTCTTTTTTGCAAGTGGTCTACTTTGCATAAGTGAACACACGTAGCCGTGTTCTTATTAGCATATATATATATATATATATATAAAACGTTTGCATTCACACTTCCTTATATTGACCTCTGTTCATGAAGAAAGAAAACATTTCCGGTGCTCAAGTCACCATTTGAGAACGAAGCCTTTATTGATTGAGCAGAACAACTGAACTTGAGAAAACTCCAACGAACACACGAACGCACACACAATCTCCGTCCCTTTCTCTCTCTCTCTGTATATACCGGTGTATATATATATATATATATATATATATATAATATATATATATACATATATATATATATACATATGTATATATATATATATACATATATATATATATATATATATATATATATATATATATACATGCGTATATATATATGAGTTTAAACACGCACACCCAAGAAACTGATATTATCTTGATTTCTTTAACAATTAGCTGAGTTTACAAGTCTTTTAAAGAAAAAGTGAACGTGAGAAAGAAAATGGGGTCGAAATAATGTGCAACTATTAAAATATTCTGAAATCCGTGCAAGCGTGATATATGTTTATATATATATATATATACATATATATACATATTGATTTAAACCAGGGGTTCCCAAAGTGGTCGATATCGACCCCCAGGGGTCGATGAGACCATCCAAGGGGTCGACAAATAGCAAAGGGGTCGAAAGGGGATCAGTAGATTGCTAGGGGGTCGATATCGACCCCCAAAGGGTCGATGAAACCCTCCAAGGGGTTGAAAGGGGGTCAGTAGATTGCTAGGGGGTTGAAAGGCAATCTTTAAAATTAGATGGTTAGCATGAAATGATCCTGTTCTCTTCCTGTACTGAAAGAGTGAGAATAATCAACCAACCAATATCTAAACTTAAAGAAAAACCATGTGAGTTCACTCTGAGTCGAAAATCCTCCCCATTCTGTGTATGTAGGGAGAATCTAACAGACACACAACCACATCGTGAATGAACATCAAGATGACGAGCTTGTGTAATATTATTGGCTTGAATATTATTTATAGTAATAAAATAATGAATATATGATATAAATATTATTCTTAAAACATATTTATGTATATGTGAAAGTGTCTGTATCATTATTGGAACGCCGTCGCCTTGATGAATGTTGTCTTTAGCCCTTTTATAAAGGATCAAAATTATGATAATAACACTATTGATAACTGAAATTATAATAATAATAACAACAATGATGAGTGATAGTGATAATGATAATAACAACTATAATAATAATAGTAATAATAGTACTAGCATTAATAACAATAACAACACCAATGATAATAATAAACTAACATAATTCGTGAATTGATAGTTTGGGGGTCTATAGAAAATCTTAAACTTTACTAGGGGGTCGATGAGCTGAAAAGTTTGGGAACCCCTGATTTAAATGTAACTGAAGGTAGAGGTAGAGGAAGTATACGAGGAATAATGGAAGAATTTTACTGCCTTAACGTTTCGACCCTTAAGGTCTTTATCACAAAGCTTAACAAATAAAGTACCACATGGACATTTTATACACAGGCATGTCACATCACAGAGTGCTTAGGAAAGGTCGTCGTGCTCCGAAAACAAACGGTCAAATGTTCCGAGCACGACGACCTTTCCTAGGCACCCTGTGAGATGACATGCCTGTGTATAAAATGTCCAGGTTGTAATTTATTTGTTAGGCTTTGTGATCAAGACCCTAATGGTCGAAACGTCAAGGCAGTAAAATTCTTCCATTATTCCTCGTATACTTCCTCGGCCTTCATTATATATATATATATATATATATATATATATATATATATATATATATATATATAACATATATATATATATATAGATAGATAGATAAAGGGAGTGAGAGAGAGAGACAAGGACTCGAAATAATGTGGAAGTGATTAAGAGGAGGAAACATTTTAGGATTTGATTATGCAGACAAGGGGGAGCGTGTCAGTGAGGGAGATTGTCACTGACTCACGCCTCCCGTACCCGGACTTGCTGTCCAAACCTGTTGGACCGGTGGTTGGCCGGACGCAGGTAGAGGGCTGTCACTTGTATGAAATTAGTTACGCTATAGTGCTTGCAATTATAGGGTGGCGGCATTTCTTGCTTCCGTAACTTGTTATCACTGACGTGATATTAAATATTCAGAAGTGCCTTAGATTGTAATTTCTGGCTCCACAAACAAGTGTGGAGATATTTTGATGTTATCTCTGTGTGATTCACCTTGGTCTTTGGATCACGTGTTGGACTCGTGATCGACAGCTATTTCCCTCCCGGAAGAGAGCTCAGAGCTCGGATGACTGATCTATGGGTAATACACTGTAAGGTTTGCAAAATTAACTTTACTCAAAAGGGGAACGTGAAATAAGTAACTTCTTGGGCGATTATCTGCAAAACAAGGAATCATAGGACTATAAAGTGGTTCAAAAAAGGGAAAAGGTAAAAATCACAAAATCAACAACAAGCACCATCAGTTCATCACTAATTACCGAAAGAAAAGTTAAACAAGAGAAAGTTGGAAAAGAGAGAAAATTGACAAAAACGATGACCGAACAAGGACAATGGATTGTATATTTACAGAAATGATCTTCCTCGACGATTTGCCGTTCAATCAAGCAGAAGACATTGATTTCCAAATGCTGTTGGAATAAGCCTCACCGCAGTGTAAATTGGTGGAGGTATTGTAGAAACTTCATGTGTAAGGAAATGTATCCATTCATAGAAGATACGATATCATCAGCATTCTTTTTTCTAACTGAATCATCTAAGGTCTCTTTTACAGCTGATGTATGTCTTAACGACACGTCAGGAGTGTCTTTGTTACCGTTTACATGCCACAATGAAGACGCAAGTTTCTCAAAGGCAGTACTTTCTTTATCCGTATGTCATTGTGACAAATAGAAATAAGCTCTACCACAAGGACTCGAACCTTTGCCTCAGCGACTGCTTATTATGAAGCAAAGACGATAGGTGGCTGGTTCAAAGCTATCGTCTTTGCTTCATAATAAGCAATCGCTAAGGCAAAGGTTCGAGTTCCTGAGGTGGAGCTTACTTTCTTTATCATATCTCTTTCATCCGTAGGTTGCGGCAATGGGTTTTGTTGACACTATCCACACCATTTTCGTCATTATCTTAAGATAGATAAAGAAAAAAAAAAAATTGTATATGTAAACAATATCTGAGCTCAATATTTGCCTTATTTTAGTTGTGGTTACAATTCCTTTTCATGTTTAAATTGATCAACGCCACGCTGATGTTCTATTCTTTAACATCTAATTTTCTTTTCTTTTTGAGATAAAAAAAAAAGTACAATGAATTACGTGTGTTAACCAAATTTGAGGCCAATATTTACCCTAGTTTGGTTGTGTTGACGAGTTGAAAGCTGCGCTGAGACAAAGTGCCTGGGGTCCCTCCTGGGCGATAAACGTGTAAGAGAGAGGGAGGAATGAGAGGTTGAGATTAAGGGCAAACTACAAATTAGCAAGACGAGAGCGAGAAGGCAGACTGTGAACTGACAAACGTGGCCAGGCAGATATGGAAGCCAAATAAGGCGCACCAAATTAAACACGATTACAGTCTTCTGGAAGATATATATGGCAGTTACCCACCAAATCTTCAAGAAGGTATGTCGAAGAGTTCACCATATTATATGCGCTCTGTAGTAAGAGATTCAGGCACAAATATGGCGGGAAAATATGTCGAAAGTGAAAAACAAGTATTAGATTGTTTTGCGTATGTCATTCAACAATTATCTAAGAATGGCATCAACGCTCATAATTGCTTGTCACATTTTGAGTTTGGTGTAGGTTGATTACTATTCACATAAGACATTTAGATGTGGCTCAAGATAATTTAAGAAATGCGGCCAAGGTTAAAATGTGCGGTAAGTTTTTGTTGTGCAACATATTAGAACTTGTTAGAACGGTAGTGTTCACATGCTTGAAAGAATGAACGAGATGAAGGAATCCAACCAACTCTACGCTTTACACAACACTATGGTGAAAATCTTCATAGCTGGTCATAACGCGATTTTGAATAATATTATTTTCCACTTTCATTTTTTTATTAATATTTCTCCCTTAGACTCGATGTTGTTTAGTAGGCTTAGAGCACTGTTTCATAACCCTGGGGTCGCCAAGATATCTTGTATGCTATATACATTTTTTTTATTTATCTATTTATTTATTTTATTCTATTTATTATTATTTTTTTTTTTTGCAAAATGATATAATAAAATTCAATGATGTTAACTTTGTCTTTCATAACATTACACTACCTTTCTTACACATATATTTATTATGTTTGTCTCCTAATTTTTACAGTCAACAATTAGTCATATATATTAACACACATACAAATAGATAAGTGGGGTCGCGGTTATATTATGAAGATCATATTGGGGGTCGCCTGAAATAAAGGTTTGAAAATATTGGCTTAGAATCTTCATAGAATCGGATTTCAGCTAATATGTAGAGCGTGGTACCTTTGTTTATAGGCATACCCTATAGGATCAATGAATTTCGCTGTACTTCTACTGCACGAGGCCGCAAAGTAAATTACAGTACGAAAAACATGTGAATAATTTTGAGTGACCGGCGTCTGGAAATTTAACAGGTCTAAGCAGACTTTGAAATGATGACCTGTTCTGTAGCTTGCTCCTTTACCAACTGAGCTATTCCACATCCCTGATGTTTGCTTTAAGCTTTTAAGACTGTCACTTTGGGAGATTTAGACATGATATATATATATATGTATATATGTACATATATATATATATATATATATATATATATATATATACATATATATCTATGTACGCACACACAGACACATATATACATAACTGGAGTAGCTGGTACCGTAAACTCGCCGCATTAAAAAAAAACGCGTTAGCTACAAACTCTAACATAATTTATTCATATTGGGAAAGCCATTATTTGGTTCCGGTGCATCCTATACTTCCACGCTTTTACCAAGGGACACTTGGACTTCTCGTAAAAATGTATTTACTTGAACAAAAATTACCTAAATACGTGCACATGTCGACAGAACACATAATCAGCCAATGTTGATTGAAGATTAACTCTAAGACACTAAATCACTAACAACAAATAAATAAATAAACAAACAAACAAACAAGTAAATAAATAAATAAATTAATAGATAAATAAATGAAGATTTATTTTACTTGGCTGGTTAAGTATTAACACTTGGTCATATCCGGCGGGACGTAATCAATGTTTGCGCGCATCGCCCAATTTGCTTTTTTATTATGCAACAAACGTTGGCAAATTTAATAATTCTATTTCCGATACTTCAGCGCGTTTTAATCAATGGATTAACGAACGCAAATCTTATGTGACGGCGAAAGAGTTAAAAGGGCCAACATGTGGACATGACTGACCGAATGTAAACAACACCCACGCGGGTGATCCAGTTAGCCTTTCCGTGCGAAAATAAGCTTGAAAAGAGCTCGTGGGGGTATAGTACATTGCCACTATTCAACCTTATGACCTGTATTATTGACTCATTTAATACGAAACGCGAAACAACATCCACGGGCCCTCCCGTACCATGTTCAGAATTTGCCCCATTTTGTTGCATAATCATGGCACGCATATTGCGCCGTGGGTCCCTTTTAGGTAGTTATTAAAGCGGTGTTATTATTTTGGATACGGCGCGAGTAGCAATACCGAAGATGCATGCGGCAGTAACCGGAAAAACCAGGGTCGGTCCCGACATCCAAAGCTGGTTCACCACTGCCGCTTTATTACACGACGACCCTTCCCCTTAATCTACTCCAGAATCTACCGAGTAGACGAGAAGAAATCCCTTTAGGCCTCGTCCATTTATCATCCATTCACAACCACTCTCCACCCGTATCTATCTATTGCCCTCTCCCTTCTCTGTATGTAATTTTTACACATGTCCGGCACAGGGTACGATTTCCTGTACACCGGTGGCCCGAACTTGCGAATCTCGTGGCAGAAGTGAGGCGTCACTGTTAGCTGGTTCCCTGGCAGGGCAAAGAATTGCTCGTATTTGGCCACCAGAATGGTCAAGGCTTGACTCTCCTTACTAGAATGGTCTGGAAATAGCCTTCTTACTTCCTGCCTCAGCCTCTCCCCTCTGTCAACCGCTCGCACCACTCCTACCATCCACTCGATTCCACCCTCCTGTGCTGGCTTAATCACCTCCAACAACGTCACCTCCCCGATGACATGATCCCTCTGGATCTCAAGGGTACCAGGCACCAGGTTCAGAAACGGGACTTTGAACCACGCCTTTCCTTCCTCTATCCTTTGCAGCTCCACCATTCCCTGGCCCAGCAGGCTTGCACCTTCGGCATGTGTTCGAGTCTTGAACAACGCCGTGGCCGCTTGACCAGGGGAAATGAGCTGGTCTACCTTCTTCAAGTCCAGACCTATTACTCCTCCCGTGAACCCTGGCACCCCTGTGGCTTCCATCAGTTTCACTGGGAAAGTAGCTACTTCCGGTGCCTCCGTCTGTGTTCTTCCTAAGCCAGCAACAACAGTGATATGGCGGTAGGACTCGCGCCTGCTCGGTGAAGGTACTGGAACCTCTACACTTTCTACTTGGAACTGCAACGGGTTGAGTGTCAAACTCACCATGCGCGCTGCCATGAAGTCAATGCCCAGAACCATCTGCGCGACAAACCCCTCTCCTGGAATAACAAAAAAAAAAGAAGAAAAAAAAAAGAAGAAAAAACAACAACACTTATATATATATATATATATATATAATATAATATATATATATATATATAATAAATAAATAAAATGAATAAATAAATAAATGATAAAGCACTAAATAAATAATTAAATAAAATTGTGAGATGTGTAATCTAGCTAATAAATAGATAAATAAATAAACAAAATGTGAGATGTGTAATCTAGCTAACTCTATCTCTTCTGTGATCCTGCCGCCGTTTGGCATTTCCGAGCCATCCGCCAACACAATCTTGATCTTTCTCTCCTCGTCTAGTCTTTACACACACGGGCAGGTCATGACTCGTACTCCTAATTGGCGTGAGGTCAAAGTGTGATGCGCGGGAAGTTGGACGAAAAACGTTATTATGCTGCTGACTCACGAAGACAGAGGGTATGAGGGGTTGGTACCACACATGAGTTCCTCAAAGAGGTCAGTGTTCATAATCACATGGTCAAGCGAGGCTCTGGTTGAGTCATCGCTGTGAGTGATGCTTGTACTGCACGTTAGTGCCTCAAGAAGGCTTTGTCCCACCCGTGGTAATCAAGGAAGCTTTGTTCGAGTCACGCGGTTGGGCCCATGAGCGATTCCTTTGGGAGCCTCCTGTGTCAAAAGTCATTGGACGGGTCAGTAGACGAGGTGAGGGAGGAGTGAGGACAGTCTTACCTAACACACACACACACACACACACACACACACACACACACACACACACATATATATATATATATATATATATATATATATATATATATATATATATATATACACCAACCACAATTCACTTAAATTCTAAGGCATCAACATCGAGAAACTCAAGGAGGCATACATGCATAAATTGATCCGTGGTACAGCTAAGGATTCGAACCTCCGCTAGCACGTAACATTATATATATACATATATATATATGCATATATATATATTACTCGTATATACATGTATACACACACACACACATACATATGTATATATATATATATATATATATATATATATATATATATATATATATATATATAGAAGAATTCATTGGGTGATGTTACACTGGTGCAGTGTCTCTACTGGGACCTAATCTCGTTACATTATGGTACACTATGTGAAAATTTTACAAATGAATAAATATCGATGAAATGCATAGATACAAAAAATACCAACAATAAATAAAATATCAAAATAGAAATAAAAACACACCTCTACTCTCTAGCGAGCTACAACATTGTTAGTTCATTGACCGTGAGGCTATTGCTACGTTCATTAACTCTCACCGTTCCCTGACATCGAGAGGCACGCTTCTGTCTGGTTTGTTCCGAGCTCTTAAGTCTGTTGACACTTTTTTTGTCACTAGCTATCGTTTCTCAATAAATGAATAAAAATGAAATAAAATAAAGAAATAATTGTTTTTCCTGCTCTCTTTGTAGAGTAAACAACCTCAGATTCCAATCAGCCAACTACCTGCCGCTGTCCTTTACAGTGCTTCGATATCAACGGACTAAGCTCCCTAATGTCCAACGTATCTAACTACAATTTACATTATGTATATAATATACATACATACATACATATGCGCGCGCGTGCGCGCACACACACACGCAGACACACACGCCCACGGCTGAAATAATTTCAATATTGCTGCGCTGCGAGTCGTTATTCCAACTCTCGTGGGCAGGGAGTTGTGTGTGTGTGTGCGTGAACAGTCACAGCTTTACCCATAGATCGGTTATATATGAGCTCTGAGCTCTCTTCCGGGAGGGAAATAGCCGTCGATCACGAATCCAACACACACACACACACACACACACACACACACGCACAAATACACACACACACACAAATACACACACATACACACAAACACACACACACATAGACATACACACATACGCACACACATAGACACACACACACACACGGTATATATGAATATATATATATATTATATATATATATATATTATATATATATATTATATATATATTATATATGTATATATATATATATATATATATAATATATATATATATATATATATATATATATATATATATATGTATTTCTTATTAAATAACACAGCAAACTGGGCGTTAGTTATCTTCTTATTGAGACTCTACTCTTCTAATAACTTTTCTCTCTAAAGGAGGGAGAAGGTATACAATATTTCCAAACGAGTCCATGATTGGGTAGGAAAACTAACATTATACGACGTTTCGCCTATGGGTCACGAGTAGCGGGCTGGAAAGGATGAACTGTCACAGTCCTAGATCTCTCCTAATGTACCTATCTTTGTATTATATAAGTATGTATTTATTTCTGAATAAATTACCAGAAGATGCCTAATGCATAGGCGAAACGTCGTATAATGTTAGTTTTCCTACCCAATCATGGACTCGTTTGGAAATATTGTATACCTTCTCCCTCCTTTAGAGAGAAAAGTTATTAGAAGAGTAGAACGTCTCAATAAGAAGATAACTAACGCCCAGTTTGCTGTGTTATTTAATAAGAAATGCACTGAAGAGAACCTGCTCCCTAAATTCACTAATATATATACATATATGTGTGTGTGTGTTTGTGTGTGTGTGTTTGTGCGTGTGTGTGTGTGTGTGTGTGTGTGGGGTGTGTTTGTGTACGTGTGTTTGTGCGTGTGTGCGTATATATATATGTATATAATATATATATATATGTATATATATATGTATATATATATATATATATATATAGATATATATATGTGTGTGTGTGTGTGTGTGTGTGTGTGTGTGTATGTATACACACAAACACATACACGGGCGCGCGCGCGCACACACGCACACACACACACACACACATACACACACAGTGTATATTATATATATATATATATATATATATATATATATATACATATATATACATAGTTCCGTGTTTTCCATGTATTACTCCTTTAGAGGACGAAGTCGTAATTCTAACCAATTCAGGTTGGAATTACGCGCTCGTCTTCTAAAGGACTAAAGGGCTAAGTCTCAGATCTTGTTATTGTATTTTTATATGAGCTTTAGCTTTCGTGTAGCTCTCAAAGTTACACAAATGCACTTTCTGTCACTTCTACCCAAGGTCCTGAGCTCTCCCCACTTCATTTCCCATCTCCCTTTATAAAAAGGGTGAAAACGTAATGAAAATAAGCTAGATATCTTAGTTTTTACAATCACCCTAAACATGATCTAGACACTGAAATCTTGCCATGGTGTTCACCTTGGATAACAAAGTAAATAATCACATGAAAAAGTCTCCCGTTAAGTCTGCCTCAATAAATTTCCAAGTTATCGCAAACAACATTCAAACTCTTAGCAATCGTTATGCTCTTCAGACACGGAGCATAAACATGCTCCCTGAAAGACTCCTGATAGATCCTGTCTATGTACGGAACGTAACACCTCCCCCCACTCCACCTCTTTACAGGAACGATTACTTTCACTAACGCAGTTCACATATGGATCGTAGACAGGTTTTACTATGCACTCGCTAATGACAACGCCGATGTCCTCCTTTGATAGTGCACAGACCCTCCAATATGGGATGCTTTACCACCCCAGCCCAGGATCCGTGTTCCAGCTGAATGAAATCATCAGCCTTTAGCGAGGACAGTCCTTATTTACTGTGTCACTGTCGTGAAAAGGTTCATTGGGATTATTCTGAGGACTTGGGCTCGATGGACCGACCGTCAGCTGAATAAAATAACCTAACTTTAGACCGGATTACAAAGGATTACAAAGGCGGAGCATGCCGACAGGAGACCTTTTGATCCATATCTAGGTCGGATACAAAAAAAAAAAAAAAAAAAAAAAAAAAAAAAAAAAAAAAAAAAAAAAAAAAAAAAAAAAAAATCATATAATAAATTAAAACTATAATAATGTAAAAATAACAAATAAAATACATAAATAAATGCATAGGTATAGTTGAATAACAAACAAACAGGTAAATAGTAAATGATTATAAATTGACATATAACTAATAATAAATGAAAATCAGACAGACAAATTATAACAAAACAAAAACAAATATAACATAAATTATAATCATTACAGCATCTTACTTAGGTATTTATCTAAATGATTCTTAAAGCTTCGAACTGAACTACATTGCACTACCTGTGCAGGAAGTTTATTCCATTCATTAACTACACGGTTGGCAAAGTTGTTTCTACCTACTTCCAAATTGAATCTATTTCCGGACAGTTTGAGACCATTGTTTCTTGTCTGATTCTCATTCAATGTGAAAATTTGGTCACTTTTGATGTTGTCAATTCCCTTTAAAATCTTAAAGACCTGTATCAAGTCACCTCTGAGTCTACGCTTTTTTAGGGAAAACAGATTCATGTGCTTAAGTCGATTTTCGTATGATTTATTTTTGATATTTGGAATCAGTTTTGTGGCTCGCCGTTGTACTTTTTCCAGTCTGTCAATGTCTTTAATGAGATTCGGTGACCATACGGAAACAGCATATTCCAAATGTGGACGAACTAACGATTTATATAGCTTGTTAATGAGTGATGGACTTTTGAAATCAAAAGATCGCGCAATCAATCCCAGAATCTTATTTGCTTTCTCAGAGGCTGAAATACACTGCTTGGATGATTTGAGGTCGTTACTGATAATTACGCCGAGATCTTTTTCACTATCCACTTTTGTTAACGAATTTCCAAATAACTTGTAATCGTACTTACTGTTATTTTTACCTATGTGCATTACCTTGCATTTACTTGTGTTAAATTTCATTAGCCACTTTTCAGACCATTGCTGTAATTTATCTAAATCTTCTTGAATATCTAATTGGTTTGAGTGATCATTTGCCACTCCGCACAGTTTTGTATCATCAGCAAATTTGGAAACAGTAGATTTTAGTCCATGGTCTATATCATTTATATATACTATGAATAGAAGTGGCCCAAGAACGGAACCCTGAGGAACTCCACTTGCAACACTTTTCCATCCAGAAGTTTTTCCATTTAAAACAACTCTCTGTTTTCGACCTTTCAACCAATTACTAGTCCAACTTATTCCATGCAAAGCTAATTTAGTAAGTAGTCTTTCGTGTGGGACGGTATCAAAAGCTTTTGCAAAGTCTAGATATATTAAATCTATATTATTTCTTTTGTCATAATTCGAGATAACTGTGTTGTAGAATTCGAGTAAGTTAGTCACGCATGAACGTTTCCGTCTGAAACCATGCTGGCTATCATTTATCAAACGGTTACTTTCTAAATGATATTCGATAGCATCTCTGATGATAGTTTCCATTATTTTTCCTACGATCGAAGTCAAACTTATAGGCCTATAGTTATTTGGTTTCTTTTTGTCACCTTTTTTGAATAAGGGAGTAACGTTAGCTAGCTTCCATTCTCTTGGGACATCTCCGGATATGATGGATTTCTTGAAAATAATTTCTAATGGAACAACAATCTCATTTTTCATTTCCTTTAAGATTCTTGGATGCCAACCGTCAGGCCCTGGTGTTTTATTAACTTTGAGTTTGTCTATACACCTTTTAATTTTTTCTTTTGTTATATTTACCGTAGTAAGTTTACCCCAGACTTTTCACAGGTTTCAGTTTGGAATTCACTTTGAGGTGTTTCGTTTACGAATACCGAGCTAAAATAATTGTTTAAGATATTACACATTCCTTCATTTGAATATTCAAGTTGACCGTCAGCAGATAATAGTGGACCAATGTGATTCCTAACAACCTTTTTATCTCTAATGTAACTATAGAATTCTTTGGGATTCTCTTTGGATTTATCAGCGATGTTCATTTGGTATTGTCGTTTTCTTTTTCTTATTGTCTTTTTTAAATCTCTCTGTATTGATACATAACTTTCATAGTCATTAGATGCACCCGAGCACTTATATTTCTTATAAGCCTGTCTCTTTTTAGCAATACTTTTTTCAGTTTCTTTGTCGAGCCACTTTGGGCGAGCCTGATTTGGGGGACGTCTGTCCTTGAAAGGAATGTAAGTTTGAATCATCTTAGTGAGCGTATTTTGAAATATTTCCCACATCTGATCTACAGGCCTTTCGTTTAATTTTGCCTCCCAATCTGTAAGCTGAAGCTCCTGACGTAGTTCTATGAACTGAGCTTTACTGAAATCGGATATTTTAGAAGCACAAGTATCTATTCTAAAATTGTTTAGGAGTTTGAATCTGACTAAGTTGTGATCGCTATTTGCAACAGATTCACCGACTTCTACATCAGTTACCATGCTTTCGCGGCTAGTGATCAATAAATCGAGTAAGTTTCCATATCTTGTGGGCTCTTTTACATGCTGAATTAAGTAATTGTCACCAAGAAAATCAATCAAGCGACTACCTATATGGCCATGTTCAAGGGTCATCCAAAGTGTTTGTGGAAGGAATGTAGTCTGTAGCCCATTTAGAACAGGATCTTACTATTGCAGTGGAATAAAATCGCCTGCAGCTAACTTTACCCCGCTTCTTAAAACTTGATAGTAATTTTCTTCACTGGTGTTGCCGAATGAATTCTTAGAATTTCAAATTTTATTGAACTACATTTTTTTTCAAATTGCATCGTCCTTTTATTTACTAGATACTAACTTTACTTCCTAAAAGAACAATATGTCACTATTAAAACTTGAGAGTCATTTTCTTCACTAGTGTTGCCGAATGATTTCTTAGAATTTCAGAATTTATTGAACTACATTTTTTGTTCTAATTGCATCGTCCTTTTATTTACTTCCTAAAAGAACAATATGTCACTATTAAAACTTGACAGCCATTTTCCTCTCTGGTGTTGTCGAATGATTTCTTAGAATTTCAAATTTTATTGAACTCCATTTTTTTTTCTAATTGCATCGTCCTAAAAGAACAATATGTCACTTTTGAAAAGGATCTTGCCAAGCCCTTTTGATCCGTTCTTTAGCAGCCCCGATGCAGTGATATGGTAACAATCTATTTCCATCAACCTTTTACTACCTTGAAAGGACGACTTTGGTGTCTTTGATGCTTTTAACCTTTCTTGCAACCCTGCCGCCGAAGCACCCTTTCCATCATATGTCAAATTGTCATTTATCCCTCCGTTCTCATGTGCCCCTTTACTACTGATTACACATTTGCCTTACTTAAAAAGGTGAAATATTGACCTTTGTTACTAATCTAACAGGTGACACACTATAGAATGTGTCCTGTAGATGATGTGGGTTGTAGAATTGTAGTTTATAGAGATATAAATTCAGGCACGGAAAGGAGACCATTGAAAGCCATAGTTGGAAAGACGAGTAGAGATAGGCTAAAAAAAACGAAGATATAAGGAAAAGCATTGGCGTCTGTGCCATGCTATGCAAAATAGATGCTACCCAGTTAAGATGATTGGGACATTTAGAAAGAATGGAGGAAGAAAGAATTGCAAGGGGATGCTGGGAGGGGATGCCGAACGGAAGAAGGCCACGAGGAAGACCGAAAAAGAGATGGAAATAAAATGTTGAAGAAGCCCTCAGTAGACATGACTTGCCCAACGTCGAAACTCTGTGGGAGAAAGGGGCCTTCCACGATAGAACCAGATGGAGGAACATGCTGGGACAACTGACAGGCATAATGCCTACTACTGGGAGCTGAAGTAAGAAGTAAGAGAGATCAATATTCCAATAGTTTGAGTATGGAAAATCTAATTCTTATCCTCCTTTCCCCTGAAACGCTAAACCCGTACCTTTAAGGGGGAAGCCTCTCCCTGATTGAGACCCTACCACTGCGCCCTAAAGGATTAACGTGCTCGTTCATGAACCAAATTGAAGAAGACCTATCAATACATGATGAGATCGGAAAGAAAAAAGTGCGTTTATCCAAATGAGTTTTCAAACTTTGGATTGTATGACAATCAGTTACTGAGCTGGAACCTTGTTTCATTCATTGTCATTTATTTATTTTTATTCATTTATTTATTTATTTATTTTTTTGGGTTAAATCTATAGCTTGACAGATTAAGACCATTATAGCTCGACCTGTTAGTGCTTAGTTGGAAATATTTTAGATTTTGATTTTGAATGGTTTATATAAGTTCCCCTTCGATCTCCTTATTTATTTGCTTATCCATTAATTTATTTATTTATTATTTCCGTTATTTATTTCTTTATTGAGAGAGAGAATAGGTTCAAATGTTTTAAACGGGTTTCGTATTACTTAATTCTTATATATGATATGAGCTTTGGAGGTGGCCGCCGCACTCTTCCCAATCAATGTCTTTGATGAGATTTACACTATTTTGTCCTAGTTTGAAATAACTATATTGTAAAACTCTAGAAAATTAGTCCCGCAAGAGCTTCATGCCTGAAGCCGTGTTGGCTGTCGCTTGTGGTTGCTTTCAAAGTGGCGTTCTAAGGCTTTTTTTTTTTTTTTTTTTTTAACTGCTTCCATAATTTTCCTTAATATTGAGGTCAGGTTTATTGGCCTGTAGTTCTGTGGCTCCTACTTATTACCTTTTTTCAATATGGGAATAATGTTAACTAATTTCTATCCTCTTGGTACATGCCGGTCATAAATGATTTATTTTTTAGTAGTTTCTTAATGTATCTTAATGTATTTATTTCCTTAAAAATCTTATATGTCAGTTGTCGGCCGTAGGTGTTTTCCTTAATTTAGCTTTTTACATACATCTTACAATATCTTCTTTGGTCATATTTACAGAAGTGAATAAACTTTCACCAAGATAATTTTTTTTTGTTAACGAATACGGAACTTAGATAGCTTATTAGTATGTAACACGGATGGTTAGTAAAGCGGTTATTGTGTTGTTTTCTGAATCTGGTCGAGGTGAGCCCTGCCGATGTTCGCCAGATTTGTACAAATTGATCAACGCTAGTGTTGCTGTCGACTTCCTATCTTCATGAATTAAATAAACGTACACACAAACAGTACAATGCACGCTCTGAGCCTCCTCTGGCACACCGAATCTCCTCTGGGACATATTGCTTAGGAAATTGTAGAGGGTTTTAGGGGACAGAGAAATCCTGAAAGGATAGGAGGCATCCGTTATTCAGCGTTTTAACCTTTTCAATACGAATCAAATTCTCACGCGCAGCATCGGATGCCTAATGTACGATGCACCACACTGTTTGCTTTACAAAATATAAAGTCACTACTGTATTACTCGTTCTCTTTCACACTGAATAATAATAAACACAGAAAACGGGATCAAACCAGTTCACAGAAATCGGGGGTTATTTAGCTACAACTAAAGAAAAAAAAATAAAAATAAAATAAAAAATAAAGAATAATAAAGATAATAATAAAAATAATCAAGACGCCAAAGCCGGTATCTTCGTATAACCACTTGCGTCTCATGGCGCCTACGTAGGCGGCATCGTATCGAAGAGGTTAATAAGGAGTGAACTACCAATTCACTTGTTTTCGCTTTTCTTTACGTTAGTTGTATTAGGTATAGCTCTTAACTCGTTTTCTTAAGTTCTTGTACTCTTAAGCCGGGTGGGGGGAGGGTGTTATCAAAGTGGGTTCAACTTCCGTAACAGTTAAGTTGCATATTTGTACGCAAGTATTATCACAAAATATATAAATGAAATATATGTTTTCATCTTTTGTGCATGGAAAATATTTGTTATTTATAAAGAGAAAAGTTTAGTAAATGTAATAAAGTCAGACTTTGGAACAATATTACAAAAATGCAGATAAGATACGTGTTTTCAACTTTTTCAGCGTCAACAAATATTTGTTATTTATAGAAAAAATTTCAAGCGGTAGTAAGATTAGATAAGTATTAGAAAAATTCTAAAAAGATAGGATTATAATAATCTGTGTAGGAAACACTACGTTACTCCTCACTCAGTGGTGAGGTAGAACATTGCAATCTCGGCCAGCTCAGGGCGTTCGGAACATCGCATCATCATGATGGTAGGTTGTCGAAGGGCGTCAGGACGTCTGGTGTGTCCGGCAGATAGACAGGTTTGACTCGATCGATGGAGATCTGGCCAGGTTTTCCATTGCGACTGATGGTAACGGTCTTCCTGGTGCGCTTGATGGTTTCAAAGGGACTTTCATACGAAGTTTGGGATGTGACGACCGTAGAAATGACATCCAAGACTTGTTATGAAGGTCCCTTTGAAGTCATTTGGGGCAGCAGTCTGAGTAGCAGACACGGTAGACTCATGGAAGTAATTTGTTGTTGAGTGGCTGAATTCTTCTTACTCCACACTTAGTGGTCATACTGAATGGGGTATTGGTCTTTCTCTTTAACTAGAAATCAAATACTAAACACATTTTATCTATGTTGAAATACGTAGGACAGATGAGTGGATGGGTGGTGAGATAAACACAGGGAACCGTTTAGGGATTTATTCTGACGTTTCGTCCTTACCAGGACTTCTTCAGAGTACATGTACTCTGAAAAAGTTCTGGTAAGGACGAAACGTCAGATTAAATCCCTAAACGGTTCCCTGTGTTTATCTCACCACCCATCCACACATTATATTTATCTTTCTAGTTCAAGTTAAGGCACAAAATTTCGAGGCGACCTAATCAAATTAATCGTTAATGTTAATTAGTAGATGATCTGATTAGATATTCAGTTGACAAAAACAATATTCGAAAAATCATTATATAAGTAATGGTAATACCAAGACTTTCTATGCAATTCATTAAAGCAGGTTGATTTTAAATATCGTGATCATAATTGAACAGATTGGCCATATGCTTGCTTTCTACCAAATATTCATGTGATTACATATAGTTGGTTTTGTATTGTTTTGCTTACATTTTTTTCTTATAAAAATTGCAAATACTGAAAACCACTTAGTAATGAAGAAGTTTTCTGTCACTCAGCAGCTAGAATCATATTCTTCTTACTATTGTTATTTATATTACCCTTCTTTTCAAAATAGTTACGATTGACATAACTAGTTTGTCTGTAATGATAAGCTTGATCACTGATAGTATTGTAGTGTCGGCGCAACGTTTGGTTGCAGCCTGACGATGATGTGAGTGCGTGTTCCCTGTAACCACGGCAATGGAAAAATCCCGTCCCCCTACTGATCTACACCCTTGTTAAATATTTTCAGAACTTTTCTTTGCTGAGGACGATGCGTGAGGAGGCTGCGCAAAGCGCACCTAAATATGTCGGTTAGCGCACGTGTGAAAATAGTTACCCTAACATCGGAGAGAGTAGGGAGGGGAGATATTTCGGCTTGCTATAGTGTGGTATTGTTTTCGCTCTGCAATAATGCTGATGCAAACATACCATTCTAATTATAAAAATATTTGGTTTGAAATGAGCGTATAGGATCTTGAACAGAAAATACAGTTTTCATTTCTTTTTCCTAAGTATTTGGTCACCGAATGGACTTGAGCGTCGCCTCTGGAAGTAACCAGCCAGAGTTGGACGATCAGATTCCCTAAGTGTCAGTAAGGAAATACGGGACTAAATACCCAACTTTACGTATAACTGAGTCTCCCCATTCATTGCACTCGTACAAATGTATCTCTCATGAGGGTTGTTATAGTGTAATGGTAAAGAAAGATCACTTAAAGCCACAGTCGATTGAGTAGGAGACTAAAGACTCTCAGACTACAAATTGATTCATGTCATAGATTACGGATGGGTTGGACTAGGACAATCAAAACCCCGTATTATGATAGAAAATATTCATTGAAATATGCACACACACACACACACACACACACACACACACACACACACACACACACATATATATATATATATATATATATATATATATATATATATATGTATATATATATGCAGAAAAAACACTAGGAAAATAAGAGAAACGAGACCGAGCACATTCATCTATTCAGAAAATGTCTAAATAGACGAAAGCGCTCGGTCGCCTTTCTGTTATTTTCCTATTGGTTTTCCTGCATAATTAGAATCACGCGTTCAAGTGATTTCTTCTGCATATATATATATATATATATATATATATATATACATATATATATATATATATATACATATACTTTCGAACATAAATTTTTCATCAAATAATCTTCAGCTGCAGACTCTAAACCTGGAGGGGGGGGGGTGCTATACCCACTCTTGTATGTAATACGTTACGCACTTTGGAAAGTTCAAGTCCCAAAGTTTTCCGTCTTATCAATGATTCTTTTCTTACAGACAAACTTTAACCTCTTCCTGTCCACCACGAGATTACAGATCCATCTCTTTCTTATCGCAATTTTCACGGTTATTTCTCTTGTGAAGTCAGTAAATGTATACCTACCTCGCTTCAAAAACCACGCATTCTTAAAATTTCTTAATTTTTTAAAGATTTCTATGCAGTTACCTTTTGCAAGAGTCAACTAGTATACTTTGGGGTTTCTTTTATCTCCACTAGGAAACTGAAGTTTTGTTTCATAAGATGATTTTCCATCTGTCTATGATTTGGACCTTTAAAAGTGGTTTCAAAACATATCCACTACAACGGCCTTTCACTTCAAGTTGGTGTACTTTTCATTTCTCTCTCTCTCTCTTTCTCTCTGTGGAGTACCTTCTGGATTATTTTTTAGTTAGGTAATAACTTCTTAGATTAATGAGTAAATGACTTAATATATTTCTTTCTTTATCTATTTACTTGCTTATTTATTTATCCATTAGTTTGTTTATTGGTTTGTTTGTTTGTTCATTCATTCACTAATTTATTCACTTATTTATGTGTTCATGTATTTATTTATTCATCAATTTATCTATTCATTTATTTATTTATTTACTTGTTTATTAATTTATTTGTTCATTTATTTATTTATTCATATATTATTTATTTATTCATTATTTATTTGTTTATTTATTTATCTATTTATTTATTTACATGATCATTTATCTATTAGTTTATTCCCTTCTGATATATTATCAATATCTTGATAGATTTACTGACTGAACTGTGATATTTGACAAGCAGACCTTTTGTTATAGTTAGAATCTTTCACACTATGTTCTGCATTTGGTGATATTTACATTTCTATACTTCAAATAAATAATTTATTTCCTGTTTTAGCTAGTCTGTGCTGAGACTATTTAATACTTTTACCTGAGGATCCGTGTAGGCTTAGGAAAGATAGATGATGCGTAAATCATATTTTTGTGGTTGGCAGATTTGTGAGAAGATTTTGGCCTACGGTTAAGATTTTTTTTTTTTTTTTTAAGGATTTGGAACAGGCTTATCAAACAATAGACAGAAAGACACTCTGAGATATATTGCAAATATATGAGAATGGGAAAAACTGTTATAGATAGTCACGAGTTTTTACGAAAGTAATAGAACCTGTGCTAGGATTGGAAATGGAGCGAGCAAATGGTTTGAGGTAAAAGTGTGTAATGGTGACCCTTCTTGTATTTCTATGTATATTTTCCCGTTGTTTTTATTGATCAATATATATGTATTATAATTATTGTACATTCTTGTAATCAATGCGTTCATTTTTTTTTATGTTGCCCACGAATTAGCGGCGTGCCTCAGAGACGCCAGTCTTGTTAACGTCTCCGAAGGGTACACACGCTGTCTGTGCTTTATAAAATTTCTTAGAACATTTAATATTTTTTTTTATTCAGCCACCCTTACAAGTGGGGTTTACATCAGGGCTGTGTCATGTCGCCATGGCTGTTCAATGTGTACATGGATGGGGTGGTACGGGAGGTGAATTCCAGGGTGATGGCTAGGGGACTGGAGATGGTAAGAAATAGTGGAGAGAAGTTAGAGGTGAGTCAGTTGTTGTTTGCGGACCACATTGCACTTGTAGTAGGGTCAGAGGAGGGATTAAGGTGTGCGATATAGAAAGGTTGAAGGTAAATCTGGATAAATGTAAGGTGATGAGATCCACAAAAGGAGAGGATGACTGTGAGTTGGAAGTAAGTCTTAGAGGAGAAAGCCTAGAGGAAGTGGATAATTTTAAGTATTTGGGGTCGCATGTGGCAGGAAATGACGGAGTGGAGGTGGAGGTAAACTGTAGGTTAAGAGGAGCAAGTAAATGTCCTCGTGGATTGAAAAATGTCATGAGAAATAGCCATCTGGGAATAGATGCAAAAAGAATATTATAGGAAGGGATGATTGTGTGTGGGGCGGAGCAGAGAAAAGTTTAAATGTGTTTTAAATGAAGTGTCTGAGAGGTATGATAGAGGTTACAAGATTGGATAGAGCAAGAAATGAAGAGGTGATGAGAAGAGCAGGGATGGATAGGAAACGGGCAGATAAGATTGATGAAATATTACTGAGATGGTTTGAACACATGGAAAGAATGAGTGAAGAGAGATTAGCTAAAGATGTGTGGAAAGCAGAGGACGACCAAGGGTTAGATGGAAGGACGTGGTGATGTTGAGCAAGAGAGGGAAAAGGCTGGGTATAGGCGTGAGTAGAGAGTTGTTGTGTATGGATTATATTTCAATGCAGCCCGAAGGTATTTGTCCCTGTCTTCTCCATTTTCCGCTTTAGGGGACAAGAAGAAAAGGTCACTATGTAAGTGAAGCGGCCCTTCTGTGGATGTGCTGTGTCGTGTTGCATTCCTTCTGACCCGGGCAGTGGGCAAGAGGCAGGGATGACCTTTCGTTCACAAGGAATTAAGATGAGAGGGAAAAAAGGATGGTGGATGGGAGTGGAATGGACGGGAGTGGGTGCATGCATTGACTGGCTACCTCCCTTATATGGGGCGAAGAAGCCCTTCGTATATAAACAGATAGACCTTTCTAAGACAGAATATATATATATTTATATATATATATATATACATATATATATATATATGTACATACACACACACACAGACACACACACTGTTTGCGCGGTTGGTAGAATCCCACACTGTCAGTACGGAGGTGCCGGCGATACCTGGTTCGAATCCTGCCCAGGGCTAAAATTATTTCAGTATCGCTGCGCTTCAAGTCGTTATTCTCGTGGGCGGGGAGCTGGGTGTGTGTGTGTGCGTGTAAGGTTATAGCATTACCCATAGATCGGTCATACGAGCTCTGAGCTCTCTTCCGGGAGGGAAATAGCTGTCGATCACGGGTCCAACACGTGATCCAAAGACCAAGGTGAATCACTCACACACACACACACGTGTATATATATATATATATATATATATGTATATATATACATATATATATATATACATATATATACATATATCCTTTGGACATGGTCTCTGTTTCTCTTCTTTTTCTCTGGCCTATCTCGTTTCTTATTGCCGAATCCGTGCAACTCAACTCAATTTCATTCCTCCTGGCTTTAAAGTGCATAGATTTTGACTAGATAGCTTTTTTATATTTTTTATAATGTTAATGTAATTCTTACTTTCTCTGCTGATTCCCCATGATATTCAATAGTTATTCATAATCCCGACATTATCCTCGACGTTTCTTAAGATTTTAGATATGTTTTTAAATTCCAACTACAATTTCTCTCGTGTATTTTTGTAAGGCTGTCTTTCTTGAAAAGATGTCATTTCTTTCAGCGCTCAAATTGAATTTAGCTGTAACCTTTTCATATTTACAACCTATATTTAGTTTATAGCACTACCATTTCTAATGCTGTTTCAATTCATTCTATGTGTTTTTATCAATATAACTCGCGATGCTACTTGTAATTACCTAGTTGTATTGCACGGGGCTAAAGCTATGCCCTCGGGGTCTCGTCTCTTTTCTTCCATTTGTCAAACCTTGCCTTCAATTCTTTTATATCATTAGTTTGGGTTACATTTTCATCTAACTTATTCCACAAGTCAACACTTTTATGCGGAAAGCCATACTTCCTGACAACTTTTAAACAAGTTTGTTTTTGAAATTTTTGCTATGACCTCTCGTCGATATTTCTTTTCTCGTCAGTCATGTCGCCTCTCTCTCTTCACTCCTCCAAAGTAGGAAATCCCAGTCTTTTCAGTCTCTCCTCATATATCCTATCGTTTAAACAAATCTTTTGTATTCTCTCTGGATTTCTTGTATCTTTCAGCATAGTAACCACAAAACCGCTGCGTATTTCAGTCTGGGCCGTGTCAAGCTTCATGTCCTCATCAATGTGGTGAAATACTACTCATATATTTGTATCTCATCATATGTTTCTCCTTTTATTTTCCTTACGCGTGCTTCAGGTGATAAATCGTCTTTGGTTGTGAAACTTAGTTCTATTTCATCCTTTGGTTTCGTTATTAATCAATTTCCTAATTCATAATCCATCGTAGGTCTTTCCTTACTTTGGCCCATTGCCAATATTTTGCACTTGTTTTAAAATTCGTTTTTCACTCCTAATCCAACTCATATAGTTTGTCCAGGTTCTTTAATAACATTATTGTCTGTGTACGTGTGTGTGTTTGTGTGTGTGTGTGTGTGTGTGTGTGTGTGTGTGTGTGTGTGTGTGTACGTGTGTGTGTGCACGTGTGTGTGTGTATGTGTGTGTGTATGTGTGCGTGTGTGTGTGCGCGCGACTGTTTGTATGTGCGTGTTTGTGTGTGTGTTAGTACATAAGAACATAAGAACATAAGTGTGTGTGTGTGCGTGTGTGTGTGCGCGCGACTGTTTGTATATGTGTGTTTGCGTGTGTTTTTGTGTGTTTATGTGTGTGTATGTGTATGTCTGTGTATGTGTGTGTGTGTAAGTATGTATGTGTGTGTGTGTATGTGTGTGTTTTTGTGTGTTTTTGTGTGTTTTTGTGTGTTTATGTGTGTGTATGTGTATGTCTGTGTATGTGTGTTTTTGTGTGTTTTTGTGTGTTTTTGTGTGTTTATGTGTGTGTATGTGTATGTCTGTGTATGTGTGTGTGTGTGTGTGTGTGTGTGTGTGTGTGTGTGTGTATGTGTGTGTGTGTGTGTGTGTGTGTGTGTGTGTGTGTGTGTATGTGTGTGTGTGTGTGTGAGTGTGGAACACAAATTATAAGAAATACATACTTGACAGCTTCGCAGAAAAACCACTAGAAAACAAGATGACGAAAACCAAATGTTTTCGTCTGAGATACCTTCAGGCTGCAAAGAACAAATAAATGGTGCCGGGATAAGTGCAGAGAACAGAAGAACAAGAGAACAGTGGGGGTGGGGGGAGGGGGGAGGGGAAAACCACACAAAGACCACTTCAACCAAAGTTTCGCATGATGATGGCGCTTCTCGAGTCCTCGAAATCTGTCAACAACTTTATTTATTATCAGATTGTCCAATTATACACTCCCATGCTCAAATATGAAATAACCCCAAGAATATATTTGATGTAACTGGATTCAATTATATTCGTATTTCGCATAGATTTACGAATTATATTTCTTTTTAATTTCCCAATCTGTATCGTGGTTGAATTTTCTAAGATGCACAAAAAACATTAGAAAGTATTAGACATCTAGATTTGGTAATGTTGATTTAGGTTTTATTATGTTTGGTTATGCTTAGTTAGGTTCAGTTAAACTTAGTTAGGTTTGGTTAAGTTTGGTGAGGTTTGGTTAGGTTTGGAAAAGATGGATTATATTCAAGTAGGCTTGCTTAGACGTTGTTAGGCTAGGTTAGATTTTGTTCGATTTAGTTAAGGTTAGATAGACTTAATAAGGTGTCGTTAGTTTTGATTAGGTTTGAGTAGGTTTAGATAGGTTTA
>NC_134811.1:12458663-12463663 GCF_046742065.1 Oratosquilla oratoria
CTGTATAGATATGTATATATATATGTATGTATATATATATACATATATATATATATGTATGTATATATATATATATACATATATACATGTATATGTATATATATATGTATATATACATATATATGTGTATATATGCATATATACAAGCGCACACACACACACACACACACACACACACACACATATATATATATATATATATATATATATATGTGTGTGTATATATACATACACACACACACTAACCACACTAACACACACTAACACACACTAGAGGAAGAATATGAGATTCTAGCTGGCGATATAGGACTTTTGATTGGTGATTTTAATGCTAGAGTAGGAAAGGAAAGAGAAGGAATAGAAAGTATAATAGGGACATTTGGCGAAGGGACGAGAAACTCAGATGGAGAAAAACTGATAGATTACTGCATGAGGAACGGTTTGAAAATAATGAATGGCTTTTATCAACATAAAGAGGAACATAAATTCACTAGATATAGGTGGAATCAAAATACAGGACAGTTTGATCAAAAATCAATTATCGATTACATAATATGTTCAGACAGAAGAATATTCACCAATATAAAGGTAATACCAGGAGTAAGTTTAGATTCAGATCACAGGTTACTGGTGGCTGATCTTAAGATTGGTAAGGTAAAACCACGGCAATGTAGAAAAAGAAAAATATTTAAAACAAAAAGTTTGCAAGAGGAAGATTTAAAAAAATGCTTATAAAACTAAAATTACACAAAAATTAGAGAAGCAAAATGATGAGGAAAAAGAAAGATGGGACATTTTGAAAGAAGCAATCAGTGAAGTAGCAGAAGAAACTTTAGGAGTAGAATGGATCGGAGGAAATGGGAGAAGACACACACCTTGGTGGAATGAGGAGGTCAAACAGGCAGTAAAAAATAAAACTTTAAAGTTAAGAAAGTGGCTAAGAAGACGAACACCGGAAAGCCGAGCAGAATATGTACTGGCAAGGAAAGAAACAAATCTTGCAAAATATCGAGCAAAGACAGAGACATGGAAAGAACTGGGAGAGAGATTGACAGAGGATTTGCAGAAAGGGAAAAAGTTACTATATGGTATAGCAAAGTCATATTGAAAAATCAAGGCAAAACAATATAACATTAAAGACCTTGAGGGGAATGTTCTTACAGATCAGGATGAGATAGATAACAGATGGACAGAATACTTCCAGGAGCTCCTAAATGCAGGAAATGAGGAACAATGGCAAGAGGCGGAGGAAGATTTAGATGGAGAACATGATGAAATCACACAAAAAGAAATTGAATGGGCATTGAGAGAAATGAAGAATTCCAAAACACCAGGAGTAGATGAAATATCAATAGAGCTAATAAAGGAAGGAGGAAATGTAGTACAGCAAAATATATTGAAGCTCATAAATAAGATCTATAGAGAAGGAAGAATACCAGAGGAGTGGGGTAAAACCCTAATAGTCCCAATTTTCAAAGGTAAGGGTGATGCTGGAAATTGTAACAACTATAGAGGGATTTCCCTAATACCCCACATCACAAAGCTATACGAGAGAATAATTGAGAGAAGAGTAAGAGACCTAGTAGAACCTTCATTAGGAGAAGAGCAGCATGGTTATAGAAGTAATAGATCAGTAACGGATTTAACTTTTGGACTAAGGATGGTAATAGAGAAGGCATGGGAATATAACCAAAGCCTATACATCGCTTTCATTGATTTACAGAAAGCTTTTGATTCAATACCTCGCGAAAAGGTATGGAGATGTATAGAGGAGAGGTATGGTATCAAGGGACATCTAAAGAAAGCTATAAAAAGTTTGTATTACCCCTGTGTATGCAGTGTTAGAACATCAAAGGGGGCAGAAAAGTGGTTCCCTGTAGAAACAGGGGTTAAACAAGGAAGTGTGTTATCCCCTCTGCTTTTTATAGCATATATGGAAACTGTAATAGAGGATTTTAAAGAAGGTAAAGAAGAAAATTATAAGAACAGAATAATGGCTTATGCAGATGATATAGCTGAATGGAGCACAGATAGGGAAGAGATCGAAGAAGACATAAAAAGGTGGAATGAGTGCTTTATAAGGAAAGGCATGAAAATGAATGTAGAAAAGACAGAGATACTGACCGTTAGCAGAAGAGAGGAACACGAGTTTAGCATCACCATAGGAAATAAGATGGTAAAAAATACAAACATCTTCAAATATCTTGGAAGCGTAGTCACTAAGGAGGGTGGAAATAAGAGAGATATTTCAGAAAGAATAAATAAATTTAGTGCAAATGTTAGAGCTCTCTGGCCAATAATAAAAGAAAAACATGTACCTTTAGAAGTGAAAAGAATTATTTTCAATACTGTCTTGTCTCCTACCCTAACATACGGCTCAGAAAGTTGGGTAATGACAAAAGTAGACATAAGCAGGATTCAGGCAGCGGAAATGAGACCATTAAGAGCCATAGTTGGAAAGACGAGGAGAGATAAATTAAAAAATGAAGACATAAGGAAAAGCATTGGCGTCTGTTCCATGCTAAGCAAAATAGATGCTGCCCAGTTAAGATGGTTAGGACATTTAGAAAGAATGGATGAGGAAAGAATTGCAAGGGGATGCTGGGAGTGGAAGCCGGATGGAAGAAGGCCAAGAGGAAGACCGAGAAAGAGATGGAAAGAAAATGTTGAAGAAGCCCTCAGCAGACATGACTTGCCCAACATCGAAACTCTGAGGGAGGAAGGGGCCTTCCATGATAGAGCCAAATGGAGTACTGTCACAAAGACGGTGTGGACCACTGGGTACCCAATAGATATACATGTCTACACCGAATATATTGAGTAAGGTGGCAGGAGAGAAACACCTCACCAGAAACCAGTTAGTAGGGAAGTGAGATTAATGCCAAATTCCTTTGTAACAACCATGACTTCCACAAGCAAAAGAAAACAGGGCGTTCCGTTGGATCATCGTCTCTTAAAGGTCCAACCACATTGCCTTGTGTGCTTACGGGCAGTATGCCATCGAATATAAGCACTGTCCAAGCAGATCAAAGTCTTGGATATTAAATAGCACAAAGAAAAAGAAGATCTATACTTACAAGGTGAGAACCCTCTCACAACACCAAAGGCTGGAGAGTTTAATGGAAGAACTAGACAACTTCAAGTGGGACATCGGGGGGCTGAGAATAGTCCAAAGAGAGAAAGAAAGGCTGATACAGTTACAAGATAGTCACCACCTGTCCTACTAAAGATGTAAGGAAAAAGAAAGATCTATGTGTGTGTGAGTGTGTGTGTGTATGTGTGTGTGTGTGTGTGTGTGTGTTTGTATATAAATATATATATATGTATATATATACATATATATAAATATATGTATATATATAAATATATATATATTCATATATATACAGTATGTATGTGTGTGTGTGTGTGTGTGTGTGTGTGTGTGTGTGTGTGTTTTTGCTTGTGTGTGGGTGTGTGGGTGCATACGTACTCACGGGCATGCAAAGGTGTATACATTCTTACCCACATTACGATTAAAGCTCACGCCCTCATAACGCTTTCATTTTTCTCCTGTGCTGCTGTCTCAGCTCATTTCATTTTCCTCTCACCAAATTTAATAACATTCCTTCCAGGTGTTGTCTGCCACTCGACGAACAAAAATGAAAAACTGTTCATCTAAAGGCACGCAGATAAAACGTCATATACATACATATATATATATATATATATATATATATATATATATATATATATATATATATATATATATATATATATATATATATGTATATATATATGTATATATATATATATTTGTATTTATACATATATATAGGCATGTATACATATATGGTGATGTGGTGACAACAGAATTTTAAAGCCAGAGAATGGCACTATATTCAGTACCTGCCTTTTGAATCCATTGCATTGAGTCCAAGGTGTGGAGAAGGCCGGTTCTGAATAGAACTCTGCAACCCTAACGTATCGTTTCCACCTCACGTCCATAGTCTGTCAATCTCTCATCTGATGATGACAACATGGAAGGCGTGAAGGAGGTTTTTTCCATTGGAAGACAATATCCAAGTGGGTCACTCAATTAGAACTCCTTTTGGTGATAGTGCAAGAATGCATCTCGAAGAAGCGTTCCATGTTCTATCGTACAGAATTGTTTAATTAAAGCGGCAGTGTCACTCGTTCTGCCTTACACGTCGAGAACATGAAGAACTTGGTCGATTTATTGAAAAAAGTCCAATAGAAAAGGCCCAAGGGAATCGAATCGCCTGGTTTCGAATAATGTTCCATACCCTATTCTTATAGTTTCATTGCTACCCCAGTTTCATATTCATTCAATCGTTACGAACATAAAGACATGCACATATACATATATATGTGAATATATATATATATATATAAATATATGCATACACACACACAAACACACACACACACACACACATATATATATATATATACATATATATACACATATATATATATATATATATAAATATATGCATACACACACAAACACACACACACGCACACACACACACACACACACACATACACACACACACACACACACATATATATATATATATATATATATATTCATATATATACAGTACACATATATATGTAGACACTGACTTTCCCCCTATTGTCAAGGAATTCCATTTACTACTTTTATGTAAGAGGATGGCCACCGGAACCTCGCCGTAGGAGAGGGCAGCCAAAAGTCAGCCCATTCACTGTCCGTGACGGAATCTCCTCTGGACCGGAGGCAGAGGTGTAATCAAACCACTCGCCTGCTGGCAACCTCCACATGAGAACTCTGCTGCCAGTTGTACACAAGTTGTCTCCCTTTACTACCTGTGTGGCCAGAAAGAGAAAAGGCTCCGATATTTTCTGTACATTATATATAAGTTGAGCTTCTGTTTTGATATGGTCACTTAGGGGTCTCAGCGTTCGGGCGGTGGATTGAATAATGGTAGACCAATTTACACATTTTCGGGAAA
>NC_134811.1:12468663-12471163 GCF_046742065.1 Oratosquilla oratoria
TTGCTTTCATAACTTCGTGAAACCTTGACATCGCTAATAAAGAGTTCTCTTCTGTTAATGGAGTCATCCCTCTTTTAGATTACAGTCTTCAGACTGTGATCAAGTCACCTCTCTCTCTTCGATCTTTCAAAGCCGGCAGACCTAATGTTTTTAGTCTCTCATCGTATGACTGGTCTTTTATCCTGGGGGACAATTTGGTTGCTGTCCACTGCATTCTTTCTATCTTGTCTTTCATTCTGTGTGGAGGCCATAGTTTTAACCTACATTCCAGTCTTGGTTGGATTACGTTTTCTTTGATTTTTTTTATCATCTCTTTATCTATATGGTGAAAAAACGCCTTAAAGTTCTGCAGCAATCCATACACGTCTCTCTCACAATATTACCGATATATTTGTCAGGTGACAGCTTGCCTTTTATAAATAGTCCCAAATGTTTCTCCTATTTTGCCCTTGTAACGAATTTGCTTCCTAAGGAATAGTTCAGAGACGGTCATTTAGAGCTATTTTTCATTTCCAATACTTTGCATTTTTTGGTACTAAAATTAATTTTTCATCCTTGGCTCTAGGCGAATATAATGTCCAGATTTTTTGCAACATTTAAAAGTCTTCGCTTTTCATTTTTCTCCTGATATTTGCATCACCTGCAAACATGTTAGAATAGCTTTTATGTCAAAATGCTAAGCTCTTCAAGGTAGTTGACTCATCTATGTTTCACAATCCTTTCACATAATATCACTATTGTGCTGGTCAATGATACCGGCCTATAGTTCTGTGGAGTCTCCTGTTTACACTTTTGTGAATTGGTACCACGTTAGCTCTCTTCGAACGTTGTGCCGCTATTCCTTCTTCAAATGAACACAAAATAACACCATGAATTTTCTTCGCCAGTTATTCCCTACATTTTTTAAGTATTCCATTTGATATTGCATCCGGTTCTAAAGCTTTTCTCACATCCAATGATATCAATAGACTGAACACTTCCCTTATTTCTTCGTTCATATTTTCTAAACTCAATAACGGTTATTGCTCGCTTCTCCTCCCTTTACAAAACTCCTCACCTTTGTGAAGATAAATTGGAAACTTTCATTCATCCTTTCTAACTGAGCTAAAGCCTCATAAAAGCCTCACCTTCCACTATTAGCTTGATTATTTCTTCCCTGTGTCTTAATTGACCAATGATAAACTTGTAAAGCAGTTTTGGTTTAGCTTTGTATTTATCAACGACACCCCCTTGAAAAAAAAAACCTTTCCTCCCTTTTGCGGGCACTTGTGTAGTCATTCCTTGCTCGTTTGTGAGCTTTCTTTATTCTACCGGTTCTTCTCTTTCTCTATTTTTATTTTTCCCAAGCCTCATCCCTGTTTTCTCTCTCTCTCTCTCTCTTTTTTTTTTTTTTCTTCTTCTGTTACCCTTGATTTCTTTCAATTATCCTCGGCACATGTTTTCTCACTTCCATGTTGTACATGTAACGAAACATTTCCCATTTCCTCCCAATTCCAGTGGCATTCATGAGCTCCTTCCTTTCTTCAAAGAATTTCTCCATACCAGAGAAAATTCCCATCCCAAATATGAGTCTACCTTGCCTATGTGATTCATTCCTTGACCCCATTTCTCCATTTGTCAATTTAAAACTTTAATTTTTTCTTATTGAGCAAAGTTATTTCAAAGAACCAGTGATGTCTGGCTCTTTTAGTAAGTATCAAGTCCAATCTCGTGGTAGTGTCACCTCTCTTACCTGAGTCGCATCTTTTACTCATTGGGTCATTCTGTTGTCTATTTCTGTATTTAACAGAGCATTACTCCAAGATCCGCCTTATCACTTGCTTCCCAATCTCCACAATTGACCTCATTGCAATAAAAGTCTCCAGCAAGGACTAAATTGTTTCTCTATTCGATTGATTTTTTTTTTAAAAGGGGAAGTTATATCCGAGGGCATATATCTAGTTTCATTCCAAGCTCTTGTCTTGAAGGGGACATATGCTACCATGAGGTCTCTCTCTCTCTCTCTCTCTTTCTCTCTCCCTCCCTCTCTCTCTCTCTCTTTTTTTTGGGGGGGTGCTTTTATTTTTTATTTTCAGGTAGACCAATTCTGCCTTGCTCTCACTCAGATACGATTCTTCAACAGTTACATAATTTCTCATAACAGACATCACCCCACGACCCACTGTATCTTTTCTGTCTCTTCCATCTCTTTTCCAAATGATGTATCTATTATTTCCCCAGTTGTTGATAAATATTTATGACCAGGATAATACGAAAAGATCTACATTAGCATTGGGTCATTTTTGTTTCTTTGCAGTGTTTTATGTGCTATATCACCCTTCCACCTTTTCTAAAACATTTTGCTCTGATTTGGGAACATGTCTTTCCTGATTCAAATATATAAAGCTCATACTTCCCTTCTAGCTTCCAAGACTTGGTGATTACTCCATTTGCTTTGGCATACAAGTTAGACTTTATTTTAATTGGACGTCAGCCATTCCTCTTGTAACGACCTAACCCA
>NC_134811.1:12478663-12493663 GCF_046742065.1 Oratosquilla oratoria
TATTGGAACGTAACTTCAGTAAAGGCCTAGCAGGCCAGTGAATATGTCTTGAATACTAATATTTCTCTCTCTGTACGAGAACTAATTTTGAAATTGCCTCACCAAGACAAAGCCTAAATTAGTCATTGTTAAGACTGTCAAACGTCCCAAAAGTGTAGTGAATGAGATTTTGAAGAAGTATGACAAGACTGGTACATGTAATGCAAGAGGCCCCAATGGTAGGCCGATATAAAATACGGTAAAGCAAAATCGAGTCATTTGCCGCCTTGTGAGGAAGGTTCGCTTTGCGACAGCTGCAGCAGTTCCCCGTGAGATCAGTGAGACTATGGCAGTCAGTATGTCTAGACAAAATGTGTCACGTCGTCCTGAGGAAGAAGATTTGCACGCTCGCACACCTTCGGCCAAACCACTGATTAGTGCAAAGAAGTGAAAAGACCGCAACGGAGCACATTGTCCGGTCAAAGGACCAGTGGACCTTAGGCCACTTTGGTGACGAATAAAAGTTTAATTTGTTTGGCTCGGATGACAAAATATTTGTTCGTCGCAAGACAGGTAAAAATTATCTAAAAGGAATTGCATCAAGAGGAGTGTAAAGTTTGGTGGCGGGAATGTCATAGTTTGGGACATAATTTCAGCAGAAGGCACTTATTCACTTGCAGGGCAAAGCGAATGCGCAGGTGTACAAAAAATTACTGCAGCCTGCACTATGTATACAGGATAACGTTCCCTGCATCATCATCAACATCATCATCACAACGATTATGACAACGATGATGATGACGACGACGACGATGATGATGACGAGGATGATGATGGTGATGATGATGATGATGACGATGATAATGACGATGATGATGATGATGGTGATGACGACGGTGATGGTGATGATGATAATGATGATGATAATGATGATTATGACGACGGTGATGAAGATGACGATGATGATGATAAGGATGATGATAACGATGTTGATGATGATGATGATGATGATGATGACGATGACGACTATTATAATGATGAAAGAAGACGGGCAGGTGGAGAAAGAGAATAAAATGAGTAAAGGATAAGGAAGGAAAGTCAGTGTCGGTGGAGGGGAAGGAAGGACAGTGAGGGAGCAGAGGAAGAGGAAGAGGAAGAGGAAGGGCAAGGAGAGGGGTGGATGGGGAAGGGAAAAGAAATGTAAGAGAAGGTAAGGGTGGGTGATGTGGAGAAGGGAGGAGAAAGAATGGGGGAAGAGAGGAGGGGAGAGGAGTAGAGAGGAGGGGAGGGGAGGAGAGGGAAAAAGAAAGGAGTGAGGAGGAGAGAGGAGGGGAGAGGAGGAGGGAGGAGGAGAGAGGAGGAGAGAGGAGGGAAATGGGAAAGAGTGTTGCGAAGGATGTGCATTGGGTGTGCCCGCTTCTTCCTCTTCTTCACTGATGCAATTTCTTGACCCTTTTGCGCTTCGTCTTTGTCGTGTCTGATCTCATTCCTCTCCCTCTTCCCCCACATTTCTGCGACCTCGTTCTTGTGGAGTCTCACTCCATACACCTACTCCAGTATGCCTGCGGGGAGTGAGTCTTTTTTATCATACCTGTGAGTTCTGCAAACCAATGTACAGTTGGCTTCTCTTCGGCGAATTCTTAGACGTTTTCTTTCAGTTTATGTCGTCACCTACGAATGATCTTCAGAAGGGTTCTTTGCTCCTTTGACAAGGTGGCGTGCTTATGGATTTCTGTTCTTGTTAATGACAATTTCATTCAGTCGAGGGCCGGAGAGGAGACCAAACACCTTGACTCGACCTTGTGCCCCCGGCCAAATTAAATTATCAGTTGTTAGCTCCAGATAATTGTTAAACGCAGGAAATATGTACACAGGTTAAGGACATCTGTAGGAGAAGAAATAACAAATGTCATCTTGTAGAAGAACCATGTGCAGACAGGAATGGAGCTCCATGGTGGCCAACGTCCAAGTGGAAATGGCACATCGGTGGGCAGCTAGCTACAGAACAAAATCATATAATATATGTCAGCACATCCATTCAGCCGAGGGCCGCAGAAGAGACCAGATACCTTGACGCGATCATGTCTCCCCGACCAAACGAAATTGTTCAGTTTTTTGGCTATAGAACAAAATCTTACAATATATGTCAACATATTCAGATTTTTTTTTTTATTTCAGGGCAACAGTGTTTCATTCTTGGATACAGCCCTGATTCTAATCTTAAGGTGACTGAAAACGACCTTGCATAAGACCATAATTAGAATTTAAGGTAGACTGAGAACGACCTTGAATCTGGCCCTAGTTCAGACCTTAAAGGGGACCGAAATGGACCTTGAATAAGGTCCTAGTTAAGACCACAGGTCGACCGATGAATGACACTGAACATGACTTTAATTCTTATCTAAGGTCGACCGAGAGTTGCCTTGATTAAGGCCTCACGTTTGACCTTGAAAACAAAGGACGAACGCACTTGAATACATTCCTGGCGCGATCCTTTTCACTCCCTAGTTTCTTCTGCGTGGTGGACTATGTTATGGAATTGGCTTTTCGTTTCTGATTTTTCTTCCCAAAGAAATTCCTTTCCTTCATTCATTCCCTCGTCTCCTGACTGTTTGTTTGTTTGCTTGTTTTTTTTTTTTGCTTCTTTGCTTTCCTCCTTCTTTCCTTCTCTCCTTCCCCCCTTCTCTCCTTCCCTATTAGCCTCCTCTGTCCTTTCTTCCTCATTACCATCCTTCATTAATCCCTTCTTAACTTCCTTCTTCCATTCTTCCTTTTATCCTTCCGGCCTTCCTTTCTTCCTTTCATTCCCTCCTTCCTTCCTTCCTTCCCTCCCTCCTTATTTAATTTCTTCCTACTTTCCCTCCTTCTTTACTTCCTGCCTTCCTTGCTTTCTCCCTTTGTTCCTTTCATTCTTTCCTTCCATTTTCCTTTCTTCTTTCCTTCCTTTCCCTCCTTCTGTTCTTCCATTTTCCTTCCTTCCTTCCCTCTTTCCTACCTCCGCCCTTCCTTCCTGCCTTCCTTCCTTCTATTCTTCCTTTTTTTCCTTCCTTCCTTCCTTCCCTCCCTCTTTTCTACCTCCCCCCTTTCTTTCTTTCCTTCCTTCCTTCCCTCCTTTCGTTTCCTTCCATCCTCCTTTGTTTCCTTCCATCTTTTCTTCCCTTCCTCCTTCATTTCTTCTTTACTTCTTCCCTCGCCTGCCTTTGTTTCTTTGAGAGTCTTCTCATTTTCTCCACTTTTGTTTGTCTTAATTCTCCCGTTCTTAAATGTCAATCTTTTATTTCTCTTTCTCTTCCTTAATAATCTGTCTTTCTCTGCTTCATCCCTTAGATGTCCTTCTCTTTCTTATACTGTCTCCCTATGTTCCTTATTTTCTATACATGTGCTCTTTCTCTCTCTCTCTCTCTCTCTGGCTCTCTCTCTCTCTTTCTCCCTCTCTCTCGCTCTCTCTCTCTTTTCTCCCCCCTCTCTCTCTTTCCCCTTTTCTAACTCTTTCTTTTAGTATTTTTCTTTGTTTCTTTGTCTGTATGTCTGTCTGTCTTTCCGTCTACCTGTCTGTGTCTTTCTCTCTCTCTCCCTTTCTTGCACTCTCTCTTTCAGTCATTTTCTTTGTTTCTTTGTCTGTATGTCTGTCTTTTTGTCTGTCTGTCTTTCCGTCTACCTGTCTGTCTGTCTGCCTGTGTCTTTCCCTCCCTCTCTCTCTCTCTCTCTCTCTCCCTTTCTTACACTCTCTCTTTCAGTCTTTTTCTTTGTTTCTTTGTCTGTATGTCTGTCTTTTTGTCTGTCTGTCTTTCGGTCTACCTGTCTGTCTGTGTCTTTCCCTCCCTCCCTCTCTCTCTCTCCCTTTCTTACACTCTCTTTCTGCCTTTCTCTCTGTCTGTCTCAGTTCTCTTTCATTCTCTTGATCTTTTCTCCTCCGGCTCACCGTGTGCCCTTCTTCTTTTCCTCCAATTCCATCTCGATGGAATTCTTTTGTTTTCTTCTCCTTTCCTTCCTTCGTTACTATTTCTCCTTTATTTTGTCTTCCGTTTATATTTTTCTTTCTCTCATTTGTACTTGTCTCTCCTCCTTCTTTATCTTCTTCCATATTGTCCTTCATTCCTTCACTTTCTAATTCTGGAGTTCCTTGGCTTTGCCAATACATAGAACACATCTTTCATTTCGTTATGGTTTTTTTCATGAAAGTAGCAGTTGACGTCACAGTTGTCGAGTTAAATACCATGTGAGGACGGAGCCTTTATTTGTATGACGTTTCGCTTATTACAGTTTTTTCAAGTACATAGTTGTGATATTGTGTATTGTGCGATATTGTTCGTGTGGGGAGAGAGTATAATTCTCTTCAGGTCAGAAAGCTCTTTGTCGAACTCGTTTTGGCCGACATCGGTGAAGGAAAGGACACGCCCTTGCAGTCGAACGGCGTCGTGTTCTTGTCCCGTCATTGCTCTGGGCAAACCGTATGTGTCTTCGTAAATCTCATTACAGTTTCTCATCATTTGCATCTGTCTAACACGTGACATCTGTCTCCACTCTCGGTCTTTCTACCTGACATTTGTTGACATTTGTTTTATGCGTTTTCACCCTTCTTGCTTTGGAAACATTTGTTGTTGTGAATTGGCTTCTTCTTCTTCTGTTTGTTTGCGTGTTTGTTTTTCATATTTTTACGCAGGTGTGTGTACTCTGCTTCATCGTTCTTCACTCTCGCCATATGCGATAGTTTTATTGGGAGTCCCTTACAGACATTTGTCACAGATATATCTGTTCCCCCATCCTAGGACACCTGTCCTACTCCCCTTCGCTCCCGCTTCGACATCTGTCATAGTTCCTCACGAGCGTTTTCTTTCGTTTTCCCTTTTGCAAACGTCTTTGGTGGACATCACCTTCCTCCGTTTTTCATTTTGACAGTGGTTACGGACGTTTGTCCCCGCCTCCCCTCGTGTCATGTGCGATGGGCTTTCTCAGTCTCTCCTTCAGGCATTTGTCACAGATATCTCTTACCACTCGTCCTCTCTCCGGACCCATTTTCCGCCTTGCTTACTTTCACTTCCGTATCTGGACATATGTCATAGGGGGCTCATATGCCGTCTCCTGGACCCTGCTTTTGACATCTGTCACACATGATCAACCCTTCCCCCTTCGTCCCTATCTTTTGTAGACACATTTTACACGCTTGGCCATCTCCGGTCTCTCCTTTTCACATCTGTCACAACTGTTTCGCCCCCCCCCCTTTTTTTCCTTTTTTTTTGGGGTGGGTGGGTGGACACCGGTCATACGTATCGTGATCTTCCGGTTGTTATTTTTTGTTTCTTGTAGATGCTCTCACCACGTTTTTGTTCATGGACATCTGTCTTTATGGACATTTGTCATACACTTAACATCCTCTACCCTTTGATATCTGTTTGATCTACCCTTCTTCCTCTTTGTATACGTGTTTTCACCATCCCCGCGTTTCGCTTTCTGGTTCTGACATCTGTCTCTCTTGTTTATGTCATGTAAGTACTGTAGGACTTCCTTCCGGAACGTCTGTTACGTTGACGGGTGCGTTGGTGTAGCGCTGGACTGGTGCCTTGACGCTTTCGATTCGGTAACGTGGCTAATGGGTTTTGTTCTTGCTGAGAGTCCAGACTCCAGGCTGAAAAGAATTTCGAGTGATTGAATCCTCATTAAGGCCCGACCGTCGTCCTCTCTCACCTCAATCAGGCGTAGAAGATCCTTTAGGGAAAAAAAAAAAAAAAAAAAAAAAAAAATATATATATATATATATATATATATATATATATATATATACTGTATATATATATATATATAGAAATAAACTCATCTGCTGGGATTCGAACCCTCGCCTGAGCGGCTTGCGTCTTACAAGACGAAGATCGTACCATCACGCTCTTATAAGACGCAAGCCGCTCAGGCGAGGGTTCGAATCCCAGCAGATGAGTTTATTTCCAAATGTCAATTGACACAAATATATATATATATTATATATATATATACATATATATATATATATATATATATGAATATATATATATATAGTAATTTTTTTCTTTTTCAAAAGATTCTTATCCAAAGCGCTCTGGTCCCTGGCCAAACGAACCACGCCCCTTCTCTTCCCTGACCAGGCACAACCACCTTGCAACCGTCGTGGATTCTTTTCATCAATTGCACTTCCTTCAAAAACGATTGTGATTGGTTGCAGGGGAAAGTAGGAGGATTGTTTCGCCTGAGAATGTCGAACAACGGCAATTCTTCAAGAAAGAGATATGCCCGGGAAAGATGCAATTACAGTTATTAATGATAAGGATAAAAAAAAAAGTACTGTCCTCGTAGTAAAGATACCTCTATCTATCCTTTGAGGTAAAGGACTTCAGGGGCGCAGAGACAAACTCATCTTTCACATAAGCTAACCTAAAAGACAGAAGAATAGAAGAAGCTCGACAGAATATTTTCTGATGATCTTTTGCTCCATCTTAAGAACATACTGTTAGATCTTCTCTTCTGTACCTTTCTTGGTTTCAGTTCTCCATTTTTTTTTATTTATTTATTTATTTATTTTTTTGGTTACTGGATACAATTGATTCTTAATTTCTTGATGTTATCATTCCCTATTTCTTCCTCTATCTTTCTCTCTTCCTCTCTATCAATCTTTTCTTCCTTTTCTTTTTCTTCCTTTCCTTTTTCTTCCTCTTCTTTGTGTCGTGATGTTTTGCTTTTGGTGTCAGTTGTTGTTATTAGCTGTTTTTTTGTTTTTTGTTTTTTTGCTGTTGATCTCTTTTCAAATTTTTCATTTCTTCATCTTCCACTTCTTCCTTCTCTTCTCCATACTTTTCTCCTTATTGCTGTTATCATTGTTTGCTTCTTTTTCTTCTTCTACTTTTTTTATTCTTTTCTTCTTCCTTTTTTTTCTTCTAGTTCCACGTCTACCTTCTCTTCTCCATACTTTTCTTCTTAGCGTCATTGTTGTTTTCTTTTCCTTCTCCTTCTTCTACTTCTTTTTCCTCTTCCTCTTCTTTTCATTTTCGTTTTCCTTTTTATTTTCTTCTTGTTCTCCTCCTCCTTCTTGTTCTTGTTCTTCTTGTTCTTGTCCTTGTTCTTCCTCTTCTCCTTTTACTTCTTTTTCCTCTTCCTCTTCTTCTCATTTTCGTTTTCCTTTTTATTTTCTTCTTCTCCTCCTTCTCCTTCTTGTTCTTCTTGTTCTTGTTCTTGTCCTTCTTCTTCCTCTTCTTCTTTTACTTCTTTTTCCTCTTTTTCTTCTCCTTCTTCTACCTCTTCATTTTCCTCTTTTTCTTCTCCTTCTTCTTACACTTCCTTTTCTTTTTCCTTGTCTTCTTTTCTCTGTCTTTATTTATTTATTTTTAAATTTATTCTTCTTTTTGACGTACTTATCTAAACAAAAATGTCTTCTAATTCCCGTTCCTCCCTTTCTCTTTTGTCTTCCTCTTCCCTTTTCCTTTCTGTTCATCTTGTTATTGTTCTTCTTCCTCCAATTCGTTTGACTTGCAGGCTCCCCTCGTCCCTCCTTTTTCTTCTCGTTTCTTCTTCTTCTTCTTCTTTTTCTTCTTCTTCTTCTTCTTCTTCTTCTTCTTCTTCTTCTTCTTCTTCTTCGTCTTCTTCTTCCGCCTTCGATTCTGTATTCTCTTCTTCGTTCCTTTGGCAATCCCTCTGTTTTTACTTGCCTTCTTCTCGTCTTCTTCCTCTTCCTCTATTTCTGTCTTCGTCTTCTTCTTTTTCTTCTTCTTTTTTCTTCTTCTTCGTCTTCTTCTTCTTCTTCTTCTTCTTTTCTTTATCTTTTTTTCATCTTCTTTTTCAGCATCATCATCATCAACATTATCATCTTTATTTTCTTCTTCTTTTCTTCATTTTCTTTTTCATCATCATCATCAACATCATCATCATTATCATCATCATTTTCTTCTTTTTTTTCTTCTTCTCTTCTTCTTTTTTCTTCTTCGTTTCTTCTTCTTCTCCGTTTCTTCTTCTTCTTCATTTCTTCTTCTTCTTCTCCGTTTCTTCTTCTTTTCTTTTTTCTCTCCATTTTTGTCTTCCTTTTATTCTTCTTCTTCTTCCTCCTCCTTGTTCACATCCGCTTCTCTTGTTTCTTTTCCTCTTCCTTGTCCGCAATTCGTCCTTAAATAAAAGCCTCTCCTACTCTTGCAGGTCTTGTTCTTCTTTTTGGTTCCTTTTTTTTTTTTTTTTTTTTTTTGACTCCTGCACTTCGTCTTTTTCCTTCCTCGCATTTTCTTCGCCCTCCTGGCTCTCCTTAGCTCCTACATCCTCTACGAAGTCATAAGCTTCCTCATTCTCCTTTTCCGCCTCAGCCTTCTTCTTCTGCATCTCCTCATCCTCTCCTTCTCCTCCACTTACTGCACCCCTCCTCCTCCTCCTCCTCCTCCTTCTATACCTCCTCTTGTTCATTCTCCCTTCTACTACACCTACCTCCTCCTCCTCCTCGTCTTTCTCCTTCTTCATCCTAATTCTTGTTCACCTTTCTCCTCTCTCTTGGGATGCATCTTCTTGCCACGCTTGTCCTTTCTGTTTCGGCGCCCCCAACCTCCTTTATTTTTTTCCTCCTCCTTTCCCCCCCTCCTCCTCTCTCCTCCTTCCTCCTCTCTCCTCCTTCCTCCTTTCCCTTGGGACGCGCCTTGTTACATCCCTTGCCTCTGCTTTTTTTTTTACTGCTTTGGCTTTCTCCAGCCCTCCTCCTCCTCTCACATCCACTGCCTTCTTCTTTCCTTTCCTCTCCTCGTATTTATCCTCTTCTACCTATCCTCCCTTTTCATACTCCTCCCTCCTCTCCTCTGTAGCTCTTTCTCTTTCTTCTGACCTCCCTCCTCCTCCTCCTCCTCCTCGTCCTCCTTCCTCTTCTTTAGTTGCCATTATTGCCTAATTCCTTCCACTTCTATCTCGACTTCTTCACATAACTTCACCGTCTTCCTCTTCCCATCTTATCTAAAATTCCCCATTACCCTTTACAGCTTTTTTTTTATTGTTACCATTTCTTCCCTCCTTCCTCTTCCCTCTTCCTCTTCTCCCGCTGCCTGTCTCACCATCTGTTTCTTGATTTTCACAAAACAATCCTTCCTATGTTTTCATCCTTTCCTGCATTTTCCTCCTCATTCCTCTCGTCCTCCTCCTTCAATTCCTCCTCCACCTCCACCTCCTCCCCTCCTCTCCCTCCTCTTCGTCGTCCTCCTCCTTCTCCTCCTCCTTATCTTCCTACTCCCCCTCCTCCTTTTCCTCTTCCTCAATTTCCCCCTCCTCCCCTCCTTTCCCTCCTCTTCGTCGTCGTCCTCCTCCTCCTCCTTACCTTCCTTCTCCCCCTCCTTCTCCTCCTCACCTACCTACTCCTCTTATTTTCTATGTCCCCATTTCTTTCCTTAGCCCCTCCTCTTCCCTGTCCGTTTTCTCTTTGGTCCCCGTTTTCTCTTCCCTTCTCTTCTTCTTCCCTCCTCCATTCTTGTCATTCTCCCTTCCTTCATCCTCTCCCTTCCTCTTCTATTTCCTCCTTTCCTCTTCCTCTCCCTCATTCTCCTTGCATCCAACCTTCCTCTCACTATCTTCTCCGTCTTTTCTCTTTTCTAATTTCCTTTCTCAATTCTTTCCTTCCCTCTTCTCACTTCTCTTCGTTCCTATTCTGCTTCCTGCTCTCGAATTTCTTGCTCACTCCTCTCTTCCCTTGCCCTATTGCCTCCTCCCCTTTCTTGGTCTCTCTTTTCTACTCTTTTCACTCTCTTCGTATTCCACTTTTTATTTCTCTCTTCTTCCTCAGATTCCGCCCTCCTAGGTTTAGTATCGAACCTTTTTTTCCTTCTCTAACGCTTCCTCTTCTTTCTCTTCTTCTTCCTCCTCCTCCTCCTCTTCCTCCTCCTTTCCCTCTTCTTTACTTCAACTATCTCCCCTCCTATCACTGCCTCTGCCTCCCTTGCTTCAGATTCTTCTTCTCTTCCTCCTCTCTCTCTCTCTCTCTTTTCCTCTTTTTTCTACTCTCGCTCTCTTTGCCCTGGGTTCAGATTCTCCTCTATCCCCTCCTTGTCTTGTTCCTTTTTTGATAATGTCTCCTTTTTGCCTTCGTTTGTGAGATCCTATTCCTCTCCTCTTCTCCTTATCTATCCATTTTTCTCTACATTCTTCCCTTTCGAAATCATTCTTCCTTCCTCTCATCCCTCTCCTCCTTCCTCCTCTTCCTTCTTCCTTCTCCTCCCCCTGAGCCTGTCACCTCAGTTCCCTTTCTCTACACTTGTCACCCCACTTAACCTCTTCGCTGGTTACAACAACTCTCTCATTTATTTTGGCTGACGTCACTGACACTGGCGATGTATACCTTTATCCTGGTAACCTCCAGATGATTCTATTCAGCTTAGAGAAACCTCTTTGTGTCGTGACATCACTAAACCTTTCGTTATAATGACTTATTGTATAGTTTCCTTGTGTTTAACACCAGCTAAGAGGCCTCGTGTCGACGTGTTCCCTACTTTCCTCTGGCATCTCGGTTCCTCTCCACTACCTTTACTTTCGCATCTCCTCTCTCCCTCTTTATGACATCGTTTCCTCTTCTTCCCCCTCAGATCTCACAACTTCCTTCTCCCATTTCCCCTCTCTCCCCTCTTCTCTTTCCCCTCTCTCCCTTTAAATCTCCCCTTTCCAAATCCTCTCTCTCTCTCTCTCTATCTTACGATTTCATCACCACACACTTTCACTAACTCATATCTCATCTTTTAAAAAACAAAACTTCACTCTCGCTCCTCGTAACTTCTTCTTCACTCCCTCTTTCTTCTAATTCCCTTCACCCTTCCCAATTTACAAGTCTCTTCCTCCTCCTCCTATTCTTCCTCCTCCTCCGCCTCTTCCTCCTCTCCCCTCACCCACTCCCCTTGTCCATCTCACGCGCTTTCCCCTCTTCTCCTTCTTATGTCAACCTCTCTCTTCGCCTCTTTCCCCTCGGCTCTCGCCCTCTCTCTCTTCCCCTCGTCCTCCCCTCTCACCGTCTCACTTATAGCTCTCTTTCCTTCTCTTCCTGCTCTCTACGCAAGAACTCTTGTTTTTCTTTCAAACAATTGCTTCCCCCATCTTGCCGGCTCCACCCCACCCCTCCCCCACCCACCCGTGATCGTCTTTTTCTTTCTCTCCTTTCTTCTACTTTTCCTGTTTATTATTTCTCCTCTTCCGCTTTCGTTTATCTTTCCTCTTCTTATTTCTTTTATTTATTCAATATCGTCTCCTATTCTTCCTTCGTCTTCCCTTTTTTTTTTTTTTATCTTCTTACTTCTACTCTTTATTCTCCTCCTCCTGTTCCTATTTCTTCCTCTCTCTCCCTCTTTCTCTCTCTTATATTACTAACTCTCTCTTTCTTTCCACCTCTTTATATCTCCTTTCCCCCTCTCTGTCTACTTTTGATTCCTCCCTGTTTATCCTCCTCCTCCTCCTCCTCTCCTTCTGCAGAATCTTCTCTTCCTTTGTTTTTCTCCATTCTTCTCCTGCTACTCAAACACCTCCTTACCTCCTCCTCTTCCTCTTCTCCCTCTTCGTCCATCCATTCACGAGGATCTTCATCGCTGTCTCTACCACCTCCTCCATTATCTCCTTCTTGTCTTCCGTCAGCTCATTGTTACCCCATTTATTGTCTTCACTGCTTCGTCAATAATTACCCCCCTCATTCTTTTTTTTCTTCCCTTTTCCATAAACTATTTTTCTTAATTTGTCTTCTCCATAATTCCATAATTTATTGTCTTCACTACTTCGTCAATAATTACCTCCCTCATCTTTTTATTCTTCCCTTTTCCATCAACTATTTTTCTTAATTTGTCTTCTCCATAACTCCATAATTTATTGTCTTCACTACTTCCTCAATAATTACCTCCCTCGTCTTCTTTATTCTTTCCTTTTCCATCAACTATTTTTCTTAATTTGTCTTCTCCATAACTCCATAATTTATTGTCTTCACTACTTCCTCAATAATTACCTCCCTCGTCTTCTTTATTCTTTCCTTTTCCATCAACTATTTTTCTTAATTTGTCTTCTCCATAACTCCATAATTTATTGTCTTCACTACTTCGTCAATAATTACCTTCCTCATTCTTTTTATTCTTCCCTTTTCCATCAACTATTTTTCTTAATTTGCCTTCTCCATAACTTTCTTCTTTAAACACACTTTTCCCTTCAATATGTACACTTTGGGCTTAATGATGCACCTCCTTCTCCTCAACTACTTTGTTGTACGCTGTCTCCATGACCATCTTTGTTGCCATTATTGCTCAGATCTCTATCAGTTCTTCAACGATCTTTATCTCGCTTCTTTTCCTTTTTCCTCCATTAAATCTCTCTCCTTCTGCTCCTTACTCCACTACTTCCCCACCCTTCTCCATCTTTCCCTTTCGGCCTTCTCTGCATGCAGTATCACTGTAAAATCTTATCTTCATATGATACTCGTCTCGTATCTATATTCCATTTTAATTACATACGTATACAAGAATCTTAATGTCCCTCATAAGGGGGGTGGGGGGGTGGGGTGGCTGAGTCCAAAGATACTCGAGGAAGAAAAGGGAGAAAATACGAAAAAGAAGGAAGAAGGTCTCCTTAAACTTAATGAAAGCAAGCTCTTCCCCTCCGTCTCTCGTTCCGGCGATGCAATTGGTCCCCGGTTTCTCCATCCGAGCGTCCACCAATCACCTGCGATGAAAGTGGGAAGGCGGGGGGAGGGGCTTGTTTCTCGGCTAAGTTAAAATCATTCTTTTGAAAAATTTCTCTATCTTTATAGACTTTATATGATTTTCCTTCCTTTCTTTGAAGGCATTCCGATAAACATTTCCTAATAAAGTCCTCACATCTTTCTATGCTATTCTCTATACTAGGGTAGATGAACTCTTATATATATATATTTAGAATAGTCTCTTGACTTGCCAACCTTTTATCAGAGGAAAGGACCTTTTGTTTATATACACATAAAAGTCTTCAAACTTCACCTTTTTTTCCAAAACATCACTTATATATACGTGTATTGCGTGTCCTATCTAATCCATACAGGTTCATTGTTCCCCGAATTAATCATGCTTATACTCTAAGTTGTCTCCAAGTTACTCTCGCATTATGTGCCGTCCATAAACTAATTCCCAACGTCTAAAGACGATTCTCACTTCCCTGTCTAAGCACACAGGGTATGGGTGACGACCTCGGATGCAGCTAAATGCCTCCTGGTGTACGTTATGCACCCTTTCAAGAATAAGGAGTAGTCTGAGTGATCTCCCAGAGGTGCCTCAATGTATGACAGGCATGAAGAGACAAATGCAGGTACCGTGTGGCCGTATGGGCTTCTTACAAGCCCATACTGTTATAGATTACAAATCTAATTGTAGTGAATAATGATAATAGTTACAAAGGTAATGACCATGGTAATAATGGTTATTGCAAATATAAGCAAAGTTGTGATAATAACGTTAGCAGATATTATGATAACTGTAATAATGATTGTATAAATTCTAATTCTATCTTTAATTCTAATTCTAATTATATTTCTATCTTTAATTCTAATTCTTCTAATTCTAACACTTCTAATTTTAGTTTTAATTCTAATTTTAATTCTAATTTTGAACTTGATTCTGATTCCAATTTCGACTGTAATTCAAATTTTAACTAATTATTATTACATTCGTTTAATTATTACTGTAAATGTGATTCTAGTTTTGATCATGACTGTGACGATTATAACTACAACTCTGTGATTGCAACAACAGCAACAGCAGCAGCAACATCAATAACATAAACAAAAACAACAACAACAACGAGGTCACAACTACCAACATCAACAACAAAACAACAACCATAACAACAACATCAACAACAACGAGACCAGCATCACCCACCAACATCAACAACAATAACACCAACAATGATAATAATAATAACAACAAGAACGAGACCACCACAAACAACAACAACAAGAACGACAACAATTAGAAGACCAACAAAAAGTGCAATGATGTAATAAAAGAAAAACTAAAAGGCCAGTAGTAGCCATTACCTTTATTTTTTCCCATATAGATTCTATTTGTCAAAAAGAGATCTAAAACCAACAAGAAATTTACCTAAAAAATGGGTCGGTCTTCTCCACAAAATACAGAGCACAAAAACAAATAAAGCAAATTGGAAGGGTTACTGCGCCCTTGTAACAACAAGGAGGGTAAAAGAAAAGAAAATATTAAAAAAAAAAAAAAAAACGCCCAAGTGACGCCCACTGAGTGTCACATTCAACCCCATGCCAAAGCTAACATAGCACCACCCAGGCACCTCATTCCCAATCAGTTTCCACAGGACTCCTCCCAAACAGCCCATGTAAACACAGCGCACCCCCCTCGCCACGCAGTCGGGCGCTCATGAGGGGAGGTGGGTGGGGGACGTGGGGGACGGGGTGTGTGTGGGGGGCTTGAAATGGGGTGGCTGGGGACGGGGGGAGGGGGGGGCTTCATGAGCGGTGTGTGTCCGGGAGGGGTGGGGAGTGGCCTTATTGGAGCTTGGGGGGCTTCCAGACTCGTGGAATTTGGGATTCGCGGGATTAAAGGCTCTGGGAGATTGGTGGTTTGGGAATTAGGAATTGGGGAAGGAAAAATTCTAAGCATTTCGTGGACTTGGGTGCACAGAAACTAGGGGGATTAGTACCTAAGGAATTAGGCTGTTAATCATTTACTTGGGGTTATAGACTTGGGGGCTTAGGAACTTGGAAAATGAAGGTTAAGGACTTAGAATTTTTAGCTCTTTCCTTAACGAAGATTGTGCCAAGAAGGTAATTGAAATAGGCTAGAAGCAGCTAGAAAGGGAAAATTGGTTCTGTCTAGTACGAAATGGTTCAGATGAGATAAGTCACGAGGATGAACGAGTCCAGCACGTGATCCAAAGACCATGGTGAATCACACACACACAGACACAGACACACACACACACACACACACACAACTTAAACATACACACACACAACTCTCGTGGGCGGGGAGCTGGGTGTGTGTGTGCGTGTAAGGTCACAGCATTACCTATAGATCG
>NC_134811.1:12496163-12526163 GCF_046742065.1 Oratosquilla oratoria
GTTTATTCGCATATATCTAGTGGACTGTATTGCAATTGGACTAACTCTTGCTATTGTAAATGATGGAAGATGAAGTCCATAATTCCATTGCCAATATACCTTCATCAAAATCGTATGATTTTCGGGACACCAACTTCGACACTGATGACTGGCTTCTGGTAATGAAATTCCTGTCTACTGTCATGGTTGTCCGAATGGCTCTCTAATGACGAAGATATGAGCTATTATTCGGGCAAAACTGACCTGAGAAACGTGATGTAATTCGTAGCAAACCACCTAATGGAGTTTCTTGTCTAAATAGACCTTAAGATTATGGATCTAGTAGACAGGTTGAATTCTACCTGGACTCACTTTGATTAAAAAAAAAAAAAAGAGAAAGAGAGAGAAAGAGAGAGAAAGAGAGAGAGAGAGAGAGAGAGAGAGAGAGAGGAACAGGCGAAATTATCGTTTGTTTACAAGAAAAGTATTCGGAAAGACAACTATTATAATTATGAGTACAAACACTGCAAATTTAGTGTAGGTAGGATATATTACCAGTTATCACAGTGAAATAAATATCTGGTAGACATTTTCAGCATTAATTTTTGTTTATTGAGCAGTTTATATCATTTGCCTTGACTTCTATGTTAATTCATATTACTTCTTATTGGTTATTGAAAAGGAGTTCAACGTTGTTTGACTTATATGCCTATACTCATTACTATTATCATCATCACATAAAAGTTATAAAAAAAAAAAAAAAAAAAAAAGAAAGGAATCAAGATTGTCTTTTTATTCCTTATTCTTTTTCTTGGTTTTCAGATTAACTTACCCATCTTTAGATTTCGATTTCCCAATATCCATCTAACAACATCACCTATATATAATTCGAGATGGTTTACCAGTCATGAAATATATATATATATATATATATATATATATATATATATATATATATATACATACATATATATACATATACATATATATACATACACATATTTATATGTATATATATATTTTTAATCTGTTTTGTGAATAAAGAATTCACTGTGACAAAGCATATTTTATATTATATATATACATATTCATATGATGGTTTTTACACACGAAACAGAGAAAAAGAGCGCGTGGGAAAAATAAAGAAAACAGGTGGAAATGGCAGTGAGAAACAGCCTCAATTTAACTGAATTCAAACTTGCGTGAGCTTGAATCACGAAGAACATCTGCTCTGCAAACCAGTGTCACATAAAGGAAAAGAGGAACAAATATAAAGTCATGGAAATGGGAACATTCACATATTTTCTCTTGTCTAGTGTTACACATTTAACAAAGGTTTCAAGTGTAATAACAACGCTGAGCGGTCAACTTCATAAAAATTGTCCAGTACCAAATTATGGTAATCTTTTCGAATCGCAGGCTTCCACTGGGCAACATGAAAATACAGTAAACGAGTTTGTGATGTCTGGGTAGATTTCACGAGCAACGTGCCAGTGGTCGGTTGCTCTGTTTTCATCGTCGTTCAAGGAAGCATATGATAGTGGTATTCCGTTGAAGTAATAGAATGTTCACTTTAGTGACACTGCTACCTTATTTCACGGGAAATTAAAACTATCCGCATTTTTATATGGTAAATGACAATATTTTCAGTGAAATATAAAATTTGAAGAATCAATCGATCTCAGGCAGATGCGCGGTAAAATAAGGGAGGTCGTGACGGTAACACTCCCACTTAATGGCAACTCACTCCTGTGCGTTAACAGTTTTCATTCTACGGAGAGTACCGTGCGCCACAGTGCACAGTGTCTGATATCCATTCACTGCTATTGACGACTTGAACACTTAGTCTGACTGCCACTAGGTATACACATATACATACACATATACATGCAAAGTAGACCACTTGAAAAAAGAAATTAACGATGCAGAGCGCTTCCGAATATTACATCCTATTCAAAAAGTACTTTTTGCACTGGATGTAACATACGTAAGCGCTCTGCTTTGTTAGTTTTTTTTTTTCTCCAAGTGGTCTATTTTGCATAAGTGAACACAGGTACCCACGTTCTTACTAGTACACACACACACACACACACACACACACACACACACACACACTCACACACAAACACACACACATATATATATATATATATATATATATATATATATATATATGATAAATTAATAAATAAATAACCACATGGATATATAGATTAATCAATAAAAAATAATTGTATAAATAATTTAATAAATAAATAGATAAATGACTGGATAGATGCAGTATACAGTTTCCCAAGTCTAATTGATCCTCCCTCAGTTTATTAGTCAAACAAGGGAGGATACAGCTTCACATGTCATGATTCCTGGCAAAAGTTAAGGAAAGAGGAAAGGTGTATATGTGTGCGAGAGGTTCCCCACTCCTCCCTTCATTCCCAGTTTCAACACAATCACCACATCATCAACACGTCTAACTCCATTTGTAACCTAACTTCCATCATCAACAGCGGCATAATAACTCGTCCCTCTCACAGCTACCACCACCACTATACCACCAGCAACACAACTACCCCAAACATCACTACTATCATCTCCAACGCCACTACCAGCACCAACACTAATACCAACACTACCAACATTAACGTCAACACCGATATCGACATCAACAGCAACACCAACAACAACAGGAACACCATCTCCAACACCACTACTAACACCATCAACACCACCAACACAACCACTACCATCATATTAGCATCTCTTTTACTCCCACTCCTTCAACCGCTGCCACCACTATCACCTCACCCAAGAGCACACTTGCAGTATGCATCCTCCCCGTGGTTTCGTGTGGCGACGGAGCCTGGAGGGAGAGAGCCGCCAGGATGCGCGACCCTCTGTCTAGGGAATCGCCCGGTCTTGGCTGGTCGCCTTGCCAACCCGCCCATGAAAACTGGCCCGCACAGGGGGGTGGGTTGGTTGGGGCCGCAGAGGTTTACAGAGACTTGGGGGGGTTTCAAGGGTACTTCGAAAGTGCTTGTGGGTGTCCTTAGCTTGCTTGAAGGGCCAGGGGGCAAGGAACACTTATCCAGAGCAATGTTTTACGGGCCAGTGGTTTTTGCACATATTTTCTTTCCGCAACATGAGACCAAACTTTAGAGAGAAAAATAACAGATAAAAGGGGAGAGGAGATTCTTTTTGTTTTTCAAAGAGTAGGGGATAAAAGGATCAGGTGATTGAAGTGATGGATGGGGCTGTTTGGAGAAATTCATAGGTCTAGAGAAAGCTTTTGATGATGTAGAAGAAAGGAGTCTGGAAAGTGCTGCGAAAGGATGGGAAGGTAGGAAAGGTGATAGAGATAATACAAGGTGGAAGAGGATTTGAAACAAGAATACGAGATACTAAACTGGGTGTTTAATATTTACATACATATATATATATATATATATATATATATATATATATATATATATATATATATATAAATGGGCAGTAAGTTTTCTTGTAGACATGATCGATTGAAGACCAGAGCTAATTCAATATCCACTATCTTCTTAGTGATTTTCTCAATTTTTCTAATAGTTTGTTTGATTCTTGAGGGGAGGTCAAACACAATACTTCCGAGATCCATGATGTTATTGAACGAAAAATGTAACACAAAATATAAATACAAGCTTTCGGTTGAGTCATCCAACCATCTTCAGGTAAGTGAGATTACATATACAGAACAGGAGTTTAAATACAAGTAAAAAGGGGGGAACTAGGAGAGTTAGGAGTCAGGTACTGGACGGAGGTGAGGTCTTCGTATCAACAGGACGTCGCTGGACAGCTGGTCACGGTATCCGGACGTTTGGGCCTTGTTGCCACGCAGCCTCGCTGTGTAGTTGTAAGGTACTAACTGTGTCTGTCTGTATATTAATGATAGGAGTGTATTGTGTAATGTAGTACCTTACAACTACACAGCGAGGCGTTGAGAAACGCATAGCTGAGCACAAACGAGACTTGAGGTCACACAGGACGTCTAACTCACTCGTCCAACATGCTGACCGGTCTGGACATTTGCCCCACTGGGATGGAGTCGAGGTTTTACACACGGGATTAAGGAGAGACATGAGGAAGACTGTTGAAGCTGCCTACATTAATTATTATGAAAATATCAATGACAGGGAAGGTTTTGTTTGTTTGTCAAAGGCAACAAGTAAATTAATTATAAATACAATTGGGAAACGTATGCATGATACGGGAAAGGGAATCCCCAGCCAGCCAGCGGGGTGACCTGTCCTTGTTCCCATCCTCGGATGTATAAATGTGTGATCCAACTGTTTGTAGACAGCTTACTGAAGAAGACCGAGTCGGTCGAAACGTATAAGCAATAAAAAGTTCCAGCCCATCTTCGCTTATTCTTCCCCCACCCAGTCTCTCATCTGTCTAAACCATTCATCATATATATATTTATATATATATATATATATATATGAGTGGAAGGTGGCAAGGGGACGCAGGATAAAGCAGGAGTGAATATTCTCTTACGTTTCGAAGACATCCGTCGAAACGTAAGAGAATATTCACTCCTGCATAATCCTGCCTCCCCTTGCCACCTTCCACTCATCTGTCTCCACTTTATACTACTACTACATATATATATATATATATATATATATATATATATATATAAGTCCATGTTGTCTGTACAAAATTATCAATTATGTATTATGTAGCTGTGTAAGACTGTGAATTTAATTCTTGTATACTATTCTGAAGATGACTCCCTGAAATAGAAACGTCAATAAAATACGGAAGACTATGGAAGGCTTGTATTTGCCCACCCCCCTGAAATGAGATCTACTGTGAGAAAAATTGAAAATCTCAGTAAGAAAATTAACCAGTGTCAAAATTCTGTCGTGTTTAATACAGGGTATATATATATATATAAATATATATATATATATATATATATATATATATATATATATATACTGTATATACATATATATATATATATATATATATATATATATATATATATGTATGCATAAGAAATAAAAGCAATTCATAAGACTATGATCTCTGTACAAGATACAGTAAACATAATATAAAAGGGATGGTGCACCCTGGCAACCGAGAATTCCCCCGCCCTTTCTAAGTGAGGCCAAACTACAGATACATGAGCTAATCACATAATTAACTACCGCTCGGCTGAGCTTGGGCCAAGTTCAACGAACGACCACTACCACCTGATTTTGCTCAAGCATCACGGAGAAATATCAAGTAGTTGGAATGCTGCATAGTTACTGAAATTTCCATATGAACTATTCCCATAATAGTGTATATATGTATATACATATTTTATATATATATATATATATATATATATATATTTATGTATATACACACACATATATATAAATATATATATTATATATATATATATACACACATATATATATAAATATACATATATATATATATATATATATATATATATATGTGTGTGTGTGTGTGTGTGTGTGTGTGTGTGTGTGTGTGTGTGTGTGTGTATGTATATATATATATAGATATATATAAATATATATATACTGTATATTCACAAACAAATGTACATAAATATACACTGTATACATGTATGTTAGGCTACAGAATATCTGTTTACTGGGAACCATTCAGTATCTGCTAATAAAATCACCTTTGTGTATATACTACCAATAGCTAATCACGGTGAGGATGGGTTGATTATAAAGTTCGTGTATATGTATGTAACTCGCGCATTTATATATATATATATATATATATATATATATATATACATATATATATATATATTCAAAAAATATTTCAGAGAAATGAGAGAGAAATGGGTGGGGAAGGGCAAACGAAGATGTGCTGGGAATAAAGTTTATTTCCCTAACGTTGCGACCAACTTGGTCTTTTGAAGAAGACCAAGTAGGTCGCAACGTTAGGGCAAGAAACTCTATTCCCAACACATATTCGTTTGCCCTTCCCCACCCATTTCGCTCTCATATTTATATATATATATATATATATATATATATATATATATATATATATATATATATATATATATATGCGTGTGTGTGTGTATGTATGTATATATATTAGTGAATTTAGGGAGCAGGTTTTCATCGATACATTTTCTATTAGAAACCACTGCATACTCTGCGTTGGTGATCTTCTTCTTAAGACTTTCTATTCTCCTGAGTATTTTCTTCTCTGATGCAGGGAGAGAAAATATAACATTTCCGAACGAGTCCATGTTTGGAAATAAAAACCAACATTTAACGAAGTTTCGCCTACACATTAGGCATCTTCTGGTAATTGTATTGAAGACATTTCTTACAAGAATATAAATACAGAAAAAGACATAAAGGAGAGGTCAATGGTATAAAGTTTATTTTGTCCTCTTCGTTTCTAGGGTTACAATTTTTATGGATAATGTCTTTTAAAACTTTTTCATCTTTTTTATACGCTGATGACATTGTATTCTGATAATAAACGTTTATACTATTTTTCTTACTCTCAAATTCTTTATTCTTAGTGTTGGCTTTCTCCATATTATTTTTAATTTCTTTATCGATGTCCCTCATTGCAAAGCCATTGTTAGTTAAAATTTGCTTGACTCTAACAAGTTTTTGTGTAGTAGTTGCCAATTAGAACAAATTTTAAAAGCTCTTTTGACATAGGCACGTATTACGCTCATCTTGTATTTGGAGGGACATTCACTAGAACCGTTTAGACACCTTCCAGAGTTAGTGGGTTTTCTATAGACAGTTGTGGTGAAAACGCCTTTTGTTCCATCTACCCAAACGTCTAAAAAGGGAATTTTATTATTGACGCTCCTTTCCACCGTAAAGCGTAGACAAGAATGTTCTTCCATTTTGCTTTTTATGTCATCAAGGTGTCTTTCTCCTTCTACATTTACAAAAATGTCATCTATATATCTATGATACAATTTAGGTTTAACGTTTAAAGTATCAAGGACGTGGTTCTCGAAATGGCACATACCTGTATATGCCTGTGCAAATAAAACTCCTAGAGGATTTCCCATACTAACGCCATCTAACTGGCGATAAATTCTGCCTGATGGGCATCTAAAAGGTACTTCTTGGGTACATATCTGTAACATTTTCTCCAAGACGTGACGAGGAATTTTTGGAGGGGGCAAACTGACATGGTGGAAAACGTCGTGTAAGATTATCTTAATTGTCTCTTCTACAGGAACATTCGTAAAGGGACTTTCAACATCCAGTGATGCAAGAATGCCTTGGGGTTAGAAGATGCCTAATGTGTAGGCGAAACGTCGTTAAATGTTGGTTTTTATTTCCAAACATGGACTCGTTCGGAAATGTTATATTTTCTCTCCCTGCTTCAGAGAAGAAAATACTCAGGAGAATAGAAAGTCTTAAGAAGATCACCAACGCAGAGTATGCAGTGATTTTTAATAGAATATATATATACATATATACTGTATACACGCACACACACATGCACATAAATATACACTGTATATATGTATGTTAGGCTAAAGAATATCTGTTTACTGGGAACCATTCAGTATCTGTTAATAAAATCAAATTTGTGTACATACTACCAATGGCTAATCATGGTGAGGATGGGTTGATTATAAAGTTCGTGTATATGTATGTAACTCGCGCATATATATATATATATATATATATATATATATATATATATATATATATATATATATATATATGTGTGTGTGTGTGTGTGTGTGTGTGTGTGTGTGTGTGTGTGTGTGTGTGCGTGTGTGTATGTATGTATGTACAAGAAAATATGCTCAACTTATAATCCACTTGATGACTGAGTTGGTTAAGTCGCCGACCATTTGTTACATAACAACTAGGTTGGAGTCCTCGGCCTGACAGCGTCTCAGTTTCCGAATATATTTCCATTGATCTACATACTCATGTTAGTCTCGATCGTGTTTGCAAGGAATTATAATGAAATAAGTTAACGTGGTTGACAACACACACACACATATATACATATATATATATATATATATATATATATATATATATATATATATATGTGTGTGTGTGTGTGTGTGTGTGTGTGTGTGTGTGTGTGTGTGTGTGTGTGTGAGTGTGTGTGTGTATTGGTGTGTGGGTGCATGTTTGTGTGTGTGTATTTATGTGTGCTTCTGCGTGTGTGTGCACGAACGTGCTTATACATGTATGCCGACTAGACCAAAATCTATGTCGACCGCGATCCCATCATCCCAGTTTAAATTGAATAAAATATTCTGGTATATGCTACAGCAAAATGGATACAGTGCACAGCTGTATCGAAGGGATTAAAACTTTGGGTTCGAGTAACGCCAAAGCCCATACGAAGGGATAACCTAACTCGGCACGACAGTCCCCGACGGGCTTCTCTCACCACGTTCACACGCTCTCACACACAGACACACAGACACAGACACACACACAGGTACAGACACAGACACAGACGCAGATACAGGCACAGACACAGACGCAGATACAGGCACAGACACGGACACACAAACACAAACAAAGGCACGGACACAAACACAGATACAGACACAGGCACAGACACGGACACACAGACACAGGCAAAGGCACGGACACAAAAACAGGCACAGACGCAGATACAGACACAGACAAAGGCACGGACACAAACACAGACGCAGGTACAGACACGGACACACAGACAAGGGCACGGACACAAACATAGACACAAACACAAATGTAGGCACAAATACAGGCGTAATCACAGACACAGGCTAAAACTCAGAAAGAAAGAGATAGAGATAGAGAGAGAGAGAGGGAGAGAGAGACATACAAACTAAAACGATACTCTTAGTTAAACAAAACTTTTTGTCGTTGTGGGCTAAAAAGTAAACTTACTGTAGCAGGATAATAACTACTTCGTGAAGTCCCAGCCATAACGATGGTTAACAGTTGTAATACTGAATTTTGTAGGAGTCTTGGTTCAAATTGTAAACACTTGAAGGTCAAAGATTTGCGACTACGAAAATGTAATTGCAATTTTCCAATCTTGCTAGTGAAAATACTATCAGAAATTCTAAGAGTTTTAACTATGTAAACAGGTCAGTAAGATATCAAGAATATATGTCATCAAGAATCCATGATTAATTTTAGAATTCTTGTAAAAAAAATGATTACATTAATTATTGACGAAAAAAGATCAATGTAGAAAAAATGTATTTACACAAGAGGGTGATGCTACTAAGGACAAAGGAAAAAAAAAACATCAATGAGATGACAGACGAACAAAATGGGATGGAGGAAAACTCATGAAGAAGAAAAGGTACAAAAAGAGTCAAAGCCACATCAAATAAGATAATCAATAAGAGAGAGAGAGAGAGAGAGAGAGAGAGAGAGAGAGAGAGAGAGAGAGAGAGAAGAATATCTGAGCACAAAGAGGAAGAGGAAACGAAAATAAAATAGACATCAAACAAAGCCAGATAAAAGAACGACCCATGATCAGAACAAGTGCAACAAACGATTTTAGATCCGAAATCGTGAAATGGTCTTGAAGAAAAGAAGAAAAGACAAACCCAAAACAGAAACGACAGAAACTAAAACTAGCGCATGCAAGTATTGATGCGCTAATGTCGGTCAGTTACTTGGCAACAGTTACTTGAAAGGAAATGAATCGAAGATTATATTCTTGGTTGAGACCAAGCCACTTAATGATGTTGGATACCCAACTGGGAAATGGTGAACACAGATTTGTGAGAAAAGATAAAAAAGGCTAAAGGGGACGTGCAGTAACAGCATAAGGGTGGATAAAGCAATATTGGATGAAAGTAGGTCGAGGTTACAATTCTGAAGATTATAACCTGGGGAAAATGCAAACCAGATTTAAGTTGAATATGTAACCCCAACAATTCAATGAATGAAGTTGAATATCAATTATATTACTGGACAGATACATTATTTACTTACTACAGCAAAGGATTGATCAAAAGTGTAATATCATCATGGTGGGTCACTTTCAGTGGTATTAAAAAAAGAAAAGAAAAGAAAAAAAATATATATATATATATATATACATACATATATATATATATATGAATCTTATATAAATCCTCGAAAGGGAAAGATTTATATAATGATTTTTTTCAAGAATACCACCGTAAATCTTACGGTGGTATTCTTAAAAAAAAATTCCTTATATATATCTTTCACTTCCAAGGATTTATATAAGGAATTCTTTCTTTTTAAGAATACTACCGTTTAATTCTAGGAAGGTAAATTGGAAGGAGAAAAATAAAATACAATGCCACAACAGGCTGCAGCTAAATTAAAACAGAAAGGAAACAATAACCTAGCAAAATTGGATTTACAGTTCACCAAAACACCCCATATAATTTATTCTTTGAAGTATATTTATTAAGAAGAAAAAAAACAGGGAGCGTTAAACGTTCAATTAACAGAATGAGAGGAATTACATAGACAAGGGAGAAAAAAAAAACAAAACAAAAAAAAATACTAATTTTAGTTTCGCTGAATATCATTGTAAAAACAGATTTCAAAGATTTTATTAACACAAGATACATACATATACCAAGGCTTTTTTACCCTTACAAGGGAGGTAGCCAAAAAGGAAAAGGCATAAAATCATTCCCACCAATTCCATCCCTGAATACACTCCACACCCCTCCACCCTCCCTCTTATCTTAGCACCTCCTGGATGACGGGTCATCCCTGCACCTTGTCCACTGCCCTGGGTCAGAAGCAGTGTCGCAAGACACAGCACATCCACATCAAGGCCGCTTCATTAAATCGGCGACCCCCCCTCTCCGTCCCCCCATGCATAAAAGGAGAAGACGGGGAGAAATCCCTTTGGGCTGCATCAAATTTTGCTCACACATACTACCTCACCCCCCATCCCCCCGCCCATTCCACCTCATGCATCACAACATCATCCATATACAACCATTCTCCATTCACCCCTGTCTTCTGTCCTCTCCCGTCCTTCCTCAACACAAGATAAAAAGAAAAAAAACATATTTTATGTTCTACAGTTCCAATGTAGACAAACTTGTACTTAAATGAAGGTACAATGTAGAAAAAAATAAATATATCTGAAAAAAAAAATTAAAAGAAACAGAACTCAGGAAGAATACAAATAAAACTACAATTGATTACACGAGAATCCGAAGGGAGGAGGGAGACGACATTAAAAAAGTATAATTGACTAATGTAAAAATTAATCCAAACTGTTGTACAGGTTTGTTAATAGCAAACGGAGACAGAGACAGGGAATCACCAGGGAGGGAGAGAACGCGTCATCAGAAGTTTTAAATAATGAAGAAAAGTTGCGTTTTTTTATACAAAGAAATTTTACATTGTGGGAGAAAAAATGAGAGAATGGGAATGTAGATATATTAGCGGAAGTGAAGGAAGTAATGAATTGGAGTAGAGACTACATGTGAAAGACTGTCCTTACTAGATCTCCAAATGGACACACACACACACACACACATACACACATATACACACAAAAACACATACGGCTTGATGGCGCAGTGGCAGCGATCACAAATGCTGTCACAGAGGTCCGGGTTCCAATCCCGCCCAGGGCTGAAATAATTACAGTATCGCTGCGTTGCAAGTCGTTACTCCAACTCTCGTGGACGAGGAGTTGGGGGCGTGTGTGTGTGTTAGGTCACAGCATTACCCATAGATCGATCATACGAGTTCTGAGCTCTCGTCCGGGAGATTAATGGCTGTCGATTGCGAGTCCAGCGCGTGATCCAAGACTATGGTGAAACACACACACACGCACACGCACACACACACACACACTTACATATGATGGTTGGGAAATGGATGCAAGCCATAGAGATTGGAGAGAGAGGGACTGGATTGAAGACGGTGATGTTATGTTCATGTGGTTGGCACTGGAGAAGAAGGAGTAGGAGAAGGAAGAGGAGGAAGAGGAGGAGGAAGAGGAGGGAGAGGAGGAGCAGAAGTAGCAGGAGGAAGAGGGGAAAGAGGAGGAAATTGCACAGGAATATGGATAAGAGAACTGGGTGATGCAGGGTGAGAAGGTGAAGATGGAGAAAGAGGAAGGAAAGAAGATTGAGATTCAAGAGAATGAAGAAAAGGTGGAAGAAGAGGAAGCAGAGACAGAGTAAGAAGAGGAGAAGTAAGATTGGAAAAGGAGATTGAGGGTTAAAGGAAAGGGAGATTAATAGTAGACGGATAGAGGATAAAAGAGAAAAAAGAGGCAGAGAACGGGAATGAGGGAATTAAGTTAAGTAAAGAAGTTGATGGAACGGTACGGAAGAACGAGGAGAGGGTACAGCTAAAATGGCGCAAGGGAGAGATAAAGACAAGAGAGAAAAAAGACGAGAAGGAAATAGAGCTGGAGACGAACAGGAGGAAGAATGAGGGAAAGGAGGGGGAAGTAGATGGAAGAAGGGGAGTTGAGATAGACTGACGTAGTCGAAGACCAAAGGATGTGGAGAAGAAGCAGATAGAAGCGAGAAAGTCTTAAGAGAAATGCGGGAAGAAGGGAGATGGTTGGGAAGATGTCGGAGTAAATGGAGGCATGGAGTGAATGTGGAGAGGAGGAGGAGGGCTATCAAGGAGTGCGATAGGGGAAGGCACGAAGGGGAGAAGAACGGAGAAAACTGGAGACGGGGAGAAGTGCAGATGTGTAGGAGTGTAAGAGGGGAGGAGGGGAGGAGGGGCAGAGGGGAGGAGGGGAAGAAGGGAGAAGGGGAAAGGGGGAAGGAGGGGAAAAGGGGAAGGTGGGAGGGGAGAAGGGAAAGGGGGAAGGAGGGGAAAGGGAGAAGGTGGGAGGAGGGGAAGAATGGAGGACGGGAGGAGTGTAAGAGGGGGATAGAGTATGAGGGAGGGAGGGGAAGTGGGGTGGAGGGGAAGAGGGGAGGAGAGAGGAGGGGAAGAGGGGAGGAGGGGAAGAGGGGAGGAGAGGGGAGGTGAAGAGGGGAGGAGGGAGGAGGGGAAGAGGGGAGTAGGGAGGAGGGGAAGAGGGGAGGAGGGAGGAGGGGAAGAGGGAAAAGAGGAAAAAGGGGGACGGGAAGAGAGAAGGAAGAGAGGAGGACAGGAAGGCAGGGGTGTAGGAATTGAGGAAAGGGGGATAGGAGATGGGGCAGAATGTGAGAAACGGAGCAAGGAAGGAGGGCAGGAGGGGAGAAGGGCATGAAAGTAGGAAGGAGAGGAGGAGGGGAGGAGAGGAAGAGGGGGGGGAGGAGAGGGGAAGAGGGGTCGAAGATGGGAGTGGGTGGATAAAAAGAAAACGGGACTGAAAAGAAAAGACGAAACAAAAAAAAATAAATAAAGAGACGAAGAAGGAACATTTTGAACGTTGCTGTGGCAAACTTAATGAAGTTTGTCCTGGCCGGCGGATGAGCCCCTGTGGGAATTGGCTGAGCCGGAGAACCCTTTGGCCGTCTGCCGTGGGTCCTGCCCGCTCTTCGGGACTTCGAGGATAAGCTGCTCTTGCTTTGCCCTCTCCGGTCAAGCCGCTGGATTATCGACTTAGTTTTGGCTAACACAAGTCGGTTCTCTCAATTTTTGGAGAGGCCAGCTTGCCCTCAATGGGATCAGCTATGTCATTTATGTCATTCTACTGAAGCTGAATAAAAGTACATAAAAAAAGAATGCAAGGGGTAAATGAATGAGGGAGAGATGAGAGGAAGCGAGAGGGGGAAAGATAGATAGATAGATAGATAGACATATGGATAGATAGATATGTGGATAGATAGGTATATGGATAGATGGGTAGGTATATATACAGCTTGATATATATATATATATATATATATATATATATATATATATATATATATATATATATATGTATATATATGTAGTGTGTGTGTGTGTGTGAAAGAGAGAGAGAGAGAGAGAGAGAGAGAGAGAGAGAGAGAGAGAGAGAGAGTGAGAGAGAGAGAGAGAGAGAAAGAAAGAGAGAGAGAGAGAATACGAAGAGGAGAAGAGGAACATAGGGGGAAGGAAAGGAAGAAGTAGGTTCTTGAAGGAGCGAGGGAGGGAGGGAGTGTCAACTGCAGGGTTTTCTCTTGAGAGGGGGAAAGAAGGGCTCTGGTAGGGAGGAGATAAAAGGTGAAAGGGAAGGGAGGAAATGAAGAGGTACTAAAAGGAAGTGGAAGACGGAGGTCGATGAAAGGAGGAAGAAGGAGAGGAAAGAAGAAAAGAAGGAGGGAAGGAGGGATGTACCGGGTGGCTACAAGAAATGAAATCAAATGGTGGGAAATACACGGTAATCACTGATACCACTGACAACTAATGCGTGTGTATACAAAGAGAGCTGGCTCTCAACTGACGCCAAGCCGCCAATTGGCGCCAAAAGACGCGCATCGTATATGCGATATCCAATATAATTACAATATACACTATGATTACACATAATTACAATAAATAATAAAACAACAAACAACAAAACATATGACAATTTTATAAAGAGGGGGAAACATATAATTCCCCAAATAAGCAACACACCAATACAATGTACAATAATAATGGTATGATATACAATCATACCACGCTGACACGAGGGAGGAAATGAGTGAATAAAGAAGGAATGGAGTACGGAAAGAATAAGAAAAGAAAAGAAAGAGGAAGGGAGGGAAGGAGGGAAAGGCAGGAGGGAGGAGGGAAAGAAGGAAGAGAGGGAACAAGGAAGGTAGAGGGTGAGGAAGAGAGGGAGAGATGGAGGGGTGGAGAGAAATATGGAGGTTTCGGATAAATGAGGGAGAATATGGAGGTGACACAGACGGAGCGGGTTGGGGGGAGGGGGGACGATAGGGGAGGGCACCTATGAAGGAAATGACAACAATAGATATTACGACAGAAGAGATTTAGGGGAGGAGGGAGAGGGAGGGAGGAAGGGAGAGGATGGGAGGGAGGGAGGGAGGAGGGAGGGAGGGAGGGAGGGAGGAGGGAGGGAGAAGGAAAAGAAAGGGAGAAGGAAAAGGGAAGGAAGAGAGGAACGAAGAAGAATCAATGCGCAAGGGTGATACATGGGTAGGTTTGGAGGGGGGAAGAAGAAGAAGGAGCAGGAAGGGGAAGGAGGAGAAGGTGGAGGTTGAAGGAGGAGGAAGTGGAGGAGGAGAAGAGAGATGTGACAATGCCAAATATGCTGAGCAAAAGTTCTTCAATCCTCGGGCCAACGCTGAGCTGCTTAAGAAAAAAAAAACTTTTGTTGTCAGCGGAAGAAAATAGGCTTAATATATCAAAGGACTCAGGAAATAAACTCAAATTATTTCACTTGACGCTTCAGGTGAAGCCAGGGATGCCTCAGAAGTGAATAAACCCGTCCCTCGTTAATTAGAGGAAGAAGAAGAAGAAGAAGTGAGAAAAAGAAGAAGAAGAAGAAGAAAAAGAAGAAGAAGAAGAAGAAGAAAGGGAGTAAAAGAAGAAAAAGAAGAAGAAGAAGAAGGAGAAGAAGAAGAAGAAGAAGGGAGAAAAAGAAGAAGAAGAAGAAGAAGAAGAAAAATAAAATAGAATAACTGCATGAATGGGGTTAGCGGGGAACCTTGGGTCCGTCCCTCGACCCAGCAACGTCTTTTCGATAAGACCGGATTCCCCTTTCAAGAAGAACTCGCCGCCGTCGTCATCGTGATGTCATAGTTCCCGATGTCCCTCCCATACGAAGTACCTCTCTTCCCTTCCCCCTCACCAATGAAAAGGTTATTAGTAATAGGCTTGTACTCCTACAGCTTCCTCCTCTTCTTCCTCCTCCTCCTCCACCTCCTCTTCTTCTTCCACGTCCTCCGCATCTTACTCAAACTCATTCAATCTCAGACTCCTTCCTTTCTCTTCTTGCTCCTAGACCCTCATCTCTCGTCTCCTTTCACCTGTACAACCTCGCTTTTCTTCTTCTCCATTCTCTTCTGTCTAGAATTTCCTTTCATTTGCTCCTTCCTCCACTTCTGCGTGGTCCTCCTCAAGGCGACTTCGGGGAAATTCTCAGTTTGGCGAGTCGGGTCCAAGGGGATACTTAATTACTTCCTGCGACGTCTTGGGCACCGAAAGGCCCCATTGTTGTCCTCCTCGTAACCACGATGCCTCTCCTGGGGAGGGAGACCCCCGCAGTGCCAATCGAGGTCGCGCCCATCGAGGGTGGTGGGTGGGGTGTCCTCCCTCCTCCTCTCCTCTCTCCTCCTCCCACCCGTCTCCGCGTTTCTTCGCCCTTCCCTACCACTTTCTCTCTCTACGCTCTCCCCTCAACACGCGTCCGGTGAGCATTTTTCTTCTTACCAGTTCCTCAATTTGTGACGCATCTTATTGCGACGTCAGCGATCAGGGTGGTAGATTCAGCTTCCTTTCCTTCCTGTACCTTTGTCTCCTCTCACTTCCCCTCTTCTCCCCACGCCTCCCCTACCCTCCCGTCCTCCTCCCCTCCCCTTTCCCCTTCTCCTCGTCGCTAACCTGTTCTGTCCTACACCGCCCTTCTCTTGTTCACATTTCTTTACTTACTTCTTTTACCCTCCTCTTTTCTTCCCTTCTCTCTAGTTCCATTTTTCCCTTTCTTTTCTCTCGTCATTTCTTTCCTTTCTTTGTCTCCTTTCTTGTCCTTCGTTTGACTTTCTTCCCTATATTCCCCTCCTTTTATCTTCCCTTCTCTCTAGTTCCATCCTTTCCCCCTTCTTTTCTCATATTGTGTCTTTCATTTCTTTGTCTTCTTTCTTGTCCTTCATTTGGTTTTCTTTCCTATGTTCCCGTATCCTCTTCTTCTCTTCCCTCTTCTCCTCTTCCATTCTATTTCTTTCGCTTCAATTCCTTACCCGATCCTTCATTTCAACTTCTTTCTTTCTCCAACCTCATCAATCCCTTCTGTCCCATTCAATCCAGACTTCACCTCACCTCTTTTTCGGTTTCCTCCTTCCTCTCCTCCTCCTCCTCCTCCTCTTTCTCTCTCCTCAGTATCCCGTCTGATTCCCTCCTCTTCTCATCACTCCTTTGTCTTCCTATCCTTATTATTCTCTCTTCTTTCTTCCTCTCTTTCCCTCTTCCCCTCTCCTTTTTCCTTCCCCTGCTCTCTATCTTCTCTCTTCTCTTCCTCTTTATCTTTCCTTATCATCTCATTTCTTTTTCTTATACTCTCTCCCGTCTTCATATCCACTATGCTTTCTTCCTCCTTCCCTTTCTTCTTCCTTCCTCCTCCTCCTCCTCCTCCTCTTCTTCCTGAAACTCCTCACCATGAGTGACTCTGCTTTTCTCTCCTCTTCGCTGATTTCTCTCCTCTCCTCTTTTCTCCTCTCCTTACACTATTGCCCCCACCCCCCTCCGACTCTCACCATTCTCTCCTCTAGCTTCTGTACTGTCTTCTCCTTTCTTCTTCTTCTCCTCCTCCTCCCACTCCTCCCCTCTCGGTCCCCTCCTCCCCTCTTTCTCTTCTTCGTCCCGTTTTCATGCTCACTTCATCTCGTTACACTTCACTTCCTTTCGCTTTGATGTACATTTCCCCTCCTTTCCCCCCCTCCCCTTCCCTCCCCTCCCCCTTCTGCTCCCCTCTGTACCCTCTCCTCCTCCTCCTCCCTTCCCTTCCTTCCCCCTTTCTTCCTTCCCTTCCTCCCTATCTCCCTACACAGTTCCCTTCTTTTTTTCAACCCGGATCGTAATTCCTTGTTTTCTCGCTTCTTTCCTTCTTCCTCTTTATTCTGTTCGTTATTTCCTCTCGTCTCTTTCCTTTCCTTTCTATGTCCTTTCTTCCTCGTGCTCCCTACGCGCGCCTTTCCCTTTCCTTATTTCCTTATTAGGGGGAAAGGGCCTTCTGGTATGTGTATGTGTACGAGTATATACATTTCCTTTCTGTTCAAACCTTCCTCCTTCGTTCTCATCTTCTGTACTTTGTTTCGTCTCTCTGTTTACTGGACACCTTTTCCTGTTTGCTCTCTTTCTTGCTCTCTTTCCCTTCCTTTACTGCACTTCCTCTCATGTATTTCCTCTTTTTTATTCTCTTTTGCCTCCACTTCTCACTACACTTCCTCTTTTCTCAGCTGCATCTCTTCGATTTTCTTCCTTTCGTCTTCTCTTCCTTCCTCCTTACTTCCTTTCCTTTTTCTTCTCATCTCCTTCCTTTTCTAACCACCCCTTTAATTTCAACCTCTTCATTACCTTTCCTTCTATATAAAAAAAAAAAAACAAGTTGGCTTCATAGTTTCTCTTTTCGTTCCTTGTATTTCTATTACTTCTCTATGTTTCTCTTATACATTTTTTTTACCTATACTTTCAAATGATATTCCATCGCTCTCCTTCCCTTCAATTCAGGTCCATTCAAATTCTATTCCTCACTTTATTTTCCCTCTCTACCCCATATTTTCTGTATCGTTCTATCCCTTTGATTTTTTTTTCTTCTATCATTTCCCTTTTCTTTACTTTTCTTCTTTTCCTGTCCCTTCCCTTGCCTTCTCTTCCCTTCCTTTCCCTTTCCTTCCTTTCCTTACCCTTCCCCTCCTTTCCCTTCAATTCCCTATCCTTCACCTCCTTTCCCTTCCCTTCCCTTCTTTACCCTTTCCTTCCCTTCCCTTCCTTTCCCCTTTCCTTTCCTTCTTATTTCATCTCACCCCCTCCTTCCCCTTCCCTTCTTTTCCTTTCCCCTCTTTGCTTCTCCATCCCCTCCTCTCCCTTCCTCTCTCTTCCTTCACGCGTTTTTTCTCCCTTCCTCCTTCCAACTTCTCTCTCTCTCTCTCTCGATTGCAATACCCTCTCTCTTCTAGCTCTCCTTCCCCCTCCATTTCCCTCTCCTCCCTTTCCCTCTCTTTTGTATTTATTTATTTTTCTTTAGTCTCTTGTTACAGCCTTTCCCTTTTACTTCTCTTCCCTGGTCCCCTCTTTATCGTCCTTTATTGCAACTCTCCCTTCTTCCCCATGTAATCTAAGCTTCCTCTCTTTCCCATATACATTGTCTTCCTCTTTTCTTTCGCCGCCTATCTGGCCCGCTATTGCGCTGCACAACACTTTGCTTCTTCTTTACGCTACACTCTCTCGCTTCTCCCCCCTCTTCCTCTTCCTCTCTCTCTCTCTCTCGTTTGAACAAATATCCATTTTAACACACGTGTATGTGTGCGGGCATGGAAGCTCGCGCGCACACACAAACACAAACAGAAAGACATACACACACAAACACATACACACACACCCACGTACGTACATACATACATTACATATATATATATATATACATACACATACGTACGTGAATACATATCGGTATATACTATTTATATATATATATATATATATATATTCATATATATATATATATATATATATATATATATAGATATGTATACATATATATATATATAGATGTATATATATATAATGTGTGTGTATATATATATATATATATATATATATATATATGTGTGTGTGTGTGTGTGTGTGTGTGTGTGTGTGTCTAAATATATATATATATATATATATATATATATATATATATTATATATATACATATATATATACAATATATATATATATATATATACATATATATATATACATATTATATATATATATATATATATATATATATATATGAGCGTGAGTGTGTGTGTGTGTGTATGTATATATATTTGGACTTTGTAGCATATTTGATGCGGTAAGATACATGTTCCATTTTATATGTTTCATACTGCATATTGCATGTTTCATGTCACATCTTGCTTGTTGCGTTTACGGGTTTCCTGTTGTAGAATCCAAGATGTATATTACGCGTTACGTGTTCCCTGCTGAGAAGATGAATGTTGCATGTTGATTGTTGCGTTGTGTATGATGCGTCCTGTTTATTGGATGTTACATGTTGCGTGTTCTGTTCTGTATGTTCCGTGCTGAATTTTGTGCATAACATTTTGTGGGTTGCTTGGTAGTTGGTGCTGTTGCATGTAACGTTTTTTTACATATTGCATGGTGCATGTTACATATTGCATACTGTATGTTGCATTGTGTGCTGCATGTTGCGTCTTGAAGCTTACATGTTGCATGTTGTGTATATTTTCCTTTTTATAAGTTGCACGTTGCGTATTGTATGTCGCATGTTGCAAGTTATGTGATTCACCATGGTCTTGGATCAAGTGTTGGACTCGTGATCGACAGTTATTAACATTCCGGGTGAGAGCTCAGAGCTCGTATGACCAATCTATGGGTAACGCTGTGACCTTACACGCACACACACCCCAACTCCCCGCCCACGAGAGTTGGAGTAACACCCCACAGCGAAGCGATACTGAAATCATTTCAGCCCTGGGCGAGAGTCGAACCCGGACCGCCGTAGTGGTGTATAATACATTATGTGTAATACATTATGTGTTGCATGTTGTTTGTTGCAAGCTGCGTTTTGAGCATTGCATGTTGAATGTTGGATATTATATATTGAATACTATGTGGATTCTGTTGCCTTTTTGTGTGTTAATTGTTATATTCTGTCGATTGTTACGTGTTTTATATTACGGGTCAGGTTTTGTGTGTTGCATTTTTGGAGTTTAAATATACGTTTATATTCAAATTAATCACCACCTCATTTTACTTCTCGCTATAAGCCATTAGGAAGTATTGACTCTAAATAGGCAAAAGCACGATCGAATTGCAAATGACATAAGTATCGACATTATGCTTTTACAACGAACGTGCGCTAGCATGCATTTTGTTTATAAACATATTCCTTACTGAGCTCTCCTAGTGGAAGGTTCTGTTTGCTGCCGGACAGATACTAGACGACAGTGACGGCAGCCGTCGGGTATTTGGGCATTGGGGGATTTTAACTATCTTCCCCGCGCATAATAACCGCCTTTTTTCTCATCTCAACTCAGACAATAATCTGTTTGTATTCCATATAAATCCTCGATGCATTAAGCATGTTTTTAATGGTTTCTATCGGAAACTGAGTAAACAAGATTTATCATTGGTTATTGTAGTCCAGAGCAGCTGGGCTTAAACATTCACCATAGTCAGCGAGGCGTGGATACACGTATATGCTGTATACACACACACACACACATATGTATATATATATATATATGTATGTATAGAGAGAGATGGAGAAAGAGAGAGAGAGAGAGAGAGAGAGAGAGAGAGAGAGAGAGAGAGAGAGAGAGAGAGAGATGGAGAAAGAGAGAGAGAGAGAGAGAGAGAGAGAGAAAGACGGACAGAAATAGAAACAGAGAGAAAGAGGGCGCGGTGAAGGTTGAGAGAAAATATTATGTGCAATTGCATTTATATGCGAGTACTTACTTCTGTATAATTACTTAGGTGTACGAGTATATCAATTTGTATAAGTGCGAGCTGCTACTGTGCACCGGGGGGTGGGGGTGGGGGGGGGGCTGTTGAGCATGGTAGGTATTTTCATACATGTACTCTCTTTAGCCTCCCACCCTCTATAATACTCGTATGAGCCATCCACCTGTCCTGTGTCTTTGGCCCTTCCCTTTGTATCTCCCCTTGCCTTTAGGCTTTACGGTCTTCGCACTTCTTTATCCCCTCATTGCTTCCCTACCCTCCTCTCTTCTCTCATTTCCCCTCAGTCTTTATATCCTCCTCCCTCCTCCTCCTCCTCCCTCTCCTTCCATTACTCTATCTCTTCCATCCCTTTCTTCCCTTTTTTTTTTGTTCTTTTCCGTTTTTCCTCTACCCCTCACCAGATAAGTTTTCTACTTTTATTCTTTTCTTTCTCTCAATTCCGCCCCCCCCCCTCTCTCTCTCTCTTTGGTCTACGTGCTGTCTCTTTCATATCCTCTCTTTTTTCACACTTCTTTTCCTTTACTCTCCTGGTATTTGATCTTTTTCTCTCTTCTTTCCCGATTCTCTCCCTTTGGGTTCTTCCCCTATCCCTTTTCCCCCTCCCTCTTACTTACTTTCCCTGTTTTATCCTTTCCCTAATCGCCTCACCATCATCCCTTTCCCTTTCTCTCGCATTGTCCTCTCACCTAATCTTCCTTCTCCCTCGCTCTTCCATTTCGCTTTCTGACAATATATCCTCCTCATTATCCTCATATTAGTCTTCCTCATCCTCATCCTTATCCTCGTTCTCATCCCTATGCTCCACCTTCTTCCTTCCTCTCCTCCTCCTCCTCCTCATATTCGTCTTCCTCATTCTCATCCCTATGCTCCCCCCTTCTTCCTCCCTCTCCTCCTCCTCCTCCGTCTTCTTCCTCCTCGCCCGTTTTTCTTCTCCACATCCGTCGGGGCCGTTCCTGAAATCACCTTATTTACTTCACCATCCGTCCATTAATCTTCGCAGCTTACGTAATTCTCTTTTCCTCTCCTCCTTCTCCTCTTCCGTCTTTTTTTTTTCTTCATCTAATAGTTCTCTGCTTCCTTTACTTCCTTTTCTTTGCATTTTTTTGCTTATCACTATGATTATATGAATTTTTTTATTTATCTACTATTATTTGTATATCATTATTATTGTTATTTTCTGCCGTCACCATTGTAAATGTTGTTTTTCTAATGCTATTATTAGTGCTGATATGAATTATTTCATCTTCATGATGATGATGATGATGATGATGATGATGATGATAATTATGACGCCGCCGCCGACGACGACGACCATCATCATCATTATCATAATCATCATCATCGTCATGAGCATCATGGTCATCATGATCATGATCATGATCATCACCATCATCATCATCGTCACTGTTGTATCAGGCTCCTCTTTAATAGCAACAACGCAAACAGCTACAAACAGCAGCAGCATTAGTGCATATCAAACTCTTCCCTACAGACCTGAAGTAAACTAAATTCCTGATATAAATTCTAATGAGCTCTTTTAGAACAACACTTTGACTATTGATTTGTACCTCCCAAGTGAATAGAGTAGCCGAGAAGGATTAAGAATTGAATATTGATGACCCAGATTATGCAAAAGGAGTTAATCGAGAGTGATTCATCAATTTGAATAACGAGGGAGTCCCCTCTTGTGAACAAGATAACATGACGTCAACCCGAACGAAACAAGCAAAACACGTGGGGAGCTCACGAGATGGGGAGTCTGGCTATGTACACTCTGTTCGAAGAGGCTCCGAATCATACCATGCGTCTAAACATGCTCTGACATTTTAATCAGTGTTTATATAGAGTGTTGCAGCTGGAATGGCAAGAAAGAAGTGAGAGGGGAACAAGTGTCCATTAAATCTGATCTCCTATTGGAGAAAAAAACAAACAAAAAAAAACAAAAAAAAAACTGGAATATATTCCATGATGCTGAAAAATGCTTGTGACGATGCTCGGTTGTTATCGCCAACTTGATGGAAAGGCATCGGTGGAAAGTGAGGAATAATTAATCAGGAAGGGCCTCGTAAACAGAAATGACAGATCACTCCACTTGTTAGGCCTTGAAAATTCGCTGGAAGAAATATACAGTGTCTCTACTTAACCGTAGTGACTTAATCCGGTCTCTTAAAGTTTTAGGAAGAGGGCGAAGTGCATAGAAAGTGTACAAATTGTCAATTTATTATTATTTACTATTTACCATTTTGTTTATTATTCAACTATACTTATGAATTTATTTATGCATTTTATTTATTCACATTATTATAGTTTTCATTTATTCATTTATTATTATGATTTCTTTTTCGCATCCGACCTAGATATGGACCAAAAGGTCTCCTGTCGGCATACTCCTCCTATGTAATCTTTGTAATCCTTTGAGTGGCTATGGCTGTGAACGGAACATAAGTGTAACAAATCCAATTGTACTGATTAAGTGCCAGTGATGGAATACGACACTGGTATACTGCACCTCTGATGTCCACCTCTGTAGAGATTTTGGAAAGCCATGAAAATGCGACATAAACAATCCTAGTACCTTAAACTACGGTTACACTAGTCAACGAAATGGTTGGATTCCAACTATTCAGCTGAATTTCGTCCATTTGGTTAGTGTAATCATAGGTTTAAGCTACGGTTACACTAACCAAATCCTCCAACCTTGGACGAAATCCAACTGAATCATTGGAGTCAAACCATTCCGTTGACTAGTGTAACCGTAGCTTTACTGGGGTCAAACCAGAGAAAACCTTAACATTCAAGGCAGAATGTTGCCCACTGCTCCACATGAGCTCCTAAACAATTAAAAGGGTATGTTTTGTTTAGTCCAGTTGGTCCTATCTTTTCTATACCCCACGCTCCCTAGAAAATGTTTTATGAAGTCTCGCACCTCCTACAAAAGTATCACATTTGAAAAAATATACATATAGAATAAAAATTCTAATATCTTCTGTATTCTTTTCTTTGAGAATAAACACCTTGTGAGATCGAAACCTTTATTGGTACTACGTTTCGCTTGTTACAGTTTTTTCAAGTACAGACATGACACACACTCTGAGCACATATAAGCCAACAGGGAAGGAACTGGGAGAGGTTATCGGGGAGGGGTGGGTGGTAGGTGGGCAAACAAATTTAGAAGACAGGCTTTTGGATCAGTGTTTACAAATGCAAATTATATTATATTGAGCGATTAGAAATAAATTGAAAACAATAAAAATCAATCATGATCGAGGACATTAAACTTGATGAGTTCTTGCTTCTTATTTATGACTTTAGGGGTTATACCAGGATATGTAAAACAATAGAATATAAATGTGCTCAACACAATAAAACTCTTCTAAAGTGTTAGTTAATGATTTTATTGGAATCCAGAGAATGGCTTGGGAACCCCTAATCTAGACTTTGGAAAGGCTTTTGGTACTGTCGCTTTACATGGACTAAAAGGTAACCTGCTCAACTGGATTAACACTTGGTTAAGCAATCTTAAACAACGAGTTAGTCTGAAAGGCAAAACTTCTATCTGGAAGGATGTTGCGAATGGAGTTCTTCGTTGTTTCTTTCTTGGACCACTTTTGTTCTTAGCATATCACTGACTTGGACCATAAACTAAAATCTACTACATTAAATTCTATTGTTGATACTAAGTTGCGCGTTGATTATTTTTTGGTGGAAGTTAAGTTGAGAGTGAAGTTTAGGTGGAGAAAGATGAAAAGGGCAAAAGGTAGAGAGGTGCTTAGAGTACATACATACATATACCAAAGCTTTTTCCCCCTTACAAGGGAGGTAGCCATAAAGAAAAAGGCATAAAATTCCCACCCATTCCACCCCTAAATACACTCCACTCCCCTCCACCCTCCCTCCCATCTTAGCACCTTAAAGTAAACTATTTAAATGAGAAAGAAAAGAACCATGAGTACCAGGAGAAGCTGAAAGAAGTATGGGAGGTGGTATAGGACAGAGTAGAGGTAGGAGTGAAGGAAGAATGGAAGTGTTTCAAGGAGCGAGTAACAAAGTGTGCAAAGGTAATATGTGGAACAAGGAGGATGGGAAGGAATAGAAGGAAGGGTAGTGAGTGATGGGATGATGAAGTGAAGAAGAATGTTGAAGAGAAAAAACGAGCATTCATGGACTGGTTGCAAAGCAGGACGAGAAAAACATAAAAAAAAAAAAGATAAAAGAGACAGAAGGAGAGCAGATGTAAAATGGGGGAGGACAAAAAACTTTGAAAATAATAAAAAAGATGTTTTGGAAATAAGTTAAGAGAGGAATGGGAGGCGAGTCAACTAGGGAAGAAAAGGTAAAAGGCGCAGATGGACAGATGTTAATAAAATAGGAGGCGGTAGAGGGAGGGATTGGTGGTAGCAGTGAGAGGCGATAAGAAAAATGACGGTGACGGGAGAGGAAAATGGACGAGAAATAAGAAAGTATGAGATGTTAGTAGTTCTGAAAAGGATGAGAGCAGGCCAGGCAACTGTGTTAGATGGGTGTCATGCGGAGTGTCTGAAGAATGAATGGTGGACTTTCTAGTGAGGCTGTTTAATGTGTGTCTAGGGGAGGGTAGAGTACCAGAGGACTGGAGGAGTACCTGTGAGTGTAGTGGTTTCAGAGGGATCAGTTTGTTGAGTGTATTTGGGAAAACTAATGGGAGGGTTTTAGCTGAGAGGATTAGGAGGGGATCAAAGAGAGTAAGTGATGAGGTAAGGGTTGGGTGGATCAGATTTTTGTAGTAAGACAGATATGTAATAAAACTTTAGGAAAAGGTAAGGATTTTTTTTTTTTTTTTTTTTTTTTGGGTGGTGGGGGCCTTTATGAGTTTGGAAAAGACTTAAGATAAGGTAGGCAGGAAGGCACTGTTTTTTCAGATATATGGGATTGAGGAAAGCTAATAAGGACAGTCAAGAATTTTTACGAGAGCAGTAGAGCCTGTGTTAGAACTGGAAAAGGAGAGAGCGAGTGGTTTGAGATAAATATGAGATTGTGTAAGGGATGTGTCATGTCACCATGGCTGTTCAATTTATACATGGATGGGATGGTGCGAGATTTAAATGCTGGGGCAATGACCAAGGGACTTTCGATGGTTAAAGAAAATGGAGAATAATGTGAGGTGAGCCAGTTGTTGTTTGCTGACGACACTGCACTTGTGGCAGGGTCAGAGGAGGGTTTAAAAGAGTTAGTGATAGAGTTTGGGAAGGTATGCAATAGGAAAAAGTTGAGGGTAAATGTAGGTAAAATTAAGGTAATGAGATGTATAAGGGGAAAGGATAGCAGCGAGTTGGAAGTAAATTTTATAGGAGAAAGGCTGGAGGAAGGTATTTGGAGCCGCATGTAGCAGGAAAGGGAGGAGTGGAGGTAGAAGTAAATTGTAGACTGAGAGAAGCAACTAAATGTCTTGGGAGGATTAAAGTGTCATGAGAAATAGCCATTTCGAGAGGGATGCAAAGAAGAGACTATATAAAGGAGTGATTATGCCTACGGCATTGTATGGAGCAGAAACTTGGAATTTAAAAGAGACATAAAGTTAAAAGTTTAAATGTGCTTGAGAAGAAATGCCTCAGAAGTATGGTAGGGGTTACAATGTTGGATAGAGTGAGAAACGAGAAGGAGGAGAAGGAGAGCTGAGGTGGAAAAGGAGATGGCAGAGAGAGCTGATGAAAGAGTATTGAGATGGTTTGGACACATAGAAAGAATGAGTGAAGAATGATTAGTAAAAGATATGTGGAAGGTAGAGGTGGAAAAAATGAACTTGGGGGGGACGATCGAGGATGAGATGGAAGAATGGGGTGAGAAAGGCGTTGTGAGAGCTCTTTCCTTGCGACAAAGTACCCCTAAATATGATAAGACACAACACTTTTTATAATAGGCATACCGCTGATTCCATGATTTGTGTCCCTACGCGTGATAGAATTTCATTACCATTGACAGCAGGAATGTGTTTTGTTATAAACATCTGTAATAACACGACATTACTTTTGATGATTTGACAGTAAATGTACTCGGAATAGTACACTATCACAAAGACACCTTCAACTGGACAATACTACACATGATAGTACAAAATAACTATGGGTGATATTACACTAGAACTGGATTTATTATTATTATTATATGTAGTATCTTTGATTTTACAGTCGAACTTCTGGTATGTATTTTTACTTGAGCTAAATTACTGCCCTTAATGATAATTTTTTCACATTACTAGTGATAATTCGTCTTTGTCTGTGCTAAAACATCAACTCTCCTTTTCATATCACCACATATGAGAGCACTTCACTGTGATAACTTTCTGCTATAGCACATCACTACTTGATAATCATCCCACTACCAATGATAAGTCACTTCTTCGGCAAATTTTCAGCCACACATGATTGTGTCTCACAATCTGTAATAACTTTCAAACAACCCGTGATAGTATGCCATTTATCTGATCCTTTTTTCAACCCTTTGTGATATCACGTTTCGACCTGTGATAACATTGCAACAGCCTCTGATATCATGCCACGACTTGTGTTAACTCTACACCCACGTATGATGGCATGGAGCTACTTGTTATTGCCTTTGTCCCTTCTCCCGTGTAGCAATGCCGTTCTCTTCCACCTTCCAATTACACTCTCTTATTCTTCTTTTTTATCTGCGAATATTCGCTTTTATTATCAGTTAGCGTTTCGTCTCTACTTCGTCCCCTTTATTGTGCTTCTCGACGTTTGTCATCATTTTTCCTTCGTTTCCAGTCCTCCTCCTCCTCCTCCCCTCCCTCCTCTCCTCCCTCTGCTTCTCCCCTCCTCCTCCTCCTCCTTCTCCTCCTCTTTCTTCGCTCCTGCTCGTTTTATCCCTCCCCCTCATTTTTACTCTTTCTTCTTCTTATTTGTTTCCTCTTCCTCTCCTCCTCCGTACTTATTCCTTTGTTTTCATTCCTCTTTATCCTTTTCATCTTCGTTCTACTCCTTCCTCTCCTTTTTTCCCTCTTTTTTTCTTTATTCGCCCCTTTCTTCTCCTCTTCTTCCTCCTCCACACTTGTCTTTCTTTTCCATAACACCTTGTCTTTTTTCCTTTCTTCTTTTTCTCCTCTTTATCTTCTTATTTTTCCTGTTTTTTTTTATCTTTTCCTTCCCCACCCTTCTCCTTTTCCACACCTCTTCACTTTTTTTTTATATTTTATTTAACCTTTTTACGTCTCCACCATTTTTTCTTCTTCTTTTGTCCTTTCTTCTTCCTTCTCCCCTTACTCCCCCTCTAATTTTTTTCCATTCTTCCTTGTTTTGTTCCTCGTTCTTGCTCCCTTTCTACATCCTCCCCGTTCTGTTTCTGTTTGTCCATCTCTTCCTCCTCCTCTTCCTCCTCCTTCTCCTTTGTATTGTTAACTCCTTGCTTGACTCCTTTTGCCCTCTCTTACGTTTTTTCTCTTTCTGTTTCTTCTTCCCTCCTTCGCTCCCTCCCTCCCTCCCTCCCCCTTACTTCTCATCCCGATGGTTTTAAATCTTTTAATTCGTTTTCTTGTTTGATGATTTTTCTGGTCTTCGTCTTTTTCTTTCACGTCCTGAGTCTTTGCAACATTCCAGAAGTATCAGTTCAACTTTTCTTTCCGTAATTTTCCAAGCCAGCTTAATTAGATTTTCTTACCTCTAACTCATTTTCATTACCAGTCATTACTATACCATTACTTTGATTTCGTTGTTCTTTCTTCATACTTGTTTCTAAATACTGGCCCTTTGCACATTCTAATTCATTTGTTTGATTTTATTACTCCGTGATACATTTTAATTATCTCGTGCATTTTCAAATTACTATACTCAACCCTTAGATTGTTTTGATTAACTCTGTGTTACTTTCCTCTGTACTGTTGACTCTTTCAGTTAAATGAATCCTTGATTAACTTTGCTTTGATCAAGGCCAGATGATTTGATTCAGCTGAGGGTGGAAGATCGTACCGGGTCGGGGAGGGAGTGGGAGTTGAGGTGGGAGGTAAAAGATTCTCCACATCTTGACATATTTTGTTGTTTTAATTATATTTTGATGACTCTTGACATAAGGCTTCATTTCCACGTATGATATGGTTAGAAACATCTAGCAATTATTTCATCAGCAAATGACTTCTTGATGAGGCGATCGCACGCAACGTGCCAGAATACATACATACGTGCATACACACATACATACATACATGCATGTATACATATACAATGAAGTTCCGATTACCCGGTGTCTGATATAACGGCACCTTTTGAGAAACCCTATTAATAAAATTATATATATAAACATTAATACCCGGAAATGCCGATATTTGAATTATATGCGCGCTCTCGGCATCCTAACTACACGGGTAGAAGAACAACGCTCTAGCGTCAGTCGTCCGAACTACTGTGAAGCGCTTTCTGCTTCGCCGCCATATTACTTGTTGCATCCGCCTCGTTACAGTCTTCTCCTTATCTATTTGCATCGGCGTGTCTGTGCTAGGTACTGTATCTCACCATTGCCCCACCGCAGAATAAGATCATGGAGAAGAGAAAGCGCTTTGTTCTGACGCTCCCGAAGAAAACTGAGCTCGTAAAACGGATGGAGAAAGGAAAAAGCCGAAACAAGTTGTTGGCGGAATTCGGTGTGAGTTCGTCGACGCTGTACGATCTCAAGAAACAGAAAGATAAGCTCCTGTCTTTCGTTGCTAACACGGAAGTCCCTACATCGCTAATTGATGAGAGGAAGTCGTTGAAGAGACCTAAGATTGACGAATTGG
>NC_134811.1:12531163-12541163 GCF_046742065.1 Oratosquilla oratoria
CACTGATCGCACTTTATGTCCGTTAACAAAACGAAACAGCATATATTTTTCCAGTCATTTTGCATTGCTCCTTCGACGACATTCTACATTACTAGATTTAATCCGTGAAACGCTGGCTAAAACAGACTCTGAAAATTGCGTCAACGAAACAAAATGTTTAACACTTTCAGCATGAGCTCCCGCCTTAAGTTGGAGAAAATGGTCTGCTGTTATTCAGAACAATTCTGAAATCTGCATCATCGTAGCAAAGTGGATGAGGGTGTTAAATATTCATTTACACGTTTCTAAACTATTGTAGTCGTACGCGCTGCTGAATTTTGTACCAAATTTACCACAAGTGGATCATCGTTGTGGAGGCATCGCCCTTGCATATAATACGAAAGATTTTGCGCTCACCGTATTTCCCTAAGTCACATAACAAATATTGTTGTACACATACGTACACGCACACGTAAACACACACACACACACACACACACACACACACACACACATACTGTATATACACGCGCAAAAGCACATATACACGTAAAAACACACATACACAAATGAAAATACCGTACATGTAAAGATACATATACATACACACATACACACATACATATATATTTACATACATACATATATGCATACACCATACACACAAACACACACACTTGCAAACAGTCACACATACACACACGCGCCCGCCCAAATACACACGGAATACATAAACAAAAACACACTTGCAAAAATACACAGATACAATACCCACACGCATGTACTACACACACAAAATAACAGACACACAAACACACACACAAACAGGCGAGGTTGGTAGAGTCCCCGATTGTCACTACGGCGGTCCGGGTTTGAATCCTGCCCAGGGCTGAAATAATTTCAGTATCGCTGCACTTCGAGTCGTTACTCCAACTCTCGTGGTCGGGGAGTTGGGTGTGTGTGTGTGCATGTAAGGTCACTACATTACCCATAGATCGGTCATACAAGCTCTGAGCTCTCTTCCGAGAGGGAAATAGCTGCCGATCACGAGTCCAACACGTGATCCAAAGACCATGGTGTTGAATCACATATACACAGATACCCACACACACGCAATATATATAGAAAAAAATCACAGACACACACACACACACACTCCGATTGTCACTACTGCGGTCCGGGTTCGAATCCTGCCTAGGGTTGAAATAATTTCAGTATCACTACGCTTCGAGTCGTTACTCCAACTCTCGTGGGCGGGGAGTTGGGTGTGTGTGTGCGTGCAAGGTCACAGCATTACCCATAGATCGGCCATACGAGCTCTGAGCTCTCTTCCGAGAGGGAAATAGCTGTCGGTCATGAGTCCAACACGTGATCCAAAGACCATGGTGGTGGTGAATACACAAACATACCCATGCACACACACACAAACATACCCATGCACACACACACACACACACACACACACACACACACACACACACACACACATACTGTTTATCTATTATGAGATGTTAATTGCCCCTTACTCGTTTCTTATTATGTTTTGTTTTTAGGTGTAAGGAATCGATGATTAATTATATCGCTTACTTAAGACCTTACACCCTTTGTAAGGTCCACTCTTGCCCCAGACTCTAACTCACAGTGAGTGGATCGTTACAAATGGGGGCCTGCCCGGGATATTAACCTATTAGTGACAGCTGGAACCACTCTACTACACGAGAACACGAAAGGTTCTGTATCCTTAGGCGAGATGTGCTACAATCCTTTTTAAATTCCTTATCTAGCGGCCACTTGAAGGTAAATGAATTTAGTAGATGTATATTCGTTTGTTTCTTGTGTTAATGTTATAATAACAATTTCTCACACAAACGTTTGAGATTCGTCATTTTACTTGTTTATCTGTAGTGAACTGGAAGTGTATCACTGATACCCAGCTGTAACTTGAACACTACTTAAGCTCTTTCAGCCATTTACTGTTTCGAAAGAGTACTTATTTAGGGCGTCGTTACTTGCGGCCAAGGTCGAGGTGAGGGCGGTTCGAATCCTGCCACTAGCGAAGTTGAACCAAGGGCATGGTTCATTAAATTCCACGCTACAAAGCCCTCTGTAAGGGGCACCGTACTAGCCTCCCGATAGGTGGGGGGGGGGAGTGTGTGACGTTAAACCGTATCATCATTATAGTGTGGGCTAATAAATTCCTGTTTAAACTAGCTTGTTACTGCGAGATAATATCACAAATTATTTCACGCATGTCAGTTGATGTTATATTATAGAAATTTAACTCGGTATGTGAATTCTATTAATCAATCATAGATATATTAACATCTGTGTTCGGTTATTATTATCTTTTCATTCCTATCCAGTTATTGCTAAATTGCAATCAATATTCAGGTATTGTTAACTGATAGTTATATCTTGACACTGATAGTTGTCAGTGCTTAACAATTGATCATTAATCTTGCCACCTGTGCTTGGTAGGTATTAGATTACCTGTATTCCGTACCAATAATTTCCTTATTCTTTCAATACGGCCACTAGATGGTTTCACCCGGAGTGCGGAACTGAATGGCTAAATTCAAAGCGGTAGAATTCATCAGTAACCCCTCAGTAGAGGAATTTACAGTCCCTGAAATATCAAGCGCTGACTTGAAATGCATTGTTTAGACCAGGGTTTCTCAACCCTTTTAGCCATATCGCCCCCCTTAATTGGAAAATAATAATAAAAGTTATTGCAGCAATTATAAACAACTAATCTATAATGTTTTACAAAGGATTACAAAGGCGGAGCATGCCGACAGGAGACCTTTTAGTCCATATCTAGGTCGGATGCGAAAAAAATAATAATAATAATAAAATGATAAATAAAAACTATAATAATGTAAATAACAAATAAAATACATAAATAAATGCATAGGTATAGTTAAATAATAAACAAACAGGTAAATAGTAAATAATAAATTGACACATAACTAATAATAAATGAAAATCAGACAGACAAATGATAACAAAACAAAAACAAATAATATAAAATAAATTATAATCGTTGTGCTTTAATGAGATCCTTGGGCTTGGTGCTTCGCTGCTAGATCTTTTATATTAGGCTTAAAATTTGTCAGTTAGAAGCAATACTTGTGACGTTTTTCGCCCCCCTGAGCTCAAAAATCGCCCCCGTTGAGAATGACTGGCTTAGACATTCGGTATTCCATTTGATCATAATGTGAGAAACGATACGTTACGTTTGCTTATTCTTGCTCAACTGTGAGATGCAGACGAAACAAACCTCTACAGTGGAGTCGGAAACCTCTAACAGACATTAACCTCCAGTATTTGCTTGAAGTTGAAAGAATTGAAATGCAAGCTCTCCAAATGAAAATGGAATTTGAGCGTGAAGCAAAAAATAAATATATAAATAAATAAATAAATAATAAAAAAAATAAATAAAAAAGAGATAGCCAAGAAAGAAACATCCTTAGAGTAGTATCAAATTATAATTGGAGGGCATACAAAAAAAAAAAAATACTAAAAATGTAAGATTCACTATGTAGGTCCAAGTTAAGTTACGGCTATCAAATCTACTCATCTGCAAACAAAACCAAATTGAAAGAATTAGATGTAGCTCATAATCTTGGTCTAAGAATATGTTCTGGATCTTTCTACGCATCACCAGTGGAAAGTACATATGTTGATTCAAACGAATTACCGTATATGCCCAAAATTAATCAATAAGAAGAACAATGCTACAGAAGAAGTCCACAATTTTTTTTTTTTTAACACAATAAAGAACATGAAAATCATGACTGGAATCTATTCACGGATGGCTCCAAGTGGGAAAATCGTGTTGGATGTGCTGTTATCTACAAAAACACAGTATTGTATTACATATTTCTATTAACATTATGCATAAATTATAACTCTTGTAGACATGCAAGAAATTCAAGTAAATGCGTAGATGTAGTGTACAACGAAAATTTATGTGTCATTCTGTATGTGTGTGCGTACATGCGTGTAACAGGCGTGAATCTTCTAGAACATTCTAATTGCCATTTTGCATATTAATTAATTATAAATTTATTTGTAATGCGAAAGTTGAATGAATGGGATATAGATCTTTATTACTATACAAATTTGAATTATTGTATAACTGAAATACGAATGAATGTAAATTCTGTGTGCAAGGAATAATTGTGGAAAATTAATAATTAGCAACTGCCTTGGGGCACGCCGTCATAACCTACAATAACACAGCACACGAGTATGTGGCTAAATCATCCGATTCTACCCCACTAGATCTGATTTATTCCAGCCATGACAACAACTTTGTGATATATTCAAGAGGTGCTATGGAATATTTGAGATCATATAATATTTTTCATTAATTCATCCAAAAGGCTCAGGACTTTTCTGGGTCTCCTGTAGACAAAAACCTGCTCATTTCTGCTGGGTCCCTGCTCATGTTGGTATCCGAGGAAATAGAAGCAAAAATTGCCACTCAGTCTGCAGAAATGATAAGAAAAATGTTCCCCACTCAGACATGAAACACACAATCAGACATCACATCTCAAAGAAATGGCAATATTAGTGGTCATCACCCCAATTAGGAAATAACAAGATATATAAAGTATAAAAAATATATCAAGCCCTAGCAATGTAGTTTTAATACTAACAGAAGAGTATAAAACACACTAATCATATATAGGTCATACTAGACTGACTCTTGAATTTTTATTGAGTGGTAGTAGACTCATTGCGACAATCCTTTGTCATTAGAGCACATTCTGGTACGATGTTCAAGATTTTCATTCCTCAGAGGAAAAAAAAAAAAAAAAAAAAATCCCTCTCTCAAATCCTTGGAGAGGAAATAGATACTGAACCATTGGTTGACTTTCTAAAAGAAATTGAAGTATCGTATGATATATAAAATATATTAAAAATAAAATCATGGTAGTTACCACAAGATATCTTAAATAACTTAACGTGGATCAACAGCCAAGCCTCCATATTTGCATCACAATATTAAAATGCAGCCAATATTCGGACACCATGACTTATAAATCACTGCGAGGCTCATCTTATCCTCGAGTATGCCTAATTTTGACTACATTTGTTGAAAACACAAATCCATCTTATCATGTAGCCTTGTAATATATCATGTATATCAAATTTCCATCAAAATATTATGATAGCGTCGAATGACTTGCCCAGGTCTCGGCACTGGCTCAAAATGGCTCGAACTTCATATCCATCATCCTACGGGTGATCAAGACATCAATACTCCTTCCTCCCGGAAGCTTAATTCTTGTTGCCATGTGCTGTATTTTAATTCGGCGCTGTCACTATGGTTACTTCACACCTTACTTTTCGTTATCGTTAACTGATTAATGAATGTTAAATGGTACTTACTCGTTTCTTATTGTATTTTGTTTTTAAGTGTAGGGAATTGATAATTAATGTGAAACTATATTGTGTTTACTTAAGACCTTTGTGAGGCCCGCTCTTGCCCTAGTCTCTAATTCACAGTGAGTGGATCGTTACAACACACACACACACACACACACACACACACACACACACACACACATATATATATATATATATATATATATATATATATATACACATATATCGCAATGGGCTAAGTTATTGTCACTTGTTACGTCTGAGCTGCGTTCGAGTCCTCAGCTTGACCACATATCAGTTTCTGTATATATGCTTCCATCGAACTTCTCGTCAGTCTCGACTGTGATGGCATGTAATTAAAGTGAATTAATGTAATTGAAAAGATGAAAATCTGTTCACTGGGGAATATACAGTGTATGTATAATATATATATATATATATATATATATATATATATATATATGTGTGTGTGTGTGTGTGTGTGTGTGTGTGTGTGTGTGTCTTTACCTAGTTGTATTTTACGGATAGGGGAGCTATGCTCGTGGTGTCCCGTCTTCATATCTCATTTTATCTAAACTATTTCTAAATTCATATATTGTTTTTGCACACACCACTTTCTCATCTAACTTGTTCCAACTGTCTATTACTCTGTGAGGAAAGCTGTTCTTTTTCACATCTCTTCTATAGCTATCTTTCTTGATTTTATTTCCGTGTCCTCTTGTATTTCTATCATCCCATTTTATCAGATTCTCTCAATCAATAATTTCTATGCCTTTCATGATTCTGTAAATAGCTATCAAATCTCCTCTCTCTCTTCTTTGCTCTAGTGTCTGTAGTTCAAGTTTTGCTAGTCTCTCTTCATATGATAGTTTTGAGAGTGTTGGTGCCAATTTTGTAATTGCTCTTTGTATTCTTTCAAGTTTTTTTTTATACATTTTTTTGTACTTGGTGACCACATCGTTGCAGCATATTCCAATCTTGGTCTTATCAGAGTGATTAGAATTTTCTTCACCATTTCTTCATCGAGGTATGTAAATGCCACTTTAATTGTTCTTATTAAATTATAAGTTTCTCCAAAAATCTTATTTATATGTTTCTCGGGTGATATATTATTCATAACAATGACTCCCAGGTCCTTCTCATTTTCTACTTTTTTTATTCCTTCTTCTCCCAATTTATATGCTCCTGTTATTCTGTTTTTGCTTTTTCCAAATTCCATTATACTACACTTTTTAGTGTTGAACTACATCTCCCACTTCCTACTCCATTCCCATACTTTATTTAGATCACTCTGTAGTGACTCACAATCTTCTTCTGTGTTCACTTTTTTTAATAGTTTTGCATCATCTGCAAAGAAGCTCATATAACTTTCAATTTCTTCATCCATATCATTAATATATATAGCAAACATTATTGGGGCCAGAACTGTTCCCTGTGGAACACCGCTTATTACGTCATCCCATTTTGAGTGTTTGTCTCTTATCACTACTCTCATTTTTCTTTCTTGCAAAAAGTCTTCCATCCATTTAAGCAGTTTGCCCTGTATTCCTCCTTCAGTTTCTAATTTCTTAAGCAACTTCTTATGTGGTACTTTGTCAAAGGCCTTTTTTAGGTCTAGAAATGCACAATCAGCCCATCCATCTCTTTCTTGTATTATATCTATTAGCCTTGAATAGAAACATATTAAATTAGTGACGCATGATCGTCCTTGTCTGAATCCAAATTGCCTTGGATTAAGCACGCTGTTTTTTTTCTAAATATTTTACCCATCTACTTTTGATAATTCTTTCACAAATGTTTGCTATTGTACTTGTTAGAGAGACTGGTGTGTGTGTGTGTGTGTGTGTGTGTGTGTGTGTGTGTGTGTGTGTGTGTGATTCACCATGGTCTTGCATTAGGTGTTGGACTCGTGATCGACAGTTATTAACCTCCCGGATGAGAGCTTATACGCACACACACACCCAATTCCCCGCCCACGTGAGTTGGAGTAACACCCCGCAGCGAAGAGATACTGAAATTATTTCAGCCCTGGGCGGGAGTCGAACCCGGACCACCGTACTGGCAGGCGAGAACTCTAACCACAGTGCCACGAGGTGTGTGTGTGTGTGTATGTGTGTTTTGAGCATTTAGAAGAAAGTAAAAATTCATATATACACAGATATGGCCTGATATCTGCATCCACTGAAACTGTTACTTTAAACTTTACCCTTTTAAAGAGGAAGTCTTCAATATTTTAGTTGCGATGGAGTTTTCTCTAGATTTAATAAAATGCCTGGTTTAAGCCAGAATAAGCGTATGAAGTCTTCAAATACTGAGAAAGTGTCCTTTTGAAGATGGATTTTAAATGGAAGAGAAATCTACTTAGGCTCTTATCTTAATCGTCCAAAAGCCTCTTGTCATAAATAAGATCTATGTTCTTGTCAGAACAAGCTGAAAACATTCTAAATTAGTTTCTTTAGGCGAGGAAACTTTTGTTATTTCTAGGATGAATATAATTGTTTGGCATGTAGTGGAACACAACCAAGAGCATCGTATTACTAAAGGAGATAATAGCTGTTGTAGGTATTTCGTGCCATAGTCTCTCTTTTCTATTTCTGTTTGTGTTGCAAACTCTCCCGTATGGCCTTGCTTGACCTCAGCTGACCTCATCCGTCCATCTCCCCTCGTCCCGTCTGGCCCCTCGTGACCTCATTTAGTACAATTTTTTTTCCTGATTTTGCTCCTATGTTTATCTTTCCTCCTGCTCTCCTGTTTTTTTATTATTTTTTTATTTTGCTTATTCCTTCTTCGTCTACATTCTTTTCTTTATGTTCTGGTTTCCCTTGTTATTACATCTCTATCCTCTTTCGTAAAAATATTTTCAAAAGCCTTCGGTTTTGGCCAGTTCGGACGCGTGCTTTCATGCATACACGAATACGTAGTGAAGACTTTTTGAAAAAACGTACTTGGGAGTATATACGTTAGCATAGAGATGTAGATAAATATACTTAGTTGTAAAAACAGGATAGTCGCTATCCAAAACGTTATTGAATTCCTATGTAAATCTCATACATATATGCATGCAGTGCATACATACGTACATACATGTATACATACATACATGCACACATACATACATACATGCATACATGTATACATACATATATGCATACATGCTTAAACATAAACACTTATGCACAAGGGCATATATCTGCTTACCTACATGCATAATACATTGAGGCTTAACCACACGCCTGCATGCAATATTATTCCGAGGCAGAATCTATCAATTTTTCACTTAGGTGCCTCTGTTTATCGGGCCCAACACACAATTGCTTTCATCCTCCGCTCCGCAAACTCCCTCTCCCTCCCTCAATCACTCTCTTACTCACTCGTCCCCCCCACCCCCCTCTCTCTCTTTCTCTCTTTCACTCACTCCTCTCTCTCTCTCCTCTTCCTTTCTACTTCTTCCTCTGTCTCCTGTGCTCTCTTTCTCTCTCTCTCTCTTCTTTCCTCTTACTTTCTGCTTCTTCCTGTCTCTGGTTCTCTCTTTCTCTCTCTCTTTACCCCCCCTTCTCTCTATCTCTCTCTACCTCACTCTCTTTCCCCCCATTCTCTATATATACATATATCTATCTATATGCCAAGGACTTTTCCCCTTTATAAAAGAGGTAACCAGTCAGGGCACATACCCCTCCAACCCATTCCACTCCCATCCACAAGCATTATTTCCTTTTCATTTTAGCTTCTCGCGGATGAAGGTTTATCTTTGTCTCCTGCTCAATACCCGGGTCAGAAGCATTGCAGAGAGACACAGTGCATCCACAGTAGAGCCAATTCACTTACATGGCTACCCTGCTTCCTCGACGCCCCGTGCGGAAATTAGAGAAGACGGGGAGAAATCACTTCAGTCTGCATCAAAATATCATCCACACACAACCATCTTCCATTCACCCCTATCCTCTGCCTTCTCCCTTCTCTGCTAGACAGACATTACTCTCTTGCTGAAACCCCTTTTAACCTATCGATCCATCTCATCTGCGGTCATCCCCTCAATTTTACTCCCTCCACCTCTGCTTTCCACACCTTTTCTTGTTAATATTTCTTCACTCATTCTTTTCATGTGCCTAATCCATTCTATTAATATTTCATCAGTCCTCTATTTCAATTCTTTCCACCCACTCTCCTCCTACCTCCTCATTTCTCACTCTACTCTATCCAACATTGTAACCCTTAACTTGCATCCTACACACTTCATCTCAAACGCATTTAAACTTCTCCTTTTGGTTTCTCTTAAGTTCCAAGTTGCCTCCTATACAGTGTCGTCGGCACAATCACCCCTTCATATAATATTCTCTTTGCGTCCATTTCCAGAAACCTATTTCTCATGACACTTGTTTCTCTTAATCTACAGTTCACCACTACTCCTCCATTTCCTGTCACATGGAAGCTCAAATGTAAACTATCCACTTCCTCTAGCCTCTCTCTTTTAAGGGTTACTTCCAAAATCGGTATCATCTTTCTGTCATGTATATTTCAATACCCTGTCTGGGGTATTAGCTGCATGTTATTGTGGGGTTAAAAGCTGCTCAGTACCATGCAGCTGATACTTTAGGGTCTATATGAGGCGCCCCTACGGACCAGA
>NC_134811.1:12546163-12548663 GCF_046742065.1 Oratosquilla oratoria
TAAGGTCGTATATAGGCCGGGTGTAGGACAATTGTTCACAGGATAATGCATCACCGGACATTTCCCCACCAGAAAAATAAAACGTACAAATGCTCGCCAATTACATTTTCGCGTAATTAAACTAAGGAATATTTATTGTCAAATATATTACTAATTTCATTTCAAGCAACCGAAGGGCAATTAGACCAAACAATTCCAGGCGTTTCAGAAACAGTTATCTATTCTTGACATATTTCAGAAATGGTAGTGTTCTGTTAAACCAAATTTGTTTAACTGGAAGACTGGAAAGGCTTCATTCCCAAGCAAAGGACTCACAAGACGAGTTTCTCTCTTCACACATTTCTTTCGTAGCAGCTCTCGTGGTTTGTGCACCGTGTGTGCAGCCACACCAGCTTGATCCTTTGGCAAACTCATTCTGACAAGCTGTTGGATACCAACATCCAAAGCCTTGCATAAGCTGTTGGTACTAGTGTAGCACCAGACAGTCACTTCGTGTCCATTTTACCTGCAGTTGTAGATGTTGCAGTGCCTTACGTCTTTCATGAACCAGTGATAGTTGTATATATTATGTATATCCATCTATATATATATATATATATGTGTGTGTGTGTGTGTGTGTGTGTGTGTGTGTGTGTGTGTATATACATATATATATATATACATATATATATATATATATATATATATATATATATATATCGAGAGAGAGAGAGATGGAAAGGTGTGGATGGTCTGGTGTTAGTCTTTAATATCTACTTCCTGCCTCCCTTATCTGATGCGTCATGGCCATAAAAGTACTGCACCTTCATGGCCATAATTCCTCTTAGAGCGGACTGCAGCAAGACGTCAGAAAATCTACCCATACGGAAAAAAACTGAACTGAGTTCTCTTTGTATGAATGTTGGTCAACGCAACATTCATGGCATTTGATGACGACGTCCTGAAACCACGTGGAATTACTTCACCCATCGCCCGCCACCCGGTGTTCATCGCCCGTGAAAACATGTCTGTCCCCCGGGTTCCAGTCGCCCTTCCATTTCACTTCCCTCAATGCCAATAATCACTTTTCGCCCTCCCTCGTCGTCGTCGTCGCCGCCGCGCGCGCGGGCCCCCCTCTCCCTGCTCGCTGATCCTCTTCAACCTGATGGGCTTCCAGCTCGTCGTCTCTGCTTCACCGCCCTACGATCTCTAGTCTCTCACTCTTACTCTCCTTTCAATTCATTCCCCGAAATCAGCTGTCGCTTTTTTTTTTTTTTTTGGGGGGGGGGTTGTATCCATTCATCATGAATTTCACCAAATGACCAAATTAAAAAAGTTTTACAACTGGAATTTTCAATTTTCTGAAGAAAAAATCATAGCTGTATTGAGAATCATTAGGATTTATTGTAAGTGTGATTTAAGAAATAAAGAACAAAATACAAATACAAAGCAACATTTTATTGATAATAACCAGCATTTCTGCTCTTGGAAACAATCTCGTATCGAAAAGTGGAGTCACACTGGTGGTAAATGTAGCAGAGTGGGGAACGTCAAAAGTGATCGATTTTTCTTAATGAAGCTAAAGCTACATCCATACAATTTCTAATCAAAATATTTAATCCAAATTTTGTAGTTGACAGATATTCTCGAAGATTCTTAGTCAGTGAGGTGTCCCTATATAGTTGAACACAACTTTCTTTTATTTAATTTCCCAGTTGAAAATTAGGCTACGACCATACAATTTCTAATTAAAATGTCTGATCCAAATTTTGTAGTTGACAGATATTCTCGAAGATTTTTAGTCAGTGAGGTGTGCCTATATAGTTGAACACAACTTTCTTTTATTTAATTTCCCAGTTGAAAATTAGGCTACGACCATACAATTTCTAATCAAAATATTTAATTCAAATTTTTTGTTGACAGATATTCTCGAATATTTTTAGTCAGTGAGGTGTTCCTGTATAGTTGAACAAAACTTTATTTGTTTGATTTCCCAGTTGAATATTAGGCTACGACCATACAATTTCTAATCAAATTAATTAATTCAAATTTTGTAGTTGACAGATATTCTCAAAGATTTTTAGTCAGTGAGGTGTCCCTATATAGTTGAACACAACTTTCTTATATTCAATTTCCCAGTTGAAGATTAGGCTATGATCATACAACTTCTAATCAAAATATTTAATCCAAATTTTGTAGTTGACAGATACTCTCGAAGAGTTTTAGTCAGTGAGGTGCCCCTATATAGTTGAACACAACTTTCTTTTATTTAATTTCCCAGTTGAAGATTAGGCTACGACCATACAATTTCTAATCAAAATATTTAATTCAAATTTTGTAGTTGACAGATATTCTCGAAGGTGTCCCTATATAGTTGAACACAACTTTCTTTATTTGATTTCCCAGTTGAGACTGAAATGGATGTCCAGCTTCAAGTTGAGTCTTTTGAGTTTTATCTTTTATGTACGCCATGGATGAGAAGCTTGTTGACTTACAGTGGCGCGGCTAGGAGTGTTTGTTT
>NC_134811.1:12553663-12598663 GCF_046742065.1 Oratosquilla oratoria
AGGTGATGGTTTTGGTCTTAATCAAGTTCTTCCTTACAAGATTCATTACCTATAGGAAATGTGTAAATATAATTTTTACAATATGTTTTTAACAGTGAAGGTAGGTGATGTGAATCTACCATCCATACAGGTTACATGCTAACAGTTGAAGGGTCTGAAGGACTTCCCTACAATTGAATAGCTCGGAAAAATAATCAATTCTTACAGACCGTTAATGGATCAACAATGGCTACCTATTTGAAGCGGTCATGCAAGACTGACATCGGAGAGTACTATCTCCCTTCCGCTTGTCTTCAAAGTCCTCGTCTCCAACTAGAGGCTCGGACCCGAGGAGCCGGCTCTCATGCTGCGGATAGGTTCCAACATTTCTATGAATTCTAAATCTATTTCCACCTCTTTTCACATAAGGAGAGTTGATAACCAGCGACTATTTTTCCCCGAAGAGCATTAGAAATCCAAAAACACCCAAAAGGAACAATCCAAGACTTCTTTCAAGGTCTATGGGAGGCCACGAGGACTCTTGGGTAACTATTGTATGTACGGGTGAGAAATGAGAGACGCAGGTTTACAGTAAGTGAAACTCGAGCCAACAGTTATCATTATTGTCCAATAAAGTCTTGATACTACTGCGGGAAGATTGGCACGCACGCTTTACGCCTCGACCGAACGTACACAACACCAACATTAAACTCGCCACCACCACCATAAACGCCACTTGCCCCAGCATTGTTTCTTCGTTGAAAGGATCTGATCGAAAGAGTTTTTTTGTCCACAGGGAGGGTTGGCAGTTAAATGACTTAAGGCACCTGACGTTATTTGAAACCAGAGCTATAGAGATACCACTCGGTCACAACAATTCAGGAGTGAAACACACACACACACACACACACACACACACACACACACACACACACACACACACACACACAGAAAGAGAGGTATATATATATATATATATATATTTATATATATATATATATATATATATATACATATATATATATTTATATATATATATATTTATATATATATATATATAGGGAGAGAGAGAGAGAGAAATAGAGACAGAGAGGGAGAGATAGATAGAAAGAGAGATAGAGGTAGGTAGATATACATAGAGAGAGAGAGAGAGAGAGAGAGAGAGAGAGAGAGAGAGAGAGAGAGAGAGAGAGAAAGAGATAGAGAGTCTTCAACACTATCTTCGCAAACTTAACTTCGTTTACATCCATATAAATCTCTTACCATTCTAACCATCACTATTACCCTCACCGCCACTAAAACTATAAGCTTAGTCACAGTCACCACAAACACTACCGAGTATAACATCACCACTGACAAAATAATCTATGATGACATCACCACCTTCATTATCACTATCATCACCACTAACTGGACAGTGACACCACGAATGATATCACTAACTTCACTATCAATAACATCACCGTCACCAGTATTACATCCAGCACCGCTAATCGTCACTACCTCCGTCACCACCTTCACCAACACTATTATCACCGTCAATGATACCATCACCACCACCAACGACATCGTCACTATTACCACCGCGTCAGTAACCACCACCGCCACTCCCACCACAACCGCGACCGCCTCGGCTACCACCACAAGACTCCGTCACCACCAATTGCGGTACCACCACTACCACACCACAATCACCATCATCACCACAACCACAACCACTATCACCACCATCATCATAACCACCACCATCACTTTCACCGCCAATACAATCTACCACCACTACTAGTACCAACAACGTCACTGCCACCACAATCACCACCGTCACTGCCACCACTACCACCATCACCACCACCGCCACCACTAACACTACCGCCACCATTAACACCATCACCATAACCACCATCAACACTGTCACCGGCAACACAATCTACCACCACTGCTAGTATCATCATTACTGCCGTTACCACCACCATAGTCACCAACTCCAGTGCCTAAGCCAGTGCAATGGCTACCACAATCCTCACCACCACCACCTTTCCATCATCCACCACCACCACCATCTCCAACGCCTCATCCATCGCCATCGGTGACACCCCCTCCTCATCCACTACCACAACCGCAACCGCAAGTGCCACTGCCACCTCATTTACCACTACCACCACCAAAATCAACAGCAGCAGCGACAACTACAACGACAACAACGAAAACTACAAGAACACCATCATCGTCACTGACACCACCTCGTTTACCACCAGCACCACTTTCACTATCATCACCACCATACCGTCATTATCACAACCCCTACCACCACTACCACCACCATTATCGCAGACTCAGCCGACGTCGCTTCCACCACCGCCTCATCCACTACCACCATTTTCACCATCACCATCTTCAAGCCTACATCAGCACCAGAGTCCCTCCCTCCCTCCACTACTGCTACGAACTCCATCAACACAGTTGCCATCATCACATTAGTCATCAACCGCTACAGCCATCAACGCTACAATAATCATAATCGCTATCATCGTATCTCCATTACCAACTCCATTAGTGTCATCACTACCATCGTAACAATCATTATCATCATCACCAACGCCGCAATTGCCTCTCCTGACGTCACCATCATCACTATTAGTTCTTATCAGCAGCATTGTCGAGATCATCGTATTTTTTACCATTACTACTACAAACACAAGCCCAAATACCAAGACTAACACTAACAACCTCAGCCACCATTATTACCAACACAAACACTAGTGCCACCATCACCATCTTTATCACCATCACCGTCACCGTCACTGTCACCGTCACAGTCACTATCATAATCACAATTACAGTCACCTTTACCCTCACCATAACCATCTTTATCACCATCACCGTCACCTTTGGAGTCACCGTCACCATCACCGTTACCGTCACCATCACCATAGCCAACACCATCACCGTCACCATAACCATCACAATCACCAACACCACCACAATCACCATTACCATCACCGTCACCATTACCATCACAATCACCATCACCATCTCCAACACCAACACCATCACCTAACACATACCCTATAAACGTCACCACCCGAATCCCTATCACCACTACAAACACCGACACAAAACACGGTCACCACATCACCATCTTCGCTATAACTCATCTCGACTTGAGAGTCCCCTTTCTCCATCTCCTCCCCTTCGTCCTCTCCCCACATGGAGGCTGGTCCCCCTCCCCTCTACTTCCCATACGCCCGCGGCAGGTCTTTGATGTCCAATTAAAGTGTATTTACTTTGAACTTGTCCAGATGAAGGATAATTACCGTTCTAGTGTATGAAATCAATACAACTCTGCCATTATCGGACAAGCTGACTCTCTCCTTCAACACGTATTATTCATTTAGGATCTAAGATTATATGCAGGAATGGAGTGGGGATCCTGGAATATTACTGCCTGAGGCGAGAGAGAGAGAGAGAGAGTGAGAGTGTGTGAGAGACAGAGAGAGGGAGAGAGAGAGAGAGAGCGAATGCTTTACGAGGATGTCCTTGCATGCTGGGAGGAGCATTTGTGCCAAGGCGTATGAAACTCCGAGGATAAGGAAGGGAAATAGCCCTTCAGGGAAATCTTCATCAGCATGTTACGGGTATCTGTGAGAGTTTTGGGTCTCCATAATAACAGGGCGATAAGCCATACGCCATTGGTTGACAAGCGCCACCATAGATCTTCTACACGGGATGAGGCAGAAAGTAGATGGATCCCTGACAGGCATCCACGTTATCGTTATGTCGACTACTGAGCCGTTCTCGACCGTTTCCTCATATTTTATTGGAACAATAAGCCTTGAGGGTGTTCGTCATCGGTACTAAGGACAGACAGACAGACAATCAGACAGACAGACAGACAGACACAGACATACAGACAGACAGATCTGTCGATTAATCGCCCTCTAGATCAATATTTGCCCTTCCGTCGTCAGAACTATGCGAAGAGGTAATGCTTACAATAGAAAGAAGAATTTAGGAGGTCTACATTGGGGGATTTAGGTTGTTTGATGTACCGAATGTTAGATGTTTTGTTAACTACTTCGGTACAACGACGTTTCTTACGAGTTTCATTATGGCTAGTGCCAGACTATTATATTCAGTAGAGCGTTTGTCACAGTAGTAAATGGATGAACTAATCATTCTTTGCTTTCTTTCACCGTATAGACGACGACAGTAACAACATCGACGACTACGACAACGACAGTGACGATAACGTCAGCGGAGAGGTTGGCATTATTCGTCCGTCAGATGCACGCATGATGATAAAAGTATCTTTACGAATACGTAAATATGAATTTCAGCCGGAATAATACATATTCTGAGATCATCTTCTCTTATTAAGGGGATTTACCCTCATCCAAATGAGATTCTCTAATAATAGCCGGAATTAAAGGATATCAAAGGCGTGCAGCAGCAAACTGATTAGTGCTTGAACTCGATGACTGTCGAAGGTGAACAAGACCAAGCAGAGGCGGAAAATGCAAGCAAAGCGCACTTGGTAGTGAGCAGGATAATTTTTTTTTTCTCTTAGTGTCATCCCACTGATCATATACTTGATGATGATGATAACAATAGTAATAATAATAATGATAATAATAATAATTAATAATGATAACAATGTTTATTTTGGCATTGAATCAATATACATGAAGTGCAGATAATGAAGAGAACACATAGTTCGAAATAACAATTACAATTGCCCAGGATAACACAAAAAAAAGCATCCTCGGCAACTGTAATTGTTATTTCGACACAAATTGTAAACACTTTCAACATTAATGGTATATTTCACGGGATTTTGTTCTATGTAAGGAAGAGAGAATAGCTCATTACTTGCCGGACGCTTTCCGAGTTCAGTGTCTGGGGGCCGAACTTATAAAAGATCCTAACCCCAAAGTCTAGACATAAATCTTCAAAATGGCGACGATTTTATCTAAATCAGCCGTCCATAATACCGAGGTTATGTCTAGACATAAGCATTTAGGTCACCGACATAGAGATTTGGATAACATCTCCGTCATTAGGGTTAGGATCTTTTATAAATTCGGCCCCTGGAACAAACCAGAATGAAAAAGTCTTATAAATGCGTCATCCTATCTCAGGGAATAATCATGAAATTTACCCGTTAATGGTGTAGGTATCTTCTAAGCTCAATAAACCGTATATTAACTTGAATAAAATTTAAGAAGATCGCCATCACATCCAAGGAAGTGAAATATGTAAAAGTAGTTTTCTACGATCAGGTTGAGATATACGCTTCATCTGAATGACATAATCTATTCCTAGCTGGAAGAAACATGGTTAAGTATATCACCCCGCGACCACGTAAAACAGTGGGTAGCGCCTTTGCCTTGAGCGTGGTAGGCTTGGGCTCGAACAACAGAATGCTGGGCACTTGGCTTCCCAACCCTTCTCTGCAACTGCGGGCATCAGAGATGAGATAACTAGTGTCGTGTTTCAGTATCAACACCTAGTCAATTCGGTCAATTTGATTACACTGATGTTAAACTCCCGACTCACAGCCATTCCAGCACAACCGAAAAATTGTCATGCACCTCTTACCGTGCATATAACGTTACCAAGGCGGAGTTAAACACTATGGCGAGGCTTCTTGTCTGCCAGGGGATAGGATGATCCTGCAATAGACGACTGGACTCAATGTTGCTGTACAAGACTGGCTTATGACTTGGCTGCGATTGATTTAACGCAGATAACTTATGATTGAAACCACCTATACTCAAGAGGGTTATCTGGGTTAATTAACCTTACATTACGTCATTGCTACATAAGATTAATACATTCACTCAGGTTCCTACCAGGCGATTTTATTCAGACGAAGGAAACTTCCTCTTGCTCCAATCATGATAATATAAAAATCGAAGATTTTACGCCAAGAAGCGGAAACCGTCTCACTTATATCCTAAAGTATTCTGGTACCTGGGTCAAACCATAATCAAAATGATGGGTATTGCTTGACGCACTGGGAAAATGAAGCCCTGCATAGGTCTACGTCAGGCCTGGGACCGTTTGGTGAGTCTACATTTAACACAAAGTAATGGTAATTGTCCCCAGCCTACTTAAGGAGTGCTTATGCTAATGACACTGTTTAATGGTGGTAGTGGTGATGGTGGTGGTGGTAGTGGTGGTGGTACTGGTGGTGGTGGTACTGGTGGTGGTGATAATGGTGATGATGATGATGATGATGATGATGATGATGATGATGACGACTAAGACGACGATGACAATGACAATCATGATGATGATGATGATGATGATGATGATGATGAAATTGATGATGATGATGTTGATGACTACGACGACGACGATGATGATGATGATAATGATGATGACGACTATGACGATGACGATGATGATGATGATGAGGATGACGACTACGACGATGACGATGATGATGACTACGACGACGATGATGACGACGACGACGAAGATGATGATGATGATAATGATGATGGTGATAATGATGATGATGTTGATGATGACAATGATGATGATGACGACGACGACGATGATGGTGATGATGATAATAATGATGATGATGACGATAATGATGATGACAATGATGATGATGAGGAGGAGGAGGAGGAGGATGACGACTACGACGATGACGATGATGATAATGATGATGATGTTGATGATGACAATGATGATGATGATGATGATGACGACGACGATGATGGTGATGATGATAATGATGATGATGATGATGATGATGATGATGATGACGATAATGATGATGACAATGATGATGATGACGACGATGATAGTGATGATGATAATGATGATGACGATGACGACGATGATGATAATGATGATGATGGTGATGACGACTATGATGAAGACGATGATGGTGATGATGATAATGATGATGATGATGATGATGGCGATAATGATGATGACAATGGTGAAGATGACGACGATGATAGTGATGATGATAATGATGATGACGATGACGACGACGACGATGATGATAATGATGGTGATGACGACTATGATGATGATGATGATGATGATAATGATGGTGGTGGTGGTGTTAACACCTGTGACAACGAATATAAAGACGATAATTATATCCACAAAGACAGCAAGAAGAGTCAGAGAAATAATGCGTCCAGGGATGACAGTGAATTCTAGTCTACTCTCTGTTGAATGAAATATATCTGACATTAGCCAAAATAAGACCAGCATGGGGGTCCTCCATGAGAGGATTCTTTCTTCTTCTATTTACTAATTTTATTATATATAAATATATATATATATATATATATATATATATATATATATATATATATATATATATATATATATATATATATATATATACGGAGCATGCCGGCAGGAGACCATCTGGTCCATACCTAGGTCGGATGCGAAAAAAATAATGATAAATAAATAGAAACATAATAATATAGATAATGATAAATAAAATTAAATAGATGCATAAGTATAGTTACATAATAAATAATCAGGTAAATAGTAATAAATGATAATAGACATATAACTAATAATAAATGTGAATCAAGCACATGATATATGTGTATGAATATATATATATTTATATATATGTATATATACATATATATATATATATATATATATATATATATATATATATTTTTTTTCTTTTTCTTAATGGGTTTGTGGAGCTTTCACCCTCCCGGACCTGTGAACACAATTGTTTTGTGTAACTGAGGACCCCATCCACGGTACGATTTGGTATTGAGGCCGCCGGACAGATCTGTTCGGCATCGATCATATTGGATCGTGTGTGTCGGTCGGGGAAACCAAAATCAGTACATACACGATCCAATCTGGTCGGATCCGACTAGATTTGTCCGTCGATCTCAAGACCTGATCATACAGTGGATGAGGCCCCTATTTATAGGTCATTCTCTCAAACTCTCAGTATCTTGTACTGAAGGGAGCAAATACTTCATTTTAAAGGATAAACAGCCTAAAAAAAAAAAAAAAAAAAAAAAAAAAAAAAAAAAAATTGGAGCCTGGTGATTTGATCAAGTTAAGGGACAGTATCTTGTACTGAAGGGGGCAAATACTTCATTTTAAAGAATAAACAGCCTTAAAAAAAAGAAAAAAAACATTTTGGAGCCGACAACAAGAAGAAAACAACAACGATAACAATAAGAACATGACTAAATAATATCGATAACTTAGACTCCGTCCCCTCTTCAGCATCCGCGCTCCATTGCCTTCCCCCCTCATTCATGCATCCTCCTCCTCTTCCCCTCGCATCTCTCCCCTCGTTTGCTAACCCTCACCCTTCATCTATCATCTCTCGCCCTCCCTTCACCCTTGGCCGCTCACCCTTCGTGCTTTGTCTGCACTCTTCTTCTTCTTTGAAGGGGTTGCGTGTTGATGAATGAAATAGACCGGCGACGGTGGTAGAAAAAATGTGAGATGTGAAGGTCCACCTGGTGTAAAATAGGTGAGGTCTTCATGAAGAACACATCACCTGTCACTTTTTTCTTTTTGTTTTTGTTATTATTATTTTTTTTATTTTTTTGTGTTGGTTTTTTGTTTTTGTTTTTTAGAAGCTCTACCCATTCCACCACCGCCCGGTGCCCCCTCCAGGGCCCGTGCTTCTTGCCCTTCGCTCTCTTCTCTTCACTACCTTGATTCCCTTTTTTTCTCCTTCCTCGGGGTCCACTTTGATCTCCTCAATTTAGCCCCCGGGCTCCTTTCATATACTTCCACTCTCTCTCCATGCCTTCTCCTCACCCTTTCAGTACCTAAACCTTGGTTCCTTGTCTGAATTACCTTCGACCCGCTTCCCTCACTCGTTCGATCACCCCGAATTCACCCAACAGCCTCCTCTTTTCAGCCACTCATTTCTTCACCCACTCACTCTCTTTTCCTTACCCTGTGGATCCTCTCCTCTTCCTCACCCCCAACTCGATCCTTTCTCCTCACCCTCAGTTCACCCTTTACTGTGGATTTCCTCTTCTCGCCTAATCTCTTTCTCCCTTCCCTTTAGCTCCTCACTTTCTTCGCTCCACTCCCTCGGCCTCCTCCTTAGCTCATCGGTCACCTCTCCTCACTTTCTCAATCAACCCACTCGTTTTACCCCTTCGATCTCCTATCTACATCCCCTCGGTTCCGTCTCTTCGCCCCCCGCGGTCTCCCCTCTCTCTCACCCGCGCAGTCCTCTCTCTAAACCCCATTTCTCATTACACTTTTTCCCTTTCAAATCCCCCCCTTCCTCCCCTTCCACACCCTCTTTTCCCTTCCTTGCCCTTCGATCCTCCATTTCGTTACTAGCCCGCCTCTTTTCCCTTCTTTTTACCCTTCCCTGCCCTTCGATTCTCCTCCCTTCATCTCTCGTCCCTCTTTCCTTAGTCCCTCATCTATTTCCCTCCCCCTCCTCTTCATCTTATTCACCTCTCTCTCTCTCTCTTTCCCTCTCCCCTCTCCTCTCTCATTTCTTTCCCCTCTCCATCCCCCCTCTCTCTCTTTTCCCCATTCGCTTTTTCCTCTCTTCCACAGCTACCTCAACCCTCTCTTCTTCTCCTCGTCCTTCCTTTTTCTTATCTTTCACCTCATATTCCTTTCCCCTCTCTTTTTTCTTTCCTTAGGTTTTTCTTTCTCTGCTCTTTCCTCTCTTTTCCCTTTACCTCTTCTTTTCGTTTGCCTTCTCCGTCTCTCCTCTCCTCTTCCCACTCACTTCCCTTTCCTTTCCAACGTTTCCCCGTCTCCCTTTTCCTATCTACTCTTCCCCCCTCATCCATGTTTTCCTCTTTTTCTTATTACTACCTGCCCTTCTCTTCTCTCTACTCTTTTCCCCTCTCTTCTTTCCCCTCGCCCTTTGCCTTCCCATTCATCGCAAGCCGATTGTTCCATTGCTTCCCTAGATGGACGTATGTCCACAAGTCCATAGCGGCTTTGTGTCTAGCCCCACTTGTCCATGTGCCCACAGATGTATACCATCATGTTCTCTTCTGAATACCCGAAACTGACCCATGCCATACGAATCAATGTGCGTATATTTCGTTGTTGAGTGTTTAATATAGTTCTGTATACAGCTGTTCCTTCACCATTCGAGTGACTTTTTGGACAAAACTGCACTGGTCCAACAACAACGAAAGATGTATTTGCACAGTTCTGACACGTCATGGGTCAGGTTAGAGTGTCCGCACTCGTGCGTAGGAGGACGTTCAAAGGCATGTGCGTCCGAACGGATCCTCGCGTCCACCACAGCATGTACGCAGCTCCACAGATGTGGAGACGAACTTTCAGGTCTGCAAATCCACATACAATTTTTTTTTTTTTTTTCCCTCTACTGTGGGGAATGATCACGTGACCACTGCAACGCAGTGATAGGGTTTAGATATGTTTGTTCCGCCTAATAAATAGAGAGTCACTGTTTAAGGCAGCGTTTCCCAACCTTTTCCGACCATAGCACCCCCTGTTGTCATGTCTATCCAGTCTATCACCCCTATCTTGTTATTAGAAGGATAAAAGAAAGTGAAGTGTACTGCTTGATGATTTATTTTCTTGATTAATTAGAACTGAAATAAATTGATAATATTGTTTGTAGAAGAAATAAGAACACCCTAGAAAAATAAAATAACTTGGAAAAAGTCAAATATGCACAACTGGGTAATCAATGATACATATATCAATGTGATTTTTGTGTGGATCACTTCTCGGCACCCCTTTTAATTGATTTTAGCACCCCAGGTTTAAGGTTAACTCTTTATGTATCATATTCAGGCTAACACCAGGGGAATGAACGGGATGTCCAAAGACATGTTGTCATGACAACAACAAAATGATCTCGGATATGGCTCGTAACCATTACAATTGCAACACAAATTATGAAGAATAGAGATAAGTTAACCCTTTCACTGGTAGTAGACCCCCCGGTTAAATAAAATCGCCTGTCACAGGATCGAGAGGAAACGCAGAAGTCGTCAATAGGAGCGAGTGTGTTAATCGAGATACGTCTGATCCTTTTGTCGCGCACTGAGCTTCCGTTGGTTCAATTTGATCGACGAGAACCCGGATGGGGGGTATTGACTGTATGGCTTGTGCAGCCAATATTTTCGGTTCTTCAGTGATATCTCTACGGACCAGAGTCCCTCAACGTTCCTTTATGGTTGGGGACTAATCTCTCTCTCAAAAAAAAAAAAAAAAAAAAAAAAGGCACTTTTAAGTTCTGCTACCTCCTTTCTACTCTTCTTAAAATGTCAAAGATATAGAAGCGCTGGTTATTGCCGAAAAGATGAATCGGCTGACGGCAGCCATAATAATTAGTTTATAATACTGAAAGAGTTGAATAAAATGGAGATGAGGAATAACTAAAAGGGTGAAAAGCAAGAGGAATCGATATGAAAGTTGCCGTGAATATTTGAATATATTTTCTCTGACAAAAATGGAGGCTCGAGGATGGAAGCTCTTGATACAGGCTCTCAGCTTAGTTCTAAAGCATGTAATATACATCTAGAAAAAAATCTCTATGTTCTCGAAAGTCCTTCCTATGATTAGGTCACCATCAAGCACTAGCAGTGAAAATGAAGCTGGTTCCTGACGCTACCGCATGTACCAAACGTGCATGGTATATGGAGGACATCGAATATATCAATCTCACACTGCTTCTTAGCCACCAACACACACAGGGATACAGTATTGACTCTTTGTGGGCCAATCCGAAGACCATTGCCCACCATCGGGGGTGGGGGGGGGGTGCACGGGCTTCCTGCATGAGAAACCTGAAAACAGAGGCTTTCATAATTGATACTTGAGGCCTTTGCCTTGGACTGGGAACCACAGAGATGAACCGAATATCCTGGTGATAGCCAGGCTTTTGACACACACACACAAAAAAAAAAAAAAAAAAAAGTGCCATTTATTGCGGAAAGGGTCAACACAGGTCGGTAAAGGACAACAGAATTAAACCAAACGGTCGGGGTTCGGGGTGCAAGGTAGGTCGAACCAACCTATCCATTCGCACGGTCTACAAATGGAATCGACGTCCTGCTGAAGGAATAACACATGACCCAGTTGGAGCTTTCAGTTTCGACTGCGCAGAGTCTTAAATCATGGCCGCCCTTCTTTCCTCCCTCCTGACATCCTTTATCTCCTTCCCTCCCTCCTAACATTCTTCATCCGTCTTCGACATGCACCAAAAGGTCTCTCGGCCTCTTTTTACTTTAACCTGACCCCTGCTTGCGGAGCTGGTAGCGACACAAACTCGCGTTCGAATCCCGCAGTACCTCCCTGTCATTTGAACTTGACCTGGAAGCCGGAGCACACAAAGGGCAAAAGAAGCGACCTTGGATGCAGCTAAGAACCTTCACTGCGAACTTCATTAATCTTTCCTTCCGAACCTCATGGGATCATATGACCAGCGTGGAAGAATAATGGTAATAGTAGTAGTAATAACAGTAACAATTATCTGTCCGCATATCGACTTCGAATTCTGTCAACAACACTACCTCTACTTGGAAGTAAGGCTTCGAGGCCTCATGAGGCTGGCATTTGGTCTCCGATTTGGCCTCTGAATATCTTTTCAAATTCCAATAACAATAATAATAATAATAATGATAATAATAATAACAATAATAATAATAGTAACAATAATAATAATAATAATGATTATTGATAATAATAATGATAATGATAACAATGATAATAATAACGATAATGATAATAATGATAGTAATGATAATGATGACAATGATAATAATGATAATAATGATAGTAATGATAATGATGATAATGACAATAATGATAATGGTAATAATGATGATAATGATAGTAATGATAATAATGACAATGATAAAGATAATAATGATAGTAATGATGGTAATGATAATGATAATAATGAATGATAATAATAATAATGATAATAGTAATGATGATGATAATAATAATAATAATAGTAATAATAATATTGTTATTATTATTATTATTATTATTACTATTATTATTGGTAATAATGGTAATAACACCAATATTGAAAACAATAATGATAATAAAAGTAAGAGATAAAGCCTTATTCCTCGAACGCAGCAACGTAACCTACATATTTTCGTTTGCTCCGACGTCTGGCGTTTTCATTCGGCTGATGGGCTGGACAAGAAGAACAGCAAAGTCTCAGTCGATGGATGGGACTCCTGCATTGTCCAATTTGCATCCTCCCCCCCATCTGCCTTCCTCTCCCCCCGATCTGAATCGAAGGCTTGACGTTAGCCAGAAGAGAAGTCTAATTGAAGAGACAGAGTCAGCAGAAACCGAAGCCTCAATCTATCGGGATCCTGTTCCAATCGAGATCAAAATTTAAAAGACATACCTTCGGGACTTTTTTTTTTTCCATTCTCCCCTTGCGCGATGGCTTAATCCAATTTGTCCAATCAGAGCTGAGACTCGGTTGAATAAAATCGTCCTGTGTCGACTCGCCTCCGTGTTGATGGGTTCTACCTGGACTTCCTTTGAACTTGAAGCCCTCTCGGACCCCTTTGGGCTCAGCGTCGGGAAGCAGGACAGAGGCTAAGTACAGTCCAACGGGGTGGAGGGCGGGGTGGGAAACCCTTCTGGGAATGCCCCCCTCCCCCCTACCCTTCCCTCCCCCTCCCCCTCCACCGCTCCCCCACCTCCCTTGGGAGTGGAGGTGGTCCGGTCGATAGCAAGCCTTCCTGGATCAAAGAGAAACACCGCCTTGCCCCGTCTTCGTCAGTTGAATGACGTCACTCTTCGTCAAGGTCTGACGTCACTCTTCGTCATGTGACGTCTCTCGTCAAAATATTACGTCAATATTTGTCAAGAAAATACGTCACTCTTTGTTAAGGGGTGACGTCACTATTCGCATCTAATGTGTGATGTCATTCTTTATCAAGATATGACGTAACTCTTTGTTAATGGTGCAATATCAATTCTCGCCAATATGTGACGTCATTCTTCGTCAGTTGAGTGACGTCACTTTTCATTAAGGTGTGACGTTACTTTCCTCGTCCAACGCTTGGCTCGTCTCGCAAAGTGTTACATGTCACTCCTTCGTCAGTTGCGTGACATGAGACTTTGTCAGGTATGTCACGTCCCCTTCTCTTCGCCAGAATTATGACGTGATTTCCTTCATCAGCTGTCTTCCGTCAAAATGACAGCTGCATGACGTCATCACTTTCGTCACGTCACACTTTGTCAATCACGTGACGTCATTCTCTTCGTTTGTTTCTGAATGTCACCTTTTACGTCCGTCGTCTTGGGTTTGTGTGTGTGTGTGTGTGTGTGTGTGTGTGTGTGTGTGTGTGTGTGTGTGTGTGTGTGTGTGTGTGTGTGTGTGTGTGTGCGTAAGGCGTCAAATAACAATGATGGTTACGATTTTATTTACCTAGATGTTAGCAAAACGTTCGACAAGGCGCCCCATCAGAGACTACTAAATAAAATCAAAGCCCATGGCATAGGAGGAAAGTGTTAGAATGGATTAAAGCTTTGATCAGTGATAGAAAACAGCGGGTCACCATAAATTACGTAAAATACAAATGGGTGTTTCTAGTGGAGTTCCCTAGGGCTCGGTTTTGGGTTCCTTATTGCTCATTATGTACATAAACGATTTGAACAATGGGATTAATAGTAATGTTAGTAAATTTGTGGACGGCACTAAAATAGGACGCCTAATTAGGTCAGGAGATGACGCAGAGATTCTGCAGGATGATCTTAGCAAATTGTTCACATGGACGGTGAAATGGCAAATGAACATCAATATCTCAAAGTGCAGAGTGTCAAACGTAGGGCTACACAACCCCGAAAACAGATATAGCTTAGATAACACTTTTTTAGAGGAAACTGAGTGCGAGACTTGGGAGCTCTAGTGAGTTCTGACCTCAAATCCAGAAAACAGTGCATTATCGCCAGGAATAAAGCTAACAGAGCATTAGGTTTCATTGCCTGGACGGTAACAAATAGAGGTGCAGAGGTAATTATCAAACTCTAGCGTTAATTAGACTAATTTTTTACTATACGGTACATTTTTGGTCACCGCCTTATAGAATGGACATCAATTCACTAGAATCAGTACAGAGGAGAATGACCAAAATGATACATGTGCTCAGAAATTTAACTTACGAAGAAAGGCTTAGGCACCTTAACTTACACTCTCTGGAAAGACGTAGAGTGCGGGGTGATCTAATAGATGTATTCAAGTGGATCACAGGCTTTAACAAGGGTGACGCAAGCAAGATCATTATATTAAGACAACATATTAGGACTCGCAGTAATGGATTATGTTCTTATGTGTATGTGTCAGTCCTGTGAAACAGATATTGGGGCTTCAAATTCTATCAACACCCTAACCTCCATTTGGAAGTGCGGCCCCAAGAGGCTGGCATTTGATCTCCTAACTGGGGTTCTGAATCTTCCTGTAAATTTCAGCTGTCTTTTCTTCATTTTTAGATAAGTAAAGCAGGCAATCATTTACTGTTCCTCACCTCCTCTTCCTAGCTGACGTCATAGAAACGAACCCCGCACTAATCCAGCAAAGAAAACTCCTTCCAGTGATTCTTTCCAGAGAGATGTATGGAAAGGCCGCTTCGTTTCCGACTACCCTTGGTCTGCAGGTTTCCAGCCTGCGAAACTCGAAACAACAATTGCTTCGATGTCACATTTTTTTTCGATGGAACGGTTCGGGCTCTGATCCCTCTCGATGCTCTGGGACCTCCACAAACTGGATGGAGTTGCTCTGGAAAGTGGTAGGAGAAAGAATAAAACTCATAAATTCCTCTCTGCAGTGAAGGATTGATAAATGGTGGTTTTCGGACACTTGACTAAGGGATGCTGTGACGAGTTCTACTCTGTTCTTGCTAAAACAGGGTGAATTAATTTACCTGAATGACGGCTTTAGGAACAATGAACACATCCCAGAAGCTCACTCCTTTGGACCAATATAAAAACCTTAGAAAACATCGCTTTACCTTCCTCTTTGTGGAATAAAATCGTCCATCGAAGGCCAGAAGAAAAAAGGATAAAAATCCGTAACGAGCACCGCCGAAGGGCAAAGAACTCGTCAGACCGTTTCCCTCCTTTCCTCCCTCTCTCTTTGTTTTGAGGCTGCATGGACCCCGCTGGGTTGGTGATCCCCCTCATGGGGAAATCCGCAGTGGATGAATGTGTTTACATACATATACACATGCATGCATACATACATACATACATACGTATATACATATATATATATACATGCATACATACATACGTACATACATACATACATATATATATATATATATATATATATATATATATATATATATATATATATACATATATAAATATATATATTACTTTTTGCCTTTACATACTGTTGTCTCTCCATATTTCGGTCTTCCATATTGCAACCTCCCTCGTCTTTAGTTCCTATCTGGTTCATTTTCCCTCCCTATTGAGTTCCTCCATGCTACGTCCTCCTGCTATTTTACGTTCCTTCCTACAACAACCTCACTCTCTATTCTATTTCACCGTACTCTTTTCTCCCTCAATACTCCGTTCTTCCATATTCCAGCCTGACTCAATTTCTCCCTGCACATTTTGTCTCTCCATTTACAGTACTCATTATTCTGTCTCTTCCTCCGTTCTTAACCCTCCCTGTTCCACTCTGCTCCCGTTCCTTTCTCTCCATATTCCATACTTTCTTCCATTCTCGTTCCCCTTTCCCTTCCGTTTTCTTTGATGATGTTCTTTTGTTTCCTCTCGTCGACCCTCGTCTCATGCGAAATATGATTTTCTTTGTTGCGAGGGAACCTGGTAGCGCAGGGAGTAGAACATTCGATCGACGAACCAAATGTCTTGGATGCTCGTCTGACGAATGTTGCCCACTTCGGTGAATTTTGGTCTTAGCGAAGTCCAGGTGACCTTACTCTACATGGTGGGAAGTGTCTCAATTGCCAAGTGATAAACCATTTCTCTGTTAATGACGATATATGTATTTGTTCTACCTGCATTTTGATCATCTTGTTTAGGTGAAGAAAGCATTCTACTCAGTCAAAAGTTCCTTCCTACATTGATGAACCTTCTCACTGAAGCCAACCGTTCGTCTTCAAATTCTTTCAACACCCTCACCTGTATCTTGAGGTGCAGACTCTTCATACTCGCACTACCTACTGTAAGCAGGTGACAGAAATCTCCAACACTTAAGGGACAACATCTAACATCTCCTTTCAGAGAGATCAGTGTGAGGGCCGAGGACCATACCCAGCCTCCGTAGGGCCGCGAGTCATTAAGACCCGAAGCAACAACTGTTATCACTAACTCTTTCAGTATTATTGACCACATTTGTTATGGCTTCTGTCAAAAGGTTTTCTTCAAGTTGAAGGAAACCCTGTGTACAATGGAAGGGTTGGATATAATGTCACCAAAGCTGAACGTATGATGAATTAATGCAATTTGAAGAAACGCCACGTATGAGAAGGAGCATTCTCAAGCGATGAATTTTCACGCGATGGTACATAACTACTGGACAAATTTCCGCAAATGCTGCTCAGTTTCATATGATATGAGTTTGTACGGCTGGCTGGCTGGCAGAATACTGCGGAAACAAAGAATATATGAGTACCTTACACTAGGAGGAGCGCCGCTGTGGCATTTGCCTTACGTCTCTGGACAGGCGTTGGGTTAAGACATGGTTCCCTGTGGTGTTGACCAGACCGAAAAACAGCGCAGAGCACAGGGCGGCCGCGAGCTGAGGAGAGACAGTCGAAACGACGCGATGCGGCGCAGGTATAGTGGCGAAACGCGCGCTTGTTCTCGCGCTGACGAGGGGAAGGGGACAGGTAATAAAGATTCATTATCGCTATATCCCCCCTTACCTGAAGAAGACAAGCTCAGAGAAGGGTTCTCGGGTAGACGCATGGGGGTGAGGATGTACGGGGTTGGGGGACGATGTAAATGGCGCACTCTGACCACTCGTATCTATGTGTCGCAGTGTAGGTTGGGGACTGAACGGTCTGTAATGATCATGATTGACTGTACAAAGTCCTCATCGTCCTCCTCCTTTCCCCCTCCTTCTCTTCCCCTCCTTCTTTTCCTTCCCTTACTCTTCCTCCTCCTGTTCCCTTCCCTTCCCTCGTTCTTCCCTCCTCCTGCCACACCTCAAAGACTCCCTCCTGTTCCACCTTTTCTTCCTCCTCCTCTTCCTTCTCTTCCTCCTCCTTCTTCATTTCCTCTCCCTCCTTCTCTACCTCCTCCTTCTTCTCTACCCCTTCCTCCACCTTCTCTCCTTCCAATTCCCTCCCTTTCTTCACCTCTTCCTCCTCCACCTTCTTCTCTTCCTCTACGTCTTCCTCACATTCTTCCGTCACTTTCTTCATAAGTCTCTTTCTCCTTCCCCTCCCCTTCCACATACTTCTCCTCTTCCTCCTCCTCCTCCGCTCCTCCTTTTGCCCTTCTCTCTTTTACCCTTCTTCCTCCTCATTCATCTTCTTTCCCTCCTTTTCGTCTTCACCTCCTGCCTCCCTCCTTCTCTGTCTCCTCCCTACATTTCCCCTTTTCTTCCCCTCTTCCTCCTCACATTCCTCCTCCTCCCTATATTTCTTCTATTTCTTCTTCCTCTCTTTTTTAACATTCGTCTTTATACCTTTGGCTTCCTTTACCTTTCACCTCTTCCTTCTCCTCTTCCCCTTCCTCGTATTCCTCCTCTTCCTACTCCTTTCCTCCCTATGTTTCCCCTCTTCCTCCTCCTCCTCCTAGTTCTCCTTTTTCCTCATACTCTCTTATTTCTCCATGCACTATCCTCTCTTCCCCTCCTCTTTCCCATTTTTGTTCACCCTCTTCCTCCTCTCCCCTCCTCTCCTTTCTCACACTCCATCTCCCCTCTTTTCCAGTCACCCTCTTTTTTTTCTCTTCTTCGCCTCTGTGTTTCTCCTTTCTCTCTTTCTCACCTCCCCTATTTCTCTCTTCCTGATCTCCTCCATTTCTCTTGTGACCTCCTCATTTTCTCTCTTTCGTGTCTTTTATTTCTACTCTTGTAGCCATCTCCTTTCTCCCTCTCCACTCATTTTCATTTATTCATTCTACGCATTTTTGTCTTGTCGTTCCCTTCATCCCTACATTCTCTTTTCTTATTCTCCTGCTTCTTTTATTCCTCATGTTCCGCTTCAAACACCTTTTGGTGTGTTGGTTTCTTGTATCTGTTGTATTCTTATTAATATATATATATATATATGTATATATATATATATATATATATATATATGTATGTATATGTGTGTGTGTGTGTGTGTGTGTGTGTGTGTGTGTGTGTGTGTGTGTGTGTGTGTGTGTGTGTGTCTGTATGATTCACTACGGTCCTGGATCACCTGTTACACTCGTGATCGACGGCTATTACCCTCCTAGATAAGAGCTCTGAATTGCTATATGGCCCCGTAAGAGAGAGAAGGATTATGTTGTAACCTTACACGTTCTCTCTCTCTCTTTCACACACACACACACACATACACACACACACACAAAACACACATACACACACACACAAACACACACGCACACACACAACTCTTTGCCCACCAGAGTTGGAGTGCCGGCTCGCAGTGTATGTGTATGTTTGTGTGTGTGTGTTTGTGTGTGTGTGTGTGTGTGTGTGTGTGTGTGTGTGTGTGTGTGTGTGTGTGTGTGTGTGTGTGTGTGTGTGTGTGTGTGAGTGTGTGTGTGTGTCTGCGCGTGCGCCCCCGCCGTGGTGCGCTGAAGTCTTTATTTATTTGTAGTAACTATGTGGCTGCAGTCTCAAGCTTAATGGCAGATATCAATGACTTCGACCACGTTTGTCTGTCCAAAACCATAAGTCGAAGATAACAACTCCACCATCGATTAAGCTCCTCCGCGTGGTCAAAATAACAGATAAAGGACAAGTGAAGTGTCAAAATTCTTGTGTCTCTCTGTGTATTCCACTTTTAATGGCTTTATCATCTCCTACCCCCACCCCCCAATTCTTTGCCCCCCTCCCTTCCCATTCTCTTCTCCTTCCTCGTTTTCTTCTTTTCCTTCTTCGTCCTTCATTTACTCTAACTTTATACAACCTTCCCCCTCTCCCTGTTCTATTTCCTCTCTTGTCTCTCATTTGCTTCTTTCTTTTCTCTTCCTGTTCCTGCACTAATTTTCTCTCTCTTCGTCTTGCACTCCTCCTCTTCTACTTCTTAACCTTTATCCTTCCTTTCGCTTCTTTCTCCTTCCCAGTTTCCCCAATTTCATCTCCTTCACTTCTCTTTCCCTCTTCCTTCTAATACTTCCCTTTCTGTTTTACTTCCTTTCCTCTTTCCCTGTTTCCCCTTCGCTTCCACATACGTTCTTCATCATTCTTCCTCTTTCTCTCTCTCTTCCCTTCTCTTCTCCTCTTTCCTCTTCCTCCTCTCTCCACATCTTACCGTTTGTCATTATCTTTTCTTTCTCTTCACCAATTTTCCTTTCCTCTTTATTCCCCTTTTCCTCCCCCCTCTCTTCCCCATTTTTTTTTCCAATCCACGTTCCCTTCCCTCCCTACTGGCAATCGCATTATAAACAAATGGAATAAACTTCTCGCTGAGCCGATCGCATATACCACCGTTCGAAGTTTTAATATCCAATTAGACAAACATCTAGCGGACGTGATGTAGCGCTCCTCCCCATCTGCAGTAGCGAGGTTCTGTGTGGACCAAAGGGTCTCCTACTGTTTTGCTCTTTCATTACATTCACTTTTGTTTCTCAACTCTCTTCCTCCAAGGTATTATTCCCCCTTTCCGTTTTTCATTTTCTCACCCCTCTTCCCCTCTTCCTCTATCCCTCCTTCTGTTCTTCCATATTCATCTTCTTCATCTTTCCTCTCCAGTTCCTCCTTTTCATATACCTTCTCCTCTTCTTCCTCTACTCCACATTCCATATCCCCTTCTTTTTCTAAGCATTATTCGTTCTCATTTATCTCCATCTCCTCCTCGTTCTCCTATTTTTTTTTTCATATTTCCTCATATACCTTTTCCTTTTCTTCCTCTACTCCACATTCCATATCCTCTTCTTTTTCTAAGCATTATTTGTTCTCATCTATCTCCATCTCCTCTTCGTTTTCCTCTTCGTTCTTCTATTTCTTTTCCATATTTCCTCATTTTCTTTTTAATGTTCCTCCATCTCTGCCTCTCCTACTCTTTGTCTCTATTATCAATTTTCATACTCCTCCATTTCTCCTTCCACTCTATTCACTTCTATTTTCCTTTTCCTTGTTTTCTGTTTTCATTCATATTCTCTCCTGTTTCTTATTTCCTCTTCCCTTATTCATTATCCTTTCTTCATATGTTCCCTTTCTTTACATTAATTTTTCCTTTGTGGTTCTCATTCAACTATTCGTCCCTAGTCTGAACTTCTGACAAAGGATTACATAAGAACATAAGAATGAAGGAGATTGCAAGAGACCATAAGGCCTACACTTGGCAGCTCCGGAAACCAAAGAATTACAAAGAATTAAATAGTAAATAATAACTTGACAGACAAATAATAATAGATGATAACGAAACAAATAACAATAAACAAACAGACAAATAATAACAAACAAATAAACAAATAATATAGAATAAATGGCAGGCATTACAGCATCTTACTGAGGTGTTTATCTGAACGAATCTTGAAGCTTCGAACCGAACTATCTTCTGTCTACTGGTCGTACCTTTTGCTCTCGCAATTACTTTTCCCTCAACCCTCTGCTTTCAACTTTCATTGTCTTATTCAATTATACGTCCATCAATTTGCCTCTTTCTACTATGCGTACCCTCCCTTCCATTACGTCCTCCTCAACCGTGGAGATATTCAATTTTACTTCTATTTCACTCAATTACCTTTTCCTCTCCTCAGTCATTCTCTTGAGTATCCTTACTCTATTCAGCGTAACTTTATTTCTACCTATAAACATATGTCCTTACCTATCCTTCCCTTTGCCTAGTGTCTTTGCATTGCCTTGCCTCTCTGTGCATTCTCTTGCTCATCCTTATATTATTTCATATTTGTTTGGTCTACAATCCCCTCCTGTTCCTCTCCTCTCCTTAACTTTCCTTCCTCTTCTTCTTCCTCTTCTTCTTCCATTCCTTCCCTTAGATTACATTAATTTATGTAGCTTTCTCTTAGGTTCAATTCGCTTTTCTTCTCTTCCCTTCCCTTCTCTTTCCTTTACCTTGCCTTCCCTTCCTTCTATTTCCTTTCCTTTACCTTCCATTCCTTTCCTTTTTATCTTCCCTTTCCTTTACCTTCCCTTCCTTTACCTTTACCTTCTCTTCCCTTCCTTTCTCTTTATTTCCTTTACCTTTCCTTCCTTTCCTTTCATTTCCTTTACCTTCCCTTCCTTTCTTTTCCTTTCCTTTTATTCCCTTCCCTTTCCTCCACTTCCCTTCCCTTCCTTCCCCTCTCTCCCCTTCCCTTTTCTTTCTTTTCCTTTCATTCGCTTCCCTTCCCTTCCTTTCCCTTACCTTCCCTTTCCGCACCTTCTCCTTCTTTCCCTTCCTTCCCTCCCCTTCCCTTCATTACCCTTCCCTCCCCTTCTTTTCATTACCTAAACCTCATAGCTTACTTCCTCCTCGACAAGGGATCCATCTCAAAAAACCTCCTGCCTCCTCCCCTCATCTCCTATTACTCACCTCCCTCTCTCCCTCCCTCCCTCCCTTCCCACTTTCCCCCTCTCTCTCCTCCCCTCCCTCACTACCCCCAGCCCCCCTAATCCTCTTTCGAAATCTCCCTATTTTGATTTTCCGCCTTACCTTTCTCCCCCTTCTCCTCCTCCTCCTCCTCCTCTTCCTCCTCCTTCTTCTCTTCCCTCTCCTGTTTCTCTTATTATTCTTTCCCCTTTTCTTTCTACTCCTCTTCCTCCTCTTATTCCCTCTTCTTATTTTCCATTTGGTCTCTTACCGTTTCCTCTCTTTTCTCTCATTTCCTCTTCTTTTGTGTCACTCTCTTTCCACCCATCCTACTTTCACTCTTCCTGCTCTCTTTCGCCTCTCTTTCATACCCTGCCCGGTTCTCCTCTTCCTCCAAATCCATCTCTCCTCTACCTTTTCCTTCTCCCTCCCTCCTCCTACTCTTTTCTTCCTTTCTTCTTTCTCTTCCTCATTTGTTCTTGAATTTTCTTGATACACTGAACCTCACTCAATGGGAAAGACTGTGGCAAGAGTTCATCAAGTCAAAAACGAGATCGGCAGCAACAAAATGAATACGAAATCCTATCAAGTTGCATGAGCAAATAACAGAATATATATATATATATATATATATATATATATATATATATATATATATATATTTGTATATATATACGTATATATTCATATATATCTGTATATAAATGTATGCAAAGTAGACCACTTGAAAAAAGAAACTAACGAAGCAGAGCGCTTTCATATATTACATATTACTGAAGATGTAATATACGAAAGCGCTCTGCTTAGTTTCTTCTTTCAAGTGGTCTACTTTGCATAAGTGAACACACGTACCCGTGTTCTTATTAGCATACATATACATATATATATATATATATATATGTGTGTGTGTGTGTGTGTGTGTGTGTGTGTGTGTGTGTGTGTGTGTGTGTGTGTGTGATACACCAAGCTAGCATAAACAGATACAAAGTAAAGCAATATGAAATAAAGTAAAAAAATAAATAAATGTAGTAGAATCAATTGGACAAATATACACAGACCATGACATAGGAGTATGAAAGAAAATTTGTTTAATTAAGACAGAGTTTAAACAAAATGAATTGTATAGAAATAGACCCAATAGAATGAAGGCAGAATATGACACAATTAAAGAAAATCAAATAACGCAGAATCATAAAAGGTGAATAGATAAAAATAGAAAAATGAAAAAAGTTATAGAAAGAATAATATTATGGTACAATACAATAAATAGAATGAAATTATGATAATATAAATAAAATAAAACAGAATGAAATAATATAAAATGAATCAAAATAGAATAAAATGAAATTAAACAACGTCAAATGAAATAAAATAGAACAATATAAAATGAAATAAACAAAAATAAAGAAAAAGAAAGCAATGAAAAGTGGAATAAAATAGAATAATGGAAAATAAAATTAAATACAACGAAATTGAAAAAAATAAACAAATTAGAAATATACAAAGAAACATAAGATAAAATCTAAAAAATAAACAAAAGAAGGAGTGTCTAAGACTTATTCTTTTTCAGTGTTACTCTAAGTAAAGCTTACAATGTGAAATGAAACTGCATCTCTAACAAGCTCTTGGCCTAAGTTCTGATTTCTATCTTCCAACTCAAAAAAAAAAAAAAAAAAAAAAAAAAAAAAAAAAAAAAAAAATTTCGTGCATCTAATGTAGTAGTTAAATTTGAATATACATTGATGGGCGTTTTGAGAATGATTGTATGAGTAGACATTCACTGGCCAAGGCACTTCATCATAATGCCTTAACTTGATTCTTTCCGACCCATGGAGACAAGTTTAACATCTACTGTATACGATTTATTATTATTATTATTATCATTATTATTATTATTATTATTGTTATTATTATTTATTATTATTTATCATCATTATTATTATTATTATTGTTATTTTTATTATCATTAGTACTACTATTATCATTAATTATTATTATTATTTATTATCATTATTACTATCATTATCATTAATTATCATTATTATTATTATCAATTATTATTATTATTACTGTTATTATCATTAATTATTATTATTATCATTAATATTATTACTAAATATTATTACTATCATTGTCATTATTATTATTATTATTAATTATTATTATTATTAATTATTATTATCATTATCATTATTATTATTATTTATTATTATCATTATTATCATTATTATTATCATTAATATATCTTTTTTTAGCTCGACCTTCAGAAAACATGCAACATTCCAGCATATACTCTATTTTACTTTTTTGATGCTTAATTGCTTTATCTAATACCCTACAACCCTCTACATCTTGGTAATGGTTCATGTCTCACAACCATACAAGAAAGATCATCGAGTCCTTAAGTCTTTGAATATGCGAACAAAGTCATCCTGTATAGGTACACCACCACTAGTCCATGCCTAGTCATCTAATGACTTCCGATCCGATCTACACATATAGATCTCAATGTACATACTGTGTAGATGAATATTTTTATCTCTAAGCTCTTCATATTCTCGTAATGCACAGCAATATGCGGGTCAGCCTTGCCCAAGACAATCTCAATACCTGTGACTAGAAAAATGTAATATATAAATAAACAAATAAATAAATAAATACTTATAGATAAATAGATAATAATAATAAATAAATAGAAGAAAGATAAACAGATAAATAAGAATTGAATAAATGAAGTACTTATTCAGAGACACACACAATCCAGTTCCTACTATCTGTGATAAAATTCAAATGTTTCATTTAGTTTATGGTAAAATATGACATTGTATGAATGCTGAGACCTCTAAGTATTCACTTTTCAGAAAGTTTATGAGGCTGCCGTCACAGACGAAAATCTTTAATCAATAATCAATTCATCACCCTATGACAACGCAGTTGTCACCACTAAACTGCCGCCTTGTTATCTGGTTGGATAATACATTGTCCTCTGCTGTGAAGACATGACAGCCAATCTTTGAAGCAATTAAAATGAATAGGATACAAGCATCTGTTTCTTGCATATACGTACATTATCCATCACGGGTCTCTAGGTGAGCTGGGTTTAATCTCTGCCTGACACCTGTTTCCTCTCTGATGATTAATCACGTAATAACACGTTCTAACCCCGGCATCAATAACATAGGAAATCAATCCCCCCCACCCCCCACCCTCAGTGGCGCTCTTCGGGAGGCGCGGAATGAGAAAGTTCTCAAAAGCGGAGACCCTTTGGTGGGGACTGGAGGGAAGGAAGGGTCAGGCTTCGGGGGTGAGGGGTAGAGTCTGGAAGGGGAGAGGAGAGGATCAGAGAGAGAGAGAGAGGGGGGAAAAGAAAGAAGTAGGGGAAGAGTGATGAGGATCATAACGGTGGTGGAAGGGAATTTAGTGGTGGTGGTGGTGGTGAACATCGTGGTGGGTTTGAGGTTATGGAAACGTTGCCAGGTAGTCTGTGTGATGGTGATAGTGAAAGTTATACTGATGGACTATCGTGGTGCTAACGGCAAAGGTAATGGTATTAGTGTTAGAAGTGATTATGGTTTCTGCAAATAACGTTAGTTGCATGGTTCTGGTACTTACAATGGTAGTAATAGTGATGAAGAACTTACCCAAGGAGGTTCTTAGATGCCACAGAATCTATCATCCTTGTCCGAGTGTCTGGGGAATTATGTCAATGTTGATTATCGGTATGTATCGGAGATCAAGCATCGTGACTGATAGTGTGGATGACTGTCAATAGTAGAAATAAATGATGTCAGACCATTCGGGCCCTTAATAATCACTTGCTTCTACGGAAGACCCGTAACACTCCAGACACAAGGAAACTTATATTTATCTGTTTTATATATACATATATATATATATATATATATATATATATATATATATATATATACTTCGTAAATTTTCACCGCAAATGAATACATTAATAGAGTACTACAATATATATATATATATATATATATATATATATATGTATATATGTGTGTGTGTGTATATATATATGTATATATATATATATATATATGTATATATATATATATATATATATATATATATATATATATGATTAGATAATGTTGCTGGATACTTTACATATTCATATCTAGATAAGAATATCTTATTATTATAGTATTAGGCTTCATATAATATAAATGGAAATAACTATAACATGAAAATACCATTACACTAGATTGACAAAAAGTCAAAGGCAGTTAAAATGATTGAAGTCAGCAGTTGCTAAAGGTTTAGGAATGAGGAATATCAAAGACACTTGCAAATTTTCCCTGAAAATGCGAGAAAAAAAAAATCGGACCAGCTTTTTACAATCTAAGATTTTTTTTTTTTTCAAATTTGATGAAAAAGTATTCATCTATTAGACTGCTCATTACACACACACACACACACACGCAAACACACACACACACTCACGGACACACTCACACACACACACACACACTCACAGATACACACACACACACACACAGTAGTTAGAGTCCCCGGCGGCCACTACGGCGGTCCAGGTTCGAATCCCGCCCAGTGTTGAAGTAATTTCAGTATCGCTGCTCTGCGAGTCGTTACTTCAACTCTTGTGGGCGGGGAGTTGGTGTGTGTGTGTGTGTGTGTGTGTGTGTGTGTGTGTGTGTGTGTGTGTGTGTGTGTGTGTGTGTGTGTGTGTAAGGTGCATTACCCATAGATCGGTCATATATGAATATGAGCTCTGAAATTTCTTCCGGGAGGAAAGTAGCTGTAGATCACAAGTCCACACACACGTACGCACACACACACACACACACACACACACACAAGCGCGTGCGCACACACGCATACATATATAGATACAGACACCCACATACACCCCCGCACACACATGCACACACACATACATACATGCATACACACATATATACACCCATGTAGACACACTTTCAAATACGTATACTAGTCGTAAGTTAGCCATGCAGTCATCACCTCTTCTACGAATGTTCTGTGCCGTGCTTCGGATGCGATTTCAATTGTAAGGAAGTAGACTGGGAGGCTTCTCTTCTCTTGTGACTGTTTTCATTGTACGCCGAGCATATCATTAAAAATCAATTAGAGAAAAAGAGGCAATATTTCAATATGTATTACTGTTCAACACTTGTTCATTTATATTTAAGAATATTCTATTATGGTGTTACAAAGAGCTTGGGATGTCAGAAATGAAAATAATTGCAATACGGAAATATTGTTATATCAAATCCAATGAGGTAATCTCATTCATCTAGAGGTAATTAGATTAATCTAGAAGTATTTAAAGTAATTGCATTAAGGAGATTTTACAGTTGCTCTGTTTCTTTCATTAAAAGAAATCTCTTGAATATGAACATTTAACTGAAGTTTTACTAAACATCTTGCTCAACGTAGTTTGATCGAAATCACAATTGGGCTGTTTATCGTGTAGATGGAGTGGGCATAGAGGGACGCTTGTTTTCCTGTTGGGACCCATCCATCACGATGCTTCAAATGGAACCTCGATATCAATAATTGATACAAATGGAAAATGAAAGAAAACAATCATAAAGTGAAAATAAACTAACATTCAAAGTTATGAGTAACAGTTTATGGCATATTGAATATACGTGCCATTGAATCTAGGAGCATAATTCAACCAAAGAAGCAAACAGAAAATTGTGAGAATATTTCAGCTGCATAAGTTTCTGATAAATTTGGCTATGACTGGCGACAAGGAAAAAAAATGAACACTTTATAAGTATACTTTCTATTAGAATTTTATATAAAATGCTAGATTTAAATACTAATTTCTCGTAACGGACTTATAGCACAAGCATTCATGATTCTTGTTCTTCATAGTGTGACGTAATGGACGCAATATTTTAGAAATTTTTTCTTTGGGTGGTGGAGGTGGGTGGGTGGACACAGGCCTTAATTAAATGACGGGGAACGTGATACCTCAACTCTAAGCGCACACACACACACACACACACACACACACACACACACACACACACACACACACACACACACACACACACACACACACACACACACACACACACACACACACACACACACACAAACGGTTGGTAGAGTCTCTGACTGTCACTAGGGCGGTCCGGGTTCGAATCTTGCCCAGGGCTGAAATAATTTCAGTATCGCTGCGCTTCGAGTAGCTACTCCAACTCTCGTGGGCGGGGATATGTGTGTGTGTGTGTGCGTGTAAGGTCACAGCATTACCCATAGATCGGTCATACGAACTGTGAGCTCTCTTTCGGGAGAGAAATAGCTCTCGGTCACGAGTCCAACACGTGTTCTAAAGACCAAGGTGAATCACACACATGCATATCAGACATAGACTTCTCTAGGTGAATGTCCTATTTAAGTGGTTTTTCGAGGTCACATTCAGACGAGGTCGCTCCTTACGTGAACGAGGTCGCTTGTCTTTGACCGCGACAAGGACCTTGAAGACTTTCACTGCATCCAACGGGCGCAGAGGGAAGAAAAGGAAGCCAAGTTGGTTAATTGAATTGGTGTGGCTGTCGGCGGCGTTTGGCCTCATTCAAGCCTCGCCAGTTGAGGAGGTCCCGAATTCGATTCCCAACAGCTGCTGATGACTGACACTTGCCCTGATTGTCATATAACGACTGTGTTTTATACTCAAATTCCTCTCTTTATCCTTTTAACACAATTTTTTAAAGATTTTATTCTGGTTATTACTTATTACAACATAATCTTATTCAGCTGAGCGGAGGATTTGGGCCAGAAATGAGGGCTTGTTTGATCTAGGCCAGTGTGCCGCGGCACCAAAGAGTGCCGTGAGATCCACTGAGGGTGGGTGCCGCCAAATTTGAGGGCAAAAATAATTTTCGTATTACCGACTCTCTCTGTCATCCATTTTTGTTCATTAAGCAGCATCAGTGTAAAGATGAGTATTTTCATATTATCCAGGGACAAAATTTTGTTACACTGATGATGAATCAACAAAATACTGACAAACTAGAATTTAGATTTTTTAATAAGAGTGCCAGGGACTTGGCAACGGTGCCTCCAGCCAGAAAAGGTTAAGAAACCACTGTTCCAGGCTCTCTCCACCTTTCCTCCATCTTTAGTTGGATAAAGTGACTTCTTGACTGCAAACGTCTGACACAAAGGCTCTCTGAGTTGAATTATAACTTTCGGGCAAAGTGACAGTTTTAATTAAGTCGTTATATTTGTGGATCATTCCAGATTTGCTCTCCTGACAAGAAAATGGGGAGAGGTCAAGGCGGAGGAAACACAATCACAATCGGATTAAATCAGTGATTGATTTTATCTGTTTAATTTACAGCTCTCACGTGACACTGCATTTCTTGTGTCTTAGCGTCTACCGTGCTTGTAATTACAATAAACAATCTTAAATGTCTCTTTGGGAATTAACTTTTTTTCAGTCATAATGATATGACAAATCTTTGCAAATTGTTGCGGTTCTGAACTGAGTACGATACGCTGTTTTACAGCATTCAATTAAACTTAAGACAGGTTTGAAATCAGATATACCGAACCGCCTAGTGCAGGACTTAGTTCCGTTTTGTATTAGGAATGCATTTTCTGTATATAAACATACATACCTGCATACATATACATACACATACGCAAACATACATGCATACACACATATATACATTAACATACATATAAACATACATATTCATATATATGTATACATATATTCATATATATATATATATATATGTATATATATATATATATATATGTATATATATATATATATATATATATGTGTGTGTGTGTGTGTGTGTGTGTGTGTGTGTGTGTAAATGTACATATACATATATATAAATACACACACACACAAACACACACGTACACATACACATTCACACAAACACAAACACACATAAACACACCACGAGCGTAGCCCTCCTTCCCGTAAGATACACCTAGGTAAAAACACACGCACACACACTCCCACACCCATATATATATTTATATATATATATATATATTTATATATATAGATATATATATATATATATATATAATTTTTTTTTTTTTTTTTTTTTTCTTGACCCTCTTGTGCCTTTACTTATTTTTTTTAGATATGTCCCCTTTGGGGCTACAGGTAGCAGGATTCCTAATCCTATCCCCATACACGTATATAAAAATCGTAATCTGTAGGCGAACCGAGAAACGAGCTACAACTAAGTTGTCTATACTTTATTCTTTCACCCACCTTGTGTTTATATCGTAAACAGAAAAAAAGTCACAAAGACATCTTTGGTTTAGTAATGTCAGGTTATGTTAGAGTAGTTTATGTTATGTTAGGTCAGTTTAGAATAGGGTAGGTCAAGTTGGGTTAGGAGAGTTTAGATTAGGGAAGGTTAGGTTAGCTTAGATTAGGTCATATTCGAGTTTATTAGGTTAGTTTAGGTTAGGTTAGTTTGGGTTAGGTTGGGTTAAGTGTTTCTCCTGTGATTTTTTCCTGGTTATGTTTGTATTCCTGGCAAGGAAATCCCTCTTGCGTCACATGGTTATAATCTATTTTAATTGCTACATGAAATACGCCTTTATCTTAATTACCAATTCAACTTCTCTTTGAAGCTAAACGGTTTGATTAAACTTTGTGGAAGGTCACGGCCGTCGACGAGAAATGAACTATACATTATTACTGCTCTCCTTGAGTGGTTTTTATTTGGGATAGTAAACTTTCTCTTTTACAGTCAATGATGTCGCCTTTAAGTTAAAGTTGCCGGGTTTCAGTTCCGATATCAGTCTTCTCAAAGACTCCTCAGGACGTCAGCCGAGGCAAGCCTCACCACCCACAACCGTGGTGCTCAGCCACGGTGTGGTGAATAGAGAAGAATATAGTGAGGCAGACGTGTATAGTCGCGGGATGTGGGTGAACAGCCTCTGGTGAGCTTGTGTAAGTTACATGTTGTGTAGAAACAGCTGACGTTCGGCCTTATATTACTATTGTGTAGATTAAGTCCATATTATGCTTGCGAGAGAGACATTTGTATGTAACCAAAAGCACAATTCCGGGCCATGCCCGACAACTCTGTCCCAGCCAGAGGGATGCTACTTTTCGGTACGTCCCGAGGTTACTTAAGGCGTGTGAGGTTGGGTCACAGGAGAGTATCCTTTCTGACTCGGGCAGCCCAACACGCGTTAGTGTACATTCCTTTCTACCAAAATAAAACCAACAAACAAATGTGGACCTCATTCACTCCCTCGGCACCATAGTCCAAGTAAATACATCTCTTGTTACAACGGGAATAACCTCCCCAGTAAACAGCTTAAGCTCATGGGCCCGGGCGAAGCTCGATCTGCCTACCTCGTAATTGCGAAACTAGCGCGCTACCAATGTACCTTGTAGTACGGATTCGGAATGTATAGGCACTGTTGTCCCAAACCACAGGATGTTCTATTCAGCTGAAGGATTTGCATTTTATTTGTTATTTACATTATCATAGTTTTTATTTATTATTTTATTATTAATATGATTTTTTTTTTCGCATCCGACCTAGATATGGATCAAAAGGTCTCCTGTCGGCATGCTCCGCCTTTGTAATCCTTTGATTGTCTCCCCACTGGGAACAGGGGTCCTCACCAGAACTGAATCAAATCGGTCTGTCGTTGGTTACAGCAGAGTACTGTATATGCAATGTGCTGAAGCAGGTCAAAGGATACTGAAGCCTCAGAGAAATCTTTATTCCCGTATACTATATACGAATTATTTTGTTTCAAGTAATTGTGTCGCACACATTGTTTCATATAAACTATATTTACTTACAACTTTAAGTTTAATCATACGGAATGTTTTGCTTTAATATAATGACTTATCAATCATTCATTATCTATTGGAAAATTCTTCATTAAAAGCACTGATAATGAATCGCACCACTAACTGGAGCCACAAACTCGACAGGAACCGAATTTCCAAAATTGTTTTTCCTCTTGTAATAAGGCATTGTGCTATTTCGTTTTTCCCAGCGCAATGATTGCTACCTGACTCAACAGTCCAAGCACATAGGGCAAAGGTGTCCCGCTATGACCGCAGTTAAGCGTCTCCTGGCGTACGCTCTTCACCATCTGCACTTCCCATAAGCAATCGCCGTTTGTTAGGCCTCCTTAAAAAAAAAAAAAAAAAAAAAAAAAAAAAAAAAAAATTGACAGAGAAATGTTTCGTCTGGTCTAGAGATCAAATGCCAGCCCTTCGAGCCTGCACCTCCAGAGAGAGATGAGGGTGTTTTGCAGGTTTTTGGAAATGAACAGAAGCGAGACATTTTCCACCGACTTCCATCTTTCAGGATCATTATTATTGGCAGGCACTCATCGCTGATCACTCTTCAAATATACTCCATATATTCACTCAACCTGGAGTTCCATTGTATAGTGAAGTGGGCGTGGCTGGTACGGATCAGGAATCACATTTATGGAATTCTTTCTCAGCGGCTCCCTTCCTCCACTTCGAATACTTTGGATACTTCGGATCCCTCTAGAGTACTGCTCTTCGAGTGACGTCATACCTTTTCCGCGATAGTCGGACGTTGTAGTTGTCCATACATTACACGAGTCATGGTGACATTTTATAATATGCCAAAGAAGGTTATGTTGGGTTAGGTTAAGTCAGATTTTTTTGGGTTAGGTTAGGTTGGATTTTGCTGGATTAAGTTAGATTAGGTTAGGTGAGGTTTGGTTAGATTGAGTTAGGTTAGGTTACGTTAGGTGGGGTTTGGTTAGGTTAGGTTAGGTCAGGTTTGGTTAAGTTAGGGTAGATGAGGTTAGGTTAGGTTACGTTAGATTAGATTAAGTACTATTATGTTAGACTAGATGAGATTAGGCTAAGCTAGATTACTTTGGGTTAGGACAGGTGAGGTTAGGTTAAATTAAGTTAGGCTAGTGCAGCGGTTCCACAGCAGGAGAAGGGACCCGTTGGAAAATAATTTAATCCCCGCATATGAAAAGCTTTGGCGACTAAGCAGATTTCTTCGTGATGAGAAGGAAAGGGTCTTGGATGACTTGCGGTCAGTTAATCACACACAAACACGGAGTGGCTCTTTGGAGATGGCCACAGAGTGGAAGACAGCACAGCAGAGAAGAGCGAAGATGAAGATAAAGATTTAAAAAAAAAAAAAAAAAAAAAAAATCCTCTTGTGTGCAACACAGCTGAGCGCCTTTATCCCTTCAACTCAGCGACGTCACTTATATGTTTTATTTTGTTTAATGAAATATCTTTGTAGCTATGGAGCGGACCCCGACCTGAAGGAGTTCTTGATCAACCGACACCCCTTCAGGCCATTCATCTCTCTTCAGTTGTACGAAATCTATCCCCGTCCTGAGATGGAACCAACTCCATAATCATGTTCCATCATCCCAAAGGTGTTCAGAGATTAGCTGAGTGAAGGCGGAGGGATATTTCGCGTCATTGAAGGTTTCGTACGAATCCAGGAGAGATTGTGTTTCACACAAAGGCCTTGCCAGGTTCTCTGTCCGCTACCACGGGGCGCATATTTCCACGGAGGACGTCTAAGAAAAACAGGATTTAACATTTCTATCGACATAATATGACAGCCTGCTGGTGCAGTCTCGCTGTATACATTATATTGTTCCTGTGTATGTATTGTTTCGCTCAGATAGGAGCTTTCTATTTGTCGAGAAAATTAAGGGAAGCTGATCGTATTATAAAAAAGGTGGGCTGGTGGGCTTTGGAGCAAGATGCACAAAATTTTCAAAACAATCTTTTGTTATATGAAGTTTTAGTAATGATTAAAAGAAATGAAGGGAATGACTGCGAGAACGAGGTAAACGTATAGCCGACAGAGTAATGGATTGAGGATATCGAAAAATTATCATATTGATAAAAATACATTAAGGTTATCTTTTAACATAATTGAACTGTTAGTGCATTACAACTTTTACATTGTATCCTCACACACACACACTCACAAACACACACACACACACACACACAAACACACAAACACACACACACACACACACGCACACACAGATTTGCACGAATTTAAGAGCAAACTAGATACTGCGAGATACAAAGACGGGACACCACGAGCATAGCTCCCCTTCCCGTAATATACAATTAGGTAAATACATCTAGGTAAATATACACACGAATAATTTATTATGAGGGTTAGATTTCCATATTTCCGATTTTACGACTTAAAAGACTGAATCTATTTAAAACGAAATTGTCGAGTAAAATGAAGAAGCGTTTTGATGAAATAAATCATTGATACAAAACTCATTAATGCTATGAATTGCTTATATGCACAAAAGTATGTATATTAAGATATTATCTTTTCAGAAGTTATTCGATAAGCAAGATTATGACAAAGTTGGTGCTTGTGCTTCGAAGCTTTGAGATTCGTTTAGATAAACACCTAAGCAAGATGGTGTAATGGCTGCCTTTTGTTTTATATTATTTTTCTTATTTGTTTGTTATTATTTGTCTGTTTGTTTATTATTATTTGATTGATGATTATTCCTTATTATTCATCTGTCAATTTATCATTATTTACTATTTACTTGTCTGTTTATTATTTAACTTTACCTATTTATTTGTTTAATTTGTTTATTTATCATAATTTATAATATTGTGATTTCGATTTATTTATTTACTAACTTATTATTATATTTTTTTCGCATCCGACCTAGTTATGGACCAAAAGGTCTCCTGTCGTCATGCTCCTCCTTTGTAATCCTTCGAAACGACGATACGAAATACGATACGGCATACGAAATGCAACACACTGGAAGCGGTCTTCCTGAGATGCATTTACCCAATACAAATGTACGAAAGCAACCGCCAGAATCCAAAGATCGCATTTCCATCCAAAACTAGGCCTAACACTGAGTGTTAACTGAGCGTTTACCTAATTTTGAGTCTCTGAAAAAAAGAAAATAATAATAATAATAATAATAATCATTTCAAAGGAGAGAAGGAAGGACGGACGGATGACGGAACCGGAAAACGAAAGTGAATATAAGATGAACTGACGAAGGATGAGAAGTTGAGGGATGATAGTACAAAGGAGAAGAACGAATTAAAGAAAAAAGAAGGAGAAAGGAGGAAGTAGAGGAGAAAAAGAGTAGAGGCTTGATGAATGAGGGAGAAACAGATTAAGAAAAAAAGAGAGGGATCAAAGCAGAAGAAGAAAGGAATTAAGTAGAGAACAAGGAAGACAAATGGGGAGAGGGAAAAAGAATAAAGACATAAACAAGGGTGGGATGAAAGATGAAACAGGGAGGAGGGAGGGACGGGAGAAAGTAGACGATACTGGCGAAAACAAGGGGAGGAAGAGAAAGGAGAAGACTAGAGAGGTAAAAATGAGAATGAATACAGGAACACCTGATGAAAGGAGAGGAGGAGGACGATGTTGGAGAGGGTGTAGGGAAGAAAGTGGAGAGGAGGGAAACGGCGAAGTAAAATAGAAGCAATAAATACAGGAGAAAAATACACGAGAGGTGAAAGATTTGCAGATGAATAAAGGGACAACAGATGATAGAGGAGAAGTGTAAAATGAGAAACAGGAAGACAGAAAAATAGAGAAAAAAAGGAGGAGGGAATACACGAGAAATAAGTGGCAGTAGAGGTCAAAGGAAGAGAAGGGGGGAGAGAAAGGCATAATAGAAAAGAAGAGGACGATAACAAAGGACATGGTAAAAGAAGAAATTAAAAATAGACAGAGAGGGAGAGAGAGGGAGAAAGAGAGAGAGATGAGGGAGGGGGAGGGTAAGGGGAAGGAGGGAGAGGGGAGGAGGGGGGTAAAGGTGAGATGGAAGGGGGATGGGAAGTGGTGATAGACGAAGGGAGAGGTGGAGTGGGAAGGTAGAGGAAGACGGGGGGGGGGAGGAGGAGGAGGATGCTACAACCCATGGCCTTTGTAGGCGTCGACATGGCTGCAGTAGCTACATAGGCCTTATAGAGATACCCGGGGTTCAGTGGCCTATTCCAGAGACGTTTGTGCACGTGAGCTGGCGCAATCTGGAACAAGAAGAGCTCTTCAGCCGTTAAGCTCTCCACCACCACCAAAGCTGACCGTGTTCTACCTCATCCTTTGTCTTTAGTTCTTTCATTGTTATCCACGGATTATACTCTACATAGTTTCTTCTGAATACCGCCAGTCGATCTTATTCAACCGAGGAGAGCCCTTTGTACAGTAGAAGGGTTAATTACCCTACTGGAGATAGCCACAATAAGATCATATGTACATCGCCGTAGCGAGAGGATTGTTCGAGAAGGTTCCGCCCCTTCTGCCGTGGTTGCCGCTGGGCCATTTCCGTCCTCTTCGTGTCATCTCTTTTGGAGGCAAAAGGAGTCATATCTCATCAAGATTCTGCGATTGATGTCACCTTTTCTTTCATTCTGGTTGGTGCCGGGCTCTTCTACTCATCGACTTGTGTCTTCGTCTAACCCAAATACAGCCATTTGTCGTTCGCCGAAATAAAATCCGCGGAGTACATCACTGTATATGAAATCTTAAACTTCTTGCTACGGTCACGTTCAATAATAAGCTGAATCAAATTATTTGGCGGAAACCAGAGTCAAATACGTACAGTAGTTCATCGTGCTAAGGGTGAATAAAGATATCTGATTCAACTGACAGAGGACGTCTTAAACCCATCCCTTGGTATACCAGGATTATCTAACGGCAGACGTCTCGGATAGTAGTGGGAGGGTAACATTTTGAAGTGGCTACTATTCTCTTAATTTGGTCACCGCCAGGCTACTTGGTTTCGTTACAGGAGCCCTCTTCGGTAAAGAAAGAGGACTCCTTCCATACCGAGGAATAGTATCTCCCTGTGTTCTTGTTGCCACGAGGCGCCTTCGCACGGGACCGAACCTCCCGATCCCCCGCCCTCCGGCATCGAAGAGGTTCTTGCAACGCCGCATTTTCATTACGGGCACATCATCGCTATGACATCGAGCCTTCACGAAAGCCGATGGTTTCATGAATGCAAAGATACCTTCGCAAACGTGAAATAACATTTTTCTAATGGGATTTTGATAAGCTTATTAAAGATCGTGTTTATATGGAATTGATATTCTAGTATAAAGTGGAAATGTTTAACATAATAATGAGGTGCTGCTTGGAGGATCGAGTAGTGTTGCCATATACAACGCCACGCACGGTCTAGGCAGCTCTCTTGGTTGGGGGACTTCGAAGAAACAATATTTCACGAATAACCACATCAGACGATCCTTGGGTACAGTTGGAACTAGACTGTATAAGAAAAGAACATATCCGTCGGTACCCAAAAGAAGCAAGGGCATGTCTAGGTGAATCACTGCAATCGTATGGTTCACATGTCAAATGTTGACAACTTCTGTCAAAATCTTCTCGGCAGGAAGTGACTGTCGACTTGGACCAACGAATAACATATTGGATCATACAAATCGTGACTGTCTCGTATTGGATCGGGCGTCAGTCAAGGAGCATGCCAAAGGATGTAAGGGTTAAGTGTAGTTACAGGTTCTAGCGGCTGATGCTTTCACTGTCTCCTTGAACTAGTAAATCTGCAAGATAGTGTCGGTGTCAACATAACTGAGCGTAACACAACTGCAACAAGCCCCTTCTACGATGTAACGCTTTTCACAAGTTTCATTTAGCCAGTACCAAACGATTTCATTCATCTATTTGGGCCACCGTGGAGACAGTGTTGAAACCTTAAAAGAAACAACTGCATAACTATAGCGAATCGAGCATGGTCTGTAATATGAGACGATCTTTATCAAATACTCGATATAATCAAAACGAGTTGATATTACTATATAATTCCACGCAGCATGAATCGTCCAAATTCCCTCTCACAGAGATATCTCACTTCACTTAAGCAGAATTACCTCAATTCAGAGCTACATAATTCATATAATGTTATTGGGAGACTCACCTTTATGCTTGAGCGTTTGTGAGAGAGAGGAAGGAGAAGGGAGAGGGGAGGTGGGTTGCTAGAATTCTGTTCTGATGACGAGTATGAACTGACAGAATATTTAAAAAGTAGAAATGTCACCAACAGCAAAGGAATTCAAAATGTGGCCCGCGCTGCCCGCCAACGGGGCTATCGAGTGCTTCCGGGAGGAGCTCACGCCGGTGATCCGAAAACACCCAAACTTTTAAGATAACAGAAATAAAACAATAGAGGAAGATATATATATATATATATATATATATATATATATATATATATATATATATATATATATGTATATATATATAAATATATATATATATATATATATATATATATATATAAATATATATATAAAATATTATATAAATAAATATATATATGTATATATATACATATATATATATATATATATACACCTACAGATATATATGCAAAGTAGACCACTTGTAAAAAGACACTAACAAAGCAGAGCGCTTTCGTATATTACATCTTCAGTGAAAAAAGTACTGCCTCGTTAGTTTCTTTTTCCAAGTGGTCTACTTGCATAAGTGAACACACGTACCCGTGTTCTTATTAGCATACAAATTTATATATATATATATATATATATATATATATATATATATATATATATATATATATATATATATATATATATATATACGTATACCAGCGGTTTTCCCCCTTACAAGGCAGTTAGCCAAAAGAACAAATGCATAAAATCCACTCCCATCCATTCCATCCACACATACTCCAGCACCATTCACCCCCCTCACCCCCCCTTATCTTGACTCCTTGATGACGGGTCATCCCTGCATCTCGCTCACTACCCTGTATCAGAACTAATGCAACAAGACACAGTACATCCACATCAAGGCCGCTTCATTTATATATATATATATATATATATATATATATATATATATATATATATATGTGTGTGTGTGTGTGTGTGTGTGTGTGTGTGTATATATATATATATATATATATGTATATATATATATATATGTATATATATATGATTACCAAGATCATTCATATACTGATCAACGTTACATGGATGATCTTGGTGAAATAGTCTTTGCTCAACCTCCGATTGGACGGATCATAGTCAGAAAAATGGAGAATACAAGAAATAAGATCATTAACTGTCGAAATGCATTCTTCTATAACTGTGCTTGATAACAAGAGAATACCTGTATGCTCCCTTATTCTTCTAACTCACACATATCCATAAACACACACACACACACACACACACACACATAAAATATAGAAAAAAGAGGAAGATTGCATAGGTTTTCACTCAGCCAGTCTTTTAACCGAATTTTAAAGTTTCGAACGATGTTACATGTAAATCTGTACAGGAAGTTTCTTTGGACAAGTGGAACCAATAAACGGGAATTAATTTCTTAGAAGGAGAAGAGCGAGGAAAGGCTAGAGAAGAGACCAGCTTCAGTTAATGGGATTCGAGATAAGTATGATCAAGATTCTGTGTGAGAATGAGCAAAGGAAAAGATGTCGGACATGCGTTGGCACTTGGGCAGACCTTTTGTGGACGAACTTTCTTCCCTTCCTGCGGCCGAAGTAAAGTAAAAGTTTGTTCGTTAGGGCCAGGAGGCTGCCTCTCATGACACGAGTGACGAGCCCCTAGCAACACCGATGATGCTGATAAAAGATTGTGAAAATAAGTATAATAATGATGATTGTCTTGGTGACAGGAGTATTGATGATGACAGCAGTAAAGATAATCGTGACAAGTTTTAGAATAATGGTAATTGTAATGGTAATAGCAGTATTAATGGTAATGTTAAATTCAATGGTAATGGTTAACAAAAATGGAGAGCGAAAAGAATGTCTGTAATGATGTCAAATCATCTAAGCAGTGTATTTCCGCCTCGGAGAAAGCAAATGAGATTCTAGGACTGATTGCGCGATCTTTTTATTTTAAAATCCATTTGTCATTAACACCCTAAATCGTTAGTTAGTCACATTTAGAATATGCGGTTTCCGTATAGTCACCGAATCTTATTAAAGACAATGACATATTAGAAAATTTATTCCAAATATCAGAAATAAATCATACGAAAAATCGACTAAAGCACATGAATCTATTTACCCTAAATATGCGTAGACTCACAGGTGACTTGATACAGGTCTTTAAGATACTAAAGGGAATTGACAACATCAGAAGTGACGATATTTTCACACTGAATGCGAATCCAAAAAATAATAGTCTCAAACTGTCAGGAAGTAGATTTCATTTGGAAGTGGGTAGAAATAACTTCGCCAACCGTGTAGTTAATGAATGGAATAAACTTCCTGCAGAGGCAGTCAAAAGTAGTACAGTTCGAAGTTTTAAGAATCATTTAGATAAACATCAAAGAAATATGCTGTATTGACTGCCAATAATCTTATTTTATTTTATTTATCTATTATCATTTATTATTAATTATCTGTTTATCTATTATTATTTACTATTCATCTGTTTGTTTAATAATCATCATTATCTATTTATTCGTTTGCTTTATTTATCAATCATTTATTTATCTATTCGTTTATTTATCTATTTACTCTTTATTTCATTTTTCCCGCATCTGACCTAAATATGGACCAAATGGACTTCTGCCCGCATGCCCCTCCTTTGTAATCCTTTGCAATCCTTTGTTTATGGTAATAGTGACAACACTGATGTTGATATTGATATTGGCATTGATATTGAAATTTATATTGATATTGGTATATATATATATAATATATATATATATATATATGTATATACATACATACATATATATATATATATATATATATATATATATATATATATATATATATATATATATATATACACATCATATTTGACGAAAACGTTTTGTCACCATTTTTTCATTTTCTCAGTGGTTTCGGCGGATTTAGTTTATCACGTATTTATGTTATTGCTTTGCATATATGTATATATATATACATATATATATATATATATATATATACATATATATATATATACATATATCACTGGGACCCATTCAGTGTTGTACAAATATATATATATATATGTATATATATATGGATATATACAGTACATGTATATATATATATATTTGTTGAGACATTCTGACAGGTTGATGTAAGCGGAATAGGAAACACAGGAGTCTTAGTCTTGAGTTTATTCCTGACTAGTTTCGCAGTTTTGCTTTTAAAAAGAATACCTGCGAAACTAGTCAAGAATAAACTCAAGACTAAGACTCCTGTGTTTCCTATTCCGCTTACATCATATATATATATATATATATATATATATATATATATATATATATATATATATATATATATATTTATATATTGAAATTGACATTGATACTGATATTTATATTGATATCAATATTGCTATTAACATTGACATCTATATTCATAATGGACCTGATATTGATATTTATATTGAGAGTGATAATGATAGTTAAGATGATAGTAATAGTAGGAGTGACAGTGACAGCAAATAAAGTGATGGTGACAAAGAAGTGATAGTGATAGTATAGTGTTAGTATTATTGAGTGATAGTGATATTGTAGAGATAGTGTAGTGATAGTAATTGTGAGCAATAGTAATAATGACAGTGATGGTGATTGTCATATTGACAGTGACAGTGACAATGATGATGGTAATGATGATTATGTTAGCGAGTAACAGTGATAATGATCGTGATAACGATAACTACAATGATGGTGGCAAATCTACCCCTAATGGTTACTTGCTACACTGCTAATGGTGATAACAGCTGTAACAGTGTAGTAATTGCATTACTGGTAACTGCGTTACTGGTAATGCTATTTCCTCTTCATTTACTTGAAGATGATCATCGTATACGAATATTCACGAAGCACCAAGGGCCGTTCACGTGGTGATATTGGCAGCTGGAGCTGCAGCTGGTGCCGGAACAGCTGTATCAAAGTACCTGTGACCGTGGAAATGGTGCTATTAATAGCAGGAAAAAAATAGCAGCAGTAATTGAATTCGCTAGACCAGCTGTGGGAATGGCCTAAACAACTGGGATTGCAGCTATGTAACAAGCAACAGTAGCAGCCACTGCAGCAGTTGCAAGAAAGAGAGCAAGAGCAAGGACAAGAAGAAGAGCAGGAGAAAGAGCCAAGAGAAAGAACAGGAACAAGAACAAGAATGATAACAATAGCTAAGACAAGAAAAAGTAAAGACAACAAAAATAAAAAAAAAACAATAAAAACAACCCAAGAACTAAAATATTGGAACCTATAAACATAAAATCAAAATTAGGTAGGACCAATGTTAATGTTAGCATCACTAACACCCATATCATCCTAAGGATGGCCACATCAATGTAAACAAGACCATAAATAACATAAATCAGTACAGCTAAGAATGTAAAGTGTGAATAAAAATATACAGTTTTTACATCACTATTCCCATTCATTCATTCAAAATTCAGATAATTTTGCATACATCTATTTTACTACCTCTGTACAAATAGCCTTCCCCCCCTAATAAGGGGGGTAGCCAGCCAAGGTATGTACCCGTGCCCACCTACGAGCATTTCATTCTCATCCATCTGCCATTTCCCTTTTGTCTTGGTTTTTTTGTGGATGACGGTTCATCCCTGTCCCCTACCCAAATGTCTGGGTCAGAAGCAATGCAGCAAGACACAGCACATCCACAGAAGAGCCAATCGCTTCATTTACATGGCGACCCTTCCTCCTCGTCCCCTCATGCGAACATTGAGAAGACGAGGAAAAATCCCCTCTCGAGTCGTGTCAATTTGTATTCAATTCACAACCATTCTTCCTTCACACCTATCTCTTGCTCTCTCCCTTCCCTGTTTTACTCATAACCTCCTTTACTCCATCCATCCAGCTCATTCTTGGTCTTCTGCTCATGTTCACACCATCCACCTCTGCCTTCCACACCCTTAATGCTAGTATTTCTTCATTCATCCTCTCCATGTGCCCAAACCATCCAATAATTCTTCCATCTACTCTATGTATTAGCAACCCCCCTGCTCTTTTCTTCACTTCCTTACGGAGCTGCCTAGTGTAGGCCTTATGGTCTCTTGCAGTCTCCTATATTCTTATGTTTTTATGTTCCTAGGATCTCATCATTTCCATCCTTGCAACACCTTTTGTACTTCTCAGTCATTTAATCTCAAACACATTTAAATTCCTCCATTCTGCCTTTCTTAAATTCCAGGTCTCTGTCCCATACAAAGTTGTAGGGACAATAACCCTTTCATTCAGTCTTCTCTTTGCATTCAACCTTAGATAACTATTTTTCATGACACTTTTCATTCTCCCAAGACATTTATTTGCTTCCCTCACTCTAGAATTTGCTTCCAATCTCACCCTATCTCCTGATAAATGTGACTCAAAATGTTCAAAACTATTCTCGTCCCCTCACCTCTCTCCTTTAAGATTTACATCCAGCTTACTGCCACCCTCACCTCTTGTCCACCTCATCAACTTGCTTTTGACCACATTCACTTTCAACCTCCTACTATCGCATATATTCCCAAACTTAATCATCAACTGTCTCAGATCTCCCTCTGACCCGACCACAAGCACTGTAATGCAAACAACAACTGACTCACCTCACAATTCCATCCAATCTCTCTAACCATCTCTAATCCTCTGTGCATTAATCTCACATCTGCCTCCCGTAGTACCTTATCCACGTACACATTGAACAGCCAAGGTGACATAACACAACCCTAGCGCATCCCCACCTGCACATCAAAGTACTCACTCTCAATCCTAACAGAAGCTCTATTACTCATGTAAAAGCTTTTGATTGTCCTTAACAGATTTCCCCCTATCTCGTATATCTAGTCCTTCCAACAATGACTTCCTGTGTACACTGTCATAAACCTTATTCAAACTTGTAAAGGCCCAAAAAACATTTAACTTTTCCCCCCAAATTTCTCTCAAATCTATCTTACTCTGAAAATCTAATTCACGCATCCTCTACTTTTCCTAAACCAACATTGTTCCTTACCAATTACACCCTATTTTTCTTTCATAATCCTTTCAATTATCAACCTTCCATATACCTTTCCAACTACACTCAACACACTCATCCCTCTACAACTACTATATTCACATTTGTCCCTTTTTTCTTTACAAAGCGGAACTATACAAGCACTCCTCTAGTCCTTCAGCACACTCCCCTCCCACAGGCACACATTAAACAAACTCAATAGCCAATCCACTGTAACTGTTCCTCCCTCCTTTTTGTCAGACACTCCGCATAACACCCATTTAACCCAGATAACATACTAACCCTCATAATTTTTAGTTATTTGTACCTCATCTCTTCCTCTATCCCCGGTATTTTCTTGTACCATCATATTAATTTTTCTATCCTATCCCCCTGCCACAATCAATCCCTCCTT
>NC_134811.1:12601163-12621163 GCF_046742065.1 Oratosquilla oratoria
GGATAAGAGGGAAAGATGGACCACAAAGGAAGGATAATGGAATAGTAGTAAGAGGGAGATGAAACTGGGGCTATCGGGCTCGAGGTAGGGAAAAATTTTGAGACTGATGAGAGGGGAGAAGAAAGGAGGTAAAAATAAGAGTGAAATAAACATTGGAAAAAGGCCACTAATGGCATGAATTACCATGTAGTCCCGACGAAGAATGAGAGGTAGTCGGAGAGGCGAAAGATGAAAGAACATCGGTATAGGGGCAATTGGGAACAACGAAAATGAAGTGAGGAGCTTGGAGGAGGAGGCTACTAAAACACAAACACAAACACATACACACATACATACACACGCTCGCACACACACACACACACACACACACACACACACACGCAAAGGCAAGTTGAAGAATGTTTGGGTAAAAGGAACCACAACAATGACAGAGAGAAATAGGAAAGCTAGTATAAGCTAAAGAAAAATAGTGCCGAATGTAAGATACAGTTTTAGTAAAGAATGATAAATCAGAGGAGAAGGAAGTATTATCGAAGAAAAGATCGTCAGTTGAAAGAAGGAGAACTAACGAATTGAAAATATTGGAACTAGAATACATTAAATAAGATTAATTTTACCTCAGCTACATTAGGGATCGACGACTACTGAAAGGGAAAAAAAACCAGGATAAAATGTGATATCTCGGGATTAAGCTAAGTGGAAATATCGATATTCCAGTGAGAGAAAAAATTCCAACATATGGCAGCGAGATAGAAGAGGGGGGGGGGGTGATGACTGTCGTGGGAAGAAATCGGAAGTGACTGAAAAGGATAATGGGAGAGAGGGGAAGGTGGAGACAATGAATGTGATTTTAATTACAGAAGGAAATGAAAAGGAGGATTCGCAATGGCATATATCCCAACAACTTCAAGAGTATGGACTGAAATAGAATATAAAGCGTGAATGATAAATACAGCCGAACAATTATAGAACAACAGGAATTGACAGTATCACGACGATGGTGGAATACTTTCATTTGGAGGAGTTAGATAGGTGTGGAATCTATGTGGAAGTGAGAAATCATTGGACAATATACTGTTGAGTGGAGAAATGAGTAAAATATAACTCTACAGGTGAAAGGACAAACCAAATACAGAAGTGAAAATGCATAATATATATATATATATATATATATATATATATACATATATATATATACATATATATATATATGTGTGTGTGTGTGTGTGTGTGTGTGTGTGTGTGTGTGTGTGTACAACACTGAATGGATCCCAGTGATTAGAGATACATTTTAATAACAGCAATGCACTTTAATTCTAAGCCATGAAGGCCGACATGCAGATATTGAAATGTGGTACTGCCAAGGACTCGAACCCCAGCATCATGACAAGCATGCCTTCATGGCTTAGAGTTAAAGTGCATTGTGTTTGTTAATATATACATATATACAACTGAAACACTGAAGGATCAGTGCCTGATAGGCAGGAGTGATCATGTATTCCTGAAATCATTTTGAAAGTTGGGAAGACAGAAGAATCTTGTGGGCAAAGAAGATAAAGCTTTACAAGAGCTAACTATACAGGGCTGAAAAATCACTTTGAAGAAGTTCTTTGAAAGAGGTTTAATGAGACAAAAGAAACAAAGAAGTAACGGGAAGTCTCCCTGAAATTTTATAACGTGCCAAAAACGAATGAAAAAAAAAATGGTTTAGCAAAAAATGCGAAATAGTCAAGTAAAAGAGAGATAGAGCATGGGAGAAATAGGGACGGAGAACAAAGAAAACAAAAGAAGAATACAAAAATATAAAAAACAAATACAACAATATTTAAAAGAGAGAAAAAAAAAATTAAGGGTATAATTGGCAAATGTACAGATGAACTTAATTTATTCCATATATCTATAACTTTGAAGATGAAATACAAAGAAGGAATATCTAAACGAAAGGTTAAAGAAATGTGTATGGAGAATCTACAAAGGTGAGATGACACCACAAAAAAAAAAAAAAAAAAAATTGAAGGAGAGAAAAAATAAATTAGGGAAGATGTATTTAACAATCTAAGACAGTGTAAAAGTGAGATGTGAATATTTTTTAGGAACTTTGAGGAGAAAAAATGCCTCGAAGTAAGAAGTTAATACTGAAAGAAAGCAGAAAAAATATCAACTAACAAAATACATACATACATACATATACCATTTTTTTTTCTTTACGAGGGAAGTAGCCAAAATCAAAAGGCATAAGTCCACTCCCACCTATTTCACCCCAACATACTCAAATCCAATTCACCATCCCTCCCTCCCTCTTTCCTTAGCTCCTCTTGGATGACGGATTATCCCTGCATCTCGTCCACTGCTCTGGGTCAGAAGCAATGCAGCAAGACACAGCACATCCATATCAAGGCCGCTTCATTTAGTCGGCGACCCTCCCCCTCTCCGTTCTCTCATGCAGAAAAAGAGAAAACGGGGGAGAAATCCCTTCGGGCTGCGTCAAAATATTATACACATATACCCCCTCACCCCCCATCCCCCACCCGCTCCCTTCTATGCATCACAGCATCGTCCATACAAATCTATTCTCCACTCACCCCTATCTTCTGTCTTTTTACTTCCATCTTCAATAGACATCTCCCCCTTTTCCAACGCCCCTTTTACCCCATCCATCCATCTCATCCTCGGACAGCCCCTCATGTTCACTCCTCCCGCCTCTGTCTTCCACACTTCTTTTACTAATCTTTCGTCACTCATTCTTCCCATGTGTCTAAACCATCCCAATAATTTTTCACCAAACCTATCACCTAACTCCTTTTCGACCTCCGCTCACCTCCTCATTTCTTACTCTATCCAGCCTAGTAGCCCCTACCATACTTCTCAGACATTTCATCTCAAACACATTCTTCTCTTATGTTCTATGTTTCTGCCCCATACAGTGCTGTCGGCACAATCACTTCATACAATCTCCTCTTAGCATCCATTCCCAAATGTCTATTTCTAATTACACTTTTCAATTTCCCAAGGCATTTACTTACTTCTCTCAATCTACATTCTACCTTCACCTCCACTCCTCCCTTTCCTACCACATTCACTCACAAGTGTCTATAGCTATCCACTTCCTCCAGCCCCTCTCCCTTAATACTCCCAATTTCTTGACATCCTCTCACCTTATACATCTCATCACGTTACTTTAACCCAAATTTATATTCAACTTCCTTCTTTCGCATACCTTCACAAACTCCGTCACTAACTTCCTTAATCCCTCCTCTGATCCTGCTACAAGCGCAGTGTCGTCAGCGAACAACAACTGGCTTATCTTTCTTTTTTCTCAATTTTCTCCATAACTAAATACATCAGTTAAATGTATGTTCCTTAAAATAGCGTATTTTACCACTGGACTGAAAAGTTGCTACTTTTGCAAAATTCTTAAAAAAAAAAAAAATAATAATAATAATAATAATAATAATAATAATAAAATAAATATAATAAAATAAATAAATAAATAAATAAATGAATAAATAAATCAAAATAAATTAATAAATAAACAAATAAATAAATAAAGTAAAAATCTGAACTACACTGTATGTTAGCTCCTTGACTTACACGATAACGAAAGTATATATAAAAGTAAATTATAACACAACTTACTTGTAGAAGGGAAGCTTTAATAAAAACTTATTTTGTGCTTTCGAAAAGAGATTTGTATATATATATATATATATATATGTATATATATATATATATATATATATATGTATATATATATACACATATATACATATATATATATATATATATATATATATTTGTCTCGCGCGTATTAATAATGACGAAAGATTATTTACCGTACGCCTGACAAATGTAAATTTGGGTAAACACCTTATATTAAATAAGATACACTACGTAGATTCTAAAGGATCCACGTTTACTTAATGACTGCCGCTCTCTCGTTTGGTTCTGATTTTTATACTACTTGAAATGGTGTGACAGCATTTGCTGAGGGAATTGACATTTTTAACAATCATTTGTATTAATTATACATATAGGGAGGTTAAACATTTGGATATGGTGTTATATATTATTGGTTCTAATATGTAGTTCTTTCTTGTGATTTAATTTGTGTTCGGGTTTATATTTATTCATATATACATAGATATACATAAACATATACATGCATACACATATATAATATGCATACATATCTATATATATAAATATACATATATGTATATATATATATGTATACACACACACACACACACACACACACACACACACACACACATATATATATATATATATATATATATATATATAAAAGCCTCTAGTACATTTTAAGATTTGGATTCTATAGGAACTATCGAAGTCAAAATAAGTCTACGGAAGAATCTCGTCTGCTAGTAACGACTGAAAGGAAATGTTTATGCATCATATCCTTAGTCGAATTGAGGTTAATTTGGGAAGCAAAGCTTTTGCTTATGTATACTCGAAAAACCAAAGGAGATTCTGTCGTCTACTGAATGGCATTCAGAATCATCGTATCCAGCAATTAGTTAAAGTAGGGTTGTTAAACTCATTTACCCCAGCGAGCCACATTTGATCATAGTAAAGAGCACGCGGACCAGATAATTATGACTAGATCGATACCATTTATTAAGAGAGTAATATAATAATGATGATAATGATAATGATAATAACAATAATAATAATAACAATAATAATAATAATGATAATAATAATAACAATAATGAGCAGAGCGATACCACTTATTAAGAGAGGAATATAATGATAATAATAATATTAATATGAGCAGATTGGTACCACTTATTAACAGAGAAATATAAAGACAATGCAGAATACGTGACGTCATGTCGTCATGGCGTCGTTGCTTGGAACACTACACATCATATGATTTATACGATTCGTAATATTTCAATAAACTCATTATGCCTCATAGATGCTAATTCAGGAGTTGGCTATACTTTTAAATACTGAATACGAAAATTCTAAATATTAATGGTCAGAAAATATGTAATCGGAAAATTGGAAATTAAAAAATTGGCAAATTGGAAAATTAGCAGTTGTGACGTCACGCGCTCAGCGCTGGGGTTCCTTGGGACCCACAGAGTAGATGTCGTGACGTCATGTCTCTTCTTCTGCTTGACTGGTCCTCAGTCGTGACGTCATATCTCTTGTGATTGGCTGGTCCTCAATCGTGACGTCATATATCTTCTGATAGGCTGGTCCTTAGTCGTGACGTCATATATCTTCTTCAGTAGACGGTTTCAAGCAAGATAACATACAAGATGATCAGAAGTTTATAAGTATATATATAATAATATTATAATAATATTAATACTACTACCACCAATAATAATAACGGTAATAATAATAATAATAATAATAATAATAATGATAATAATAATAATAATGGCAATAATAATAATAATAATAAACAAAGATAAATTTAATTTACACTCGTGTTCACGTGTAACTTAATACAAAGATGGAAATTAAATAAACCTATTATTTACCTTTGTAATACTGCTGCTCTCAGAATCTTGGCACTTCTTGGCCTGTACAGATGCATCACTGTTAGGCACTAAGGACTGAACAGTGCCTACTTTCAGTGTTGAGTTGAGATGTTCATCAGTAGTTTGAAACTTGAGCCAAGACTTGTTCAAGTTCATCACAGAAAAGAGTTGTACACAGACATAAGTACTGGCAAACATTGACATCATTCTTGAGGCCAGACATTTAATTCAGAGATATGTTGGCCCAGCATACTGATAAAATGTGACAGTATCAACAGCTACAAAGTCGGCTGTAAGGGGCACCGTTCTAGTCTTCCGATGGGGGGAGTTTGTGACGTTAAACCATATCATCATCAGCAGTTAAAAACAAAACTAATCTTTCAACACGGAATTAAGCTAGAGCTTAATTAGTTCTAACTGAAACTGTTCTGTGGCTCGCGGGACGAATTTTTGACACTCCCGAGTTAAAGAAAGAACTATCGATGGTATTCTTGAAAAACATTCTTTCCTTGGAAGGAAAAGATTTATAAAAAAAGAAATATTTTTTCAAGAATACCACCGTAAGATTCTTACGGTGGTATTCTTAAAAAACTTCTTTCCTTATATAAATCTTTCCTTTCCAGGGATTTTATGTAAGATTTATATAAGGAAAGAATTTTTTTAACCCATTAAACTCCGATGACAAGATGTCTTGTCATTTGGTCAAATAAAACAAAAAATCATAAAACACCAAAATGTTTGATCAAACACCAGAAAAATAGGACGTCAGTCCTCGCTTCGCTGCGAGCGAAGCGAGGATTGACGTCATATTTTTCTGGTGTTTGATCAAACATTTTGGTGTTTTATGATTTTTTGTTTTATTTGACCAAATGACAAGACATCTTGTCATCGGAGTTTAATGGGTTAAGAATACCACCGTATGTATACTCGGACCAAACTCATATGTTAGGAATGCATGAATAGAGGACCAAAATCTTTAAAGACAATCCCTCCTGCAACCAGTATCAATTTAATGTATACAAAGGTGCTGTAAAAGTCGTATGCTTCATTATCATAGAATCTTATCTATATAGAGTTCTATTTCCCATTACAATTACATTAGAGAGACTGAACAGACTGTTCCTCAGTTCCAATATTTTAGGGAGAGATTTCAAGTACTAAGAATAGGTTCAATTAATATCTATTGTTAGAAACTTATTTGATGGTTTATGGTTATTAATAAACACAATTTTTTTTCATAACCTTGAGTTATGAATTTTCAGCACACTATATAGATTTAGGTGCTCTGTTTTAAGTCGGTGAAACTCGAGTACTGTTTTCATTGTTTTAAATCACAATGCTGGTAAATTTGAAAATGGATATTCACATTCATATATAATATGTGTACATACTTTATATATAAGTACATATATGTATATAATTCATATAAACAAATACGGTGAGAAGGATATATATATATATATATATATATATATATGTGTGTGTGTGTGTGTGTGTGTGTGTGTGTGTGTGTGTGTGTGTGTGTGTGTGTGTGTGTGTGCGCAAAATAACCACAGAAGAAGGGAAACTTGTAGACAGTAAGTACTTTCGTATATTACATCTTCAGTCTGAAGATGTAATATACGAAAGTACTTACTGTCAACAAGTTTCCCTTCTCCTGTGGTTATTTTGGATTTTTGTATCACGGTGATGTGATTGCTTGCATATATATATATATATATATATATATATATATATATATATATATATATATATGTGTGTGTGTGTGTGTGTGTGTGTGTGTATGTATGTATGTATATATGACATAGCTGCAACTAGTTATTTATTCCTTTTACATACATTTATAGATACTTGTATCGAAGCTTCGCAACGGACGGATTTAATTATCTGAAAGACTTCAATACAACAAGTGATTTATTCTCTCTCTCTCTATATATATATATATTTATAAGTCTTCCATTAAAAATGGAAGACTTAGGACGGCTTATCTTTGCTCATCCTCCTGAAGTAATATCTACAGTCAGAAGAATTAAGAACATTAGAAAGAAGATTAATAAGCATCAGAATGCTGTTGCGTTCAGCTCAGTGTGTATATATATATATATATATATATATATATATATATATATATATATATATGTATATATATATATATATATATATATATATATATATATATATATATAATGTATATGGGGAGAGACGAAGAAAGATCTATACATATGATGAATAATGTAACATGTGAGATGGGGGGAGGAGTGGTGGCTGGGGTTAGGAGATGAAAGGCAGACAAGTTAACAGGGAGAGCTTGTGAGAGTCTGTGTGAGTTGTAACGATGCCTCAGGCTTGTAAGGGGAGAGGAGGTGGAGTGCGGCTAGTGTGCGGCCAGGGAGTCGGCTAATTAGGTATAACCCTTTGACTTTCGCTTAGGGGGAAAGGTATAGCTTTGTAGGGACGGGGATGGAGGGACGGGGAGTGTGTAGGGGAGGAAGGGGAGAAGAAGGAAGGGGAGGGGAGGGGAGTGGAGGGACGACCCGCCTACTTCTCTTTCTTGTCCCTTTTTATCTCTCGTTAGTGGGCTGCAGGTATCTCGGCTTCCTCTTAGTCTCCATATAAGGGCATGATCACAGACACACACACACACACACACACTCGCACGCGTGCGCGCAACCACATTAGTTCAAGTTGAACTGATAAAGTGAAAGTTTCTAATCTGTTTTTACCAAGGATATTGATTTTATAGAGGAAGGGAATGTGTGCAGTGGGGTAGAGAATATAAACGTCGAAATGAAGGAAGTATTGCTCTTATAATCACTGGATTGAAAGAACCTCCGAGTCCAATTGGGTCACAAACTGGATACAGAGAGAAATCGACAGACAAGATTTACGGTCTAATTGTGTGCTCACTGGAAGAAAGAAAAGTGACGCAGGATTGGAAGAGGACAAACGTGATACCAATTCATAAAGGAGAGAGAGAGGAATTTCTACAAAATGACACAACTTTATTAGCATGATAGTCAAGTTATGTTTGAGAACTGGAAACATTCGGTGGGTGAAATAATTTGAAGAGATGAGTATAAGAACATAAGAATATGATAATGAAGGAGACTGAAGAGACCATAAGGCCTACACTAGGCAGTTCCATGTCCATTACCACCTGTCATCCCCGTCCATAAAGTTGTCTAACCTTTTCTTAAAACAACAGATAGTTTCATCGCTCACTATGTGGTTATTAAGTCTATTCCATTAGTTGACCACTCTATTGGTATACCAGTTCTCTCCTATTTCCTTCCTAAATCTTAATTTGTCCAATTTAAATCCATTACTGCGAGTCCTGTCCTATTGTCTTAATGTGATGACCTTGTTTGCGTCACCTTTGTTAAAACCGTTGATCCACTTGAACACCTCTATTAGATCACCCCGCACTCTGCCTAAGCCTGTCCTCGTAAGTTAAATTTCTGTGCCCATGTATCATTTTGGTCATTCTCCTCTGTACTGATTCTAGTGAAATGATATAAATTCTATAGTCAAGGATGGGTCTAACTAAAGCCAGATAAAATTCTATAATTACTTCTGGACTTTTATTCGTGGCCTTCCTAGCAATGCTCTGTTAGCTATATTCCAGGCACCTATGCACTAGAATTCTCAAGTCTCTCTCGCACTCAGTTTTCTGTAAAAAAAAAAAAAAAAAAAAAAAAAAAATTAAGCTATACCTACTTCCTGGGCTGTGTAAACCTACGTTTAATACACTACACTTTGAGATATTGAAATCCATTTGCCATTTCACCGACCATGTGAACATTTTGTTTAGGTCATCCTGCAGAATCTGCGCCTTCTCCTGACCCAATTAGGCGTCTTATATTATTGCCATCCGCAAAACTTACTAATATCACTATCAATACCATTATCCAAGTCGTTTATATACATAATGAATAATAAAGGACCCAAAAACGAGCCCTGGGGAACTCCACTAGAAACACTTCCTCATTTGAATTTTACACTATTTATGGTGACCCGCTGTTTTTTGTCACTGATCTAAGCTCTAATATATTCAAATACTTTTCATCCTATGCCATGGGCTTTAACTTTGTTTAGTAACTTCTGTAGTCTCTGGTGGGGCACCATGTCGAACGCTTTGCTAAAGTCAAGGTAAATAACATCGTAACTATTATTGCTATTTGATGCCTTGAAGACATTAATGTAAAAAGATAGAATATTAGTTACACAGGACCTACCCTTGGAGAGCCCATTCTGTGAGTCACGGATCAATTTGTGTCTCTCGTTGTGATCTCTAATTTTATCATCTATTATAGTGATTCAAGTATTTTACCTATAACAGATGTCAAACTGTAGTTGCGTCTAGTCGATTTATCTCCATTTTTGAAAATAGGGCCAAAGTTTGCCTATCCCAAAGCAATAGGCACAAGATCAGTGTTTATCGACTCATTACAGTAAATATTTCCTTTAACTGGTCGCAGATTTCAATTTACACTCTTTAAGCATTTTCGGAAAAAGTTCGTGTGGACCCGGCAATTTTGTAGCTTTAAGTCTATCAATCTGTCTGACTACTTCTATCTTGCTAATGCTGATGTTAGTTAGACTACTTTCTTCATTCCTACTGAAAATCGGGTCCAGTAAGGTACTCTAACCTCTCCTTTGTAAACACCACGAGAAAATATTTGTTAAACGCCTCGCTCATTTTTTTCCTCAATACTTATTATGACATCTTCGTCGTTTATAATTGGGCCTATCCTTTCCTTACTTTTGGTTCTGTAGAGTTGAAAGAAGACCTTTGTGCTGGATCTCGCTTGTCTGGCAACCATAATTTCGTAGTTAACCTATGGACGGACAATTAATTTGGCTTCAGATCCGGAATATCAAGGGTATCGAAACTTTTAAGCTTATACTTGGGCGATAGATGTGCTGTAAAAGAAGGGTCTGGGAAGAATGTGTTTTAATACATCTAGAGAATGCCTTCGACTAAGTCCCTCACAATCGATTACTATCCAATGTTTATTATCTACGTGAATGACATGATGGAAGATATAACAAGTTATCCAATTATGTTTGCAAAGTTTTTAGGAGAATGAGAGATAGGGAGAGAGGTAATTTGTTACCAAAAAAAAAAAAAAAAAAAAAAAAATCGATAACATATATTCCTGGAGCCAACACTGGAAAATTAATTGTAATACCAGAAAATGTAAAATTTTGGCAATAGATGCCATATAAAAAAGACATTCACGAAATAATTCTTTGGGAAGTGAGTCAATTACGAAGGCTAAAAGGAAGAAAGATCTGGGAGTATTGATAAGGAACAACTTGTCACTTGATAATTATATCAGTAAGATTGTGGGGGAGAGGTAATGATTGCTGAGGAGCATAAAGATGGCCTTTCACTGCATATAAGAAGAGATGACGAGAAAAACTATTTAGACCTTAATCCGTCCAAAATTGGAATATACAACAGTAGCGTATTCCCCACGCAAAGTGAAAAATATGAGCAAGATCGAGAGAATACAAAGAGCATCAACCAAAATGGTTCTCAGCCTTGCAGAAAAGGCGCCCGAGGAGAATATCAATACAAACACTACGATTGTTACAAGAACGAAGAGAGAGAGAAGGGATTAATGGTGGTCTTCAGATGATTTAAGGTGAACAAAGTTGACAAAGAATATCCCTTGTACTGGATGGGAGAGCATTACGAGGTCGTGGACAAAAAAAAAAAAATAATAATAATAATAATAATAATAATAATAATAATAATAATAATAATAATAATAATAAATAAAAAATAAATAAATAAAAAATAAAGATATGAATAGAAATAAAATAAATAAATAAATAAAAAATAAACTAGAAATAAATAAATAAATAAATGAATGAATAACCAAATAAGGATATTGGAAAAAAAGAACGCACAACTGTTTGAACTCCTGGAATAATTTAAGAGCAAATATAACACAAGCTTGAAAGATACCTGAATCTTAATAAAGAATATTTGAATAATGAAGGATCGAGGGATATGAAGAAGTGGTCAGAGGATGAAACCTTTATCACAAGTCCAACTATTTGCTTGTTGAAAAAAAATTCAAGAACATGGACGTAGAATGCATTCTCTAAGTTTTTTTTACACATCCCGAATTATTTCGTCAATGGAAGACTTGCTACATTCTTTGCAATGAATTTTGTAGGAATCGGCTCTGTTATTTTCGACGAAACATTTCGTGATATAAAAACCCGCATACGTAAACATAGCAATGATGTGCAAAACAAGAAGACCACCAACGTCTCTGACACACACCAAGACAACACCAAAAACCTAATGGACTGGGACAATGCTGAAGTGATATAATGTGAAACCAACAAGATAATGAGAAAATATCTAGAACCAACAATTATCCAGAGTTCAAACACTATAGAACAAAACAGAGGCATGTTCAATATTACATCCCCTTTAATTAATTTAATTTCTGTGGAAAGAAAGATTTTAAGTGGCGCCCCATGTACTGTCACTTCCACGTCCATTCCGGGATGTACAGTATAAATATCTTAAGAATCATATTCTACGTCTATGTACTTCAAAACGATTCAGCAAGCGAAACGTTGTAGTTTTAATAAATGTTTCTTCCACATATGGTATCTACCTTTACCATATTGTCGGCCATTGCCATTTTGATTCATATGAAGAAATGGACATGTACATATATGTATGTATAATATGTACATACATACATGTGCATATATATACATACACACACACACACATACACATACACACACACACGCACACACACACACACACAGTATGAAAACGGTCTTGAAGAAACAACATATCGCCCATGCTAAAGTTCATCCTTGCTTCAAACCATTCGTGGCAATGAGGGCTTTCTTCGACTGAATAAATTTAAGATTAAGTCATCATTATGACTGAAAAGGTTAATCGAGATTGGTCTCTGCTGTGAAGCGTGATTCCTTTGATAAATCAAATCAACTGGAGACCGCCAGACTAAAGTTACAAGTCTTTATTTTCAAAGAAAAGATAGACTGATAAAAATTGATTGGCCTTTGCCACAGCAAAACTGTGACTGCGCAATGGGATCAAATTCCTCCTTATAATTACATAGGGATCATGTATATGTTGCAGACACTAATTAAAGCGACTCTAATTGCGACCGCATTCACTGACATGAATCACTTTAGACTGGCGGGTGCCAGTCAGATTTAATCATCTACTTGTCAGAGTTGGTTGGTCATAAGCTGATTATGATTCAAGAGCAATGGCTGCTTACCCCTTCGACAAAGCTCACCATTGTCAATAGAATTGATCTCTACAGAAGAAGGTCTATCTTGTGCTGAATAGAGTCACCTGGAGTTAGAATAAGTTAAGAAAACGACAATCTCTGGAGCTCAAATCGTTGCGAAAAAGTTGGAGGTTCTGTAAGAGCGACTACAACGGCGTAAACGTTCTTGCGCAGAGAATATGTCTTGCCATTTATTGTTATCATGTTTGCCTTCCTCTGGTTTCCCTTCCACTATCTGTGGGAAGTATCTCATCTCCGGCCTTTGCGGACGAGACATAATAAATGCGGGAATTATAACTTCCTCATGCACTTGCACATGAATGCCTCTTGACAACGGTAATGAGACCAATGCAGTTATCAGTCCAACTGATCTCCTTCTGTAATCCCTCCCGCTCCATGCTAGACTTCCATTCATATTCTGGCAACTGCCTGGCTATTTCATTCAGCTCTGTGCCACGTCTTGTGTAAGCAAGAGGCCAAACCATACACCTTTATTAAAGCAAACACCACAACACACTAACCCACAATCAAATCAAATTGTTTTACTATATCACTGTAAGCATATAATATTTCTTCATCAGGTCAGTATGCATTCCACTTGACTAATCTAATTGGTGTAGGTCGTCTCTTTCAAAGGAATGATAGCATCTATGTTTTATTAATGACGAAGAATCGTTTTACTCTTATCTAATAATTGTTATTATTCACTCCCACCAAATGGTAAACCAATATATATATATATATATATATATATATATATATATATATATATATATATATATATATGAGAGCGTGTGTGTGTGTATGTGTGTTTTTATGTATATGTATATGTATATATATATATATATATATATATATATATATATATATATATATATATGTATGTACTGTATATACATGGAGGGTGTTCTGTATGTATCCCTCAATTCCATACATGTATAATGTTTCCGTTAATGCCATATTATCGACCCTGTTACAATTTTTTCTACATATATGGAAGCACAAAAACATCTCAAGGCTTTCCCAAAAAATTCTTTGATTTCTAGCTTACAACAAAAATTGATCCACGCATCATTTATCTTTCCTAAACCCTCATTCCTCCTTCCCAATTACTCCTCCTTTCATCTCTTTGTTTTCATGGTAAACATCCTTCCACAAGCTTTTCCATCTTTATTCATCAAACTGATCCTTTTAAAACAACTATATTAAAATTTCCCCCCTTTTCTTTTGTCATATGGGACTGTACAACCATCCCCACAGTCATCAAATTGGTCATTTTAAAACAACTATATTAAAATTTTCCCTTTTTTCTTTTTGTCATATGGAACTATACAACCATCCCCACAGTCATCAAACTGGTAATTTTAAAACAACTATATTAAAAATTTTCCCTCTTTTCTTTTTGTCATATGGAACTGTACAACCATTCCCACAGTCTTGTAACACATTCCTTTAGGTACACATTAAACAACCTTAGTAGCATATCCACTATAACCGTTCCCCCTTTGTTAAACACTTCTCATGACACCCATCTAACCCTGGCACCTTACCAGTTTTCATAATCTCTTATGCTATTTGTACCTTAATATTTTTTATATCAACGCCTCCTCCACATTTATTAATTCTCTGAAATACTCTACTCATTTTCCTCTTGCCACCTTCTATTTACATCTGTTTATTTGCACCCTTTACCGTTTTCTCTTTACATAACTCACCGTCCTCATTGCCTTCACTTCCTTCCAAAGTATTTTTCTATTCTATTCAAAATCCTCTGCTAAACTCTTTCCTCAATTTACATCTGTTTTCCTCTTGGCTTCCCTCACCTTAAGTTTTGGTTCTCTTTTTTCTTCTTCTTGTCCCTCTTACATACTTCCCTAGTTCTACCTTGCGACCAATACTTGTACATTCGCTTCTCTTTTACCACCGCCTTCAACATTTTATTCATTTCATCATTCACTACCTTTCCTTCTGTCCCCTCCCATACTCCTTGTCTCAAATACCATATTTGCGAAATTTGTTACTTCCTCCTTAAAGCATACCCGTCTTCTACTGCTTCCATTTGATATCTAAGTTTCTCCTGACATTCTTTCTTCTTTTATTTCTTATTCAACTTATTCACACTCACCACCTCTCCACTTCATTCCCTTTTCCTCCTTTTTCCATTTTTCTCCGTTTTTCCTCTATTCTCAACTTTCCTTGAAAAAAAGAGAAAAAGAAAATGGCACTCCCCCAGCTCTCTCCTCTGAAAATATGAACCTCCAAGACTCTTCCAATGGTCCCTTTGGGTACCACTACATAATCCATTAACGCCCATCCACTACACTTCTCTGCACTACCCTTTCCCATGGATACTTATGCTTGGCTCTCTTCTTAAACACTGTATCTGCCACCATCAACTCCCTTTCTAAACACATCACCTTTCCACTATGAATCTTACCCAAACCTCCGTATTATTCCATCTTTTGGCTCATCTACTCTAGTGTGAGATTTCCTAACACTACTACACATACATTCCACCCAAAACTCTCCAAATACTCGTTTACATCTGTCCTAAATGTCTCCTTTTCCTACTCACTTTCCTCACTACCAGGACAGTATACACTCATAAAAGACCAAAAATTTTCATCCCAATTTCATTCTTTCCTACATTTTCCTTGAGGACACTTCCGTCCCCTCCACAAATCACCTTCCAATCACTTACTAACAGGGCAACTCCTTCTTTCACCTCCTCTCCACAAGGTGTGCCTTACATAAACACCACCGCACGGGCTCAAACAAAGCCCGTGGGAGTGATTTTTCACTCCCGAATTTCGAGAAAAAAAAAAATCTTTCGCCCCCCCCCCACCATTACTACCGACATCCTCCTGACCACATTCCATAACTCAAATTTGTCCCGTACCTTCATATTAGTCTCACTTAACGCTAACTCACCCATCTTCTCACAAACATAACACCAATCTCTTGTCCTTGCACTTTCATCTTTGCTACAACTATATACATTCAACGTCCCAATAAATAACGTTCTGGTTGGAGCCTCTTCCTAGACCTTCGTATGCTTTGATTTTTCACGGGAGAATTACACGGAGAACAGAATTCTTTACAAAGCACGTGGGGAAAACTGTGGTAAAATTATTTTCCTCCCACCGCTGTGGATTAAAACACACACACACACACACACACACACACACACACACACACACACACACACACATTATATATATATATATATATATATATATATATATATATATATATATATATATATATATATATATATATATATATAAAGTTCCAGGGAACAGTATAAAGGATTGACAGCTGCAATACAAATGTATTATCATTCCTCTATGAGTAAAGATTTTAAATCCTAACATAAACAAATACTGTACTTTGTTGCAGTAGGGGCGCTACGAAACATTCCTGAGAGTACTGGCGACATGCTACCAGTCTTTTTACCTGTTCTCTCGTCAACCTTGTGTTGACCACAAACGAAATCAACTTCCCATCTCGTTGTACTGAACACAGAGACAAATAAAACGATATTGTTTTTCCTCGCGCTTTGATCGCGTGAATTTAACATGTACTGCTTAAGCTCGCGTCTTTCCCCCCACCCTATCTCTAGCACGGGTTGACATCGTTGGTTTAAAAAAAGTGGTATTTCAGTCTTTGGTTTTAGAAGGATTTACATCGCGACATTATTCTCACCCCGGTCTAAAGACGAGAAATTGATATTCCTTCACTCACGATTTACTTTTTTCGAACAATATATTATCATGAGAATGAACAGTATATAAGTAAAAATATTTATATTTTTATAAGAGTTGATTAACATTTGGTGAGCTACATCGTGTTAAATCACAGTTTATTTATTTAATTTTTTTTACTACCTCGATGGTTAACATGTGCGTTTTAACATGAGTATTGTTCATTCGTTCCTGCATTATTTTTCTTATTAACTCTTTAAACTCCGATGACAAGATTCTTGTCATTTGGTCAAATAAAAAAAAAAATCAATACACACCAACATGTTTGATCAAACACCAAAAATATGACGTCAGCCCTCGCGCGGTCAAGCCGCATCAGATGATATCCGGATGTACGGGCCGGCGCGAGGCCTACCATATCCGGTTTTTCGTATCTACACCACAAGCGGCTGACATGAGTTGAATGGGTCAATTGTGCCTATTTCTCTTCAGGCAAGATACGTTTACTCATCCATGTCATGGCTTCGTACCTGAGCTGATGAAAACGCATTTGCTATGCCATTTCTGCCCAACTTTGATTACAAGTAAAACAGAAATTGAAAAGCAAGAGATTACTCCCATCGAGGATATCAGAACTTTGGCAATCGCGAATCCTTACGCCACGAATGTGTTGTAAAAAAAAGAAGCGACAGTTTGTGGGTTTTGCTGATCATTCGAGCTTAGAGTTTGTATTAAATTGAAAAGCAAATCAACACGAGAACTCTCTGTCCACAACGAAGGTGAGGAAAAAAGAGCTGAGGAAAAGAAAGGGGGGAGGGGAGAGAAAGAAGATGAAGAAGAGGTAGAAGAGAGAGAGAGAGAGAGAGAGAGAGAGAGAGAGAGAGAGAGAGAGAGAAGGCTGAGGAAGGAGAAAAAAAAAAAAAAAACTTATCTACCTGAAGCCTGAAGCTGCAGCAAGTGTTACACAAGATTACCCCGGCGTAATTGCATTTACACACGCCTAATTACTCCGAAGTTGAAAGTGATTATTTATCTTGCGCATCGCTAACCAGCCACAGTTACAGGAACAATATGGTAACGATTGACACAAAGAACCTGGGAATGGCCATCGTCCATCAATGGATTTCAATTGGCCTCTGATGATAATGATGGCGGAGAAAATTGAGATATGAACTTTGCGATGGTGACGAAAGTGATGTTGTTGATAATGGTGAGTGGTGAAGAAGATGATAGTGATGGCGCTGTTATTGTTGTTGATGATGATGATGGTGGTGGTGATAATGATGATGGTGGTGGTGGTGATAATGATGATGGTGGTGGTAGTGATAATGATAATGATGATGATGGTAATGATGATGATGATGATGGTGATGATGATGATGATAATGATGGTAATGATGATGATGATGATGACGACGACGATGATGATGATGGTAATGATGATGATGATGATGATGATGATGATGATAATTATGGTGATGATGATGGTGGTGATGATTATGATGATGATGATGATGATGATGATGATGATGATGATGACGACGATGATGATGATGGTGATGATGATGATGATGATAATGATGGTGATGATGATGGTGGTGATGATTATGATGATGATGATGATGATGATGATGGTGATGATGATAATGATGATGATGAAGATGATGATGATGATGATGATGATGATGATAATGATGATGAAGATGATGATAATGATGGTGATGATGATAATGATGATGATGATGATGGTGGTGGTGGTGATGATTTGATGACAATGACGACGATTCTGATACTGTTGCTGCTGATTGTGCAAGTGATGAATGTGATGATAATGATAACAATTATGACGATGATGATGACCAAGACGGTGATGTTGCAATGATGATCGTGATATCTACAGATTTCTAGATGTAAAATATCGATGAAATATGTGAAAAACCGAAGTACATCCGCTGACAAAAGCATGTAAGATAGCTCATGACATTGTGTATACAGGAAAAGCACGTACGCGATTGCATATCACTCACAATTTCAGACGACTTTTGTCATACACCCGATTCCACAACTTACAAATCCATAATCCTCAATAATTGTGCAAAACGACTCTCACTGTTATATTTCCCTTATATTCCATATGCAACTTTCATCCATACTGGTTGATATCTCAAGGCACCCTTGGAACTGGACTACAGTATTTAGCTTGGGCATTCAAAAAACATTTTGCTGATCTGGAAATCACCTGGAAAACAGAATTACTTTTCCCTGAAGAAGAAGTTCGAGGGGGACAGAAAGAGGGAGAGTAAGATAAGATGAATGTTTCTGAGGATGCAAGGAAGATTTAGACGATGAAAGAGAAGAGGAAGTCCAAAAAGTATACAAAGGTAACAAGGTAGTAAAAGGGATGACAGAACGATTCCAATTAGAGAATCAATTGAAAACCTTCACAAATAGGCGAACGTAAAGAAACCGTTAAGAATCAATGTGGAAGCAAGAACAGGAAGCGAAATATAGGAAAAAGAAAAAACATTAAGATACAGTCAAAGGCATAAACGAGAGATAGAATTTATCTCATAAAAGCTTAAGCCGTTATTTGAGGTTAGAGATCTTTCCAGAACAAGATTTGTTGGCATCTTCCGCGTTTGAGCAAAATCTTATATTTTCTTTTGCGAAATATTTTCTTCAATAGGCTGCAGTAAGGTGAAGATTTATATTTGCTAGCTCGAGATACAAGACAAAGAGCCGTTCTGGAAATATATTTCCAAACCAGGAGTCTGTAATATAGGTTTTGAATGCAGAGGCCGTTGTCTGGGAATTAAATTTCTCTTGAAAGAGTTTAATACCTTATGTATCCTGTTGGCTGGCACTTATTTTTGACTCGCTTATTGCGCTACATGTTGCCATCTTGTAGCTGTATCAGCACACATTTTCTGACATTTCCGGTACACAAAAAAAAAATAAAAAATAAAAAATGAAAAAAATAACAGCCCCAATCTGAACCTGTGGTCAGCAAGAGCGAAGTGCTTTCCTAGAATTGATTTCGAAGTCACCCATTGTTTTCTTGGGTTTCAGTCCCTTCGCCTTTTTTTTTTTTTTTTTTTTTTTTTTTTTTTTTTTTTTTTTTTTTTTTTTTTTTTTTTTTTTTTTTTTTTTTTTACTCAGATCATAGATAGCTGGCAGAAAAGAGTACAAATTGTACACAGTGGACAAAAGAGCACACAGTGTACAAATTCCATTCGTTAATCGTGATGATCAATGCGACCGGTGTTAGAGGGGAAGAAAATCATTATCAAATGGTCACGTCCATGCAATCTGATGACTGTTCTCGGGTTTCCGCTCAAGAGCTGGACCTCTGGGCTTTCCACAATATTTGTACACTCTCAAGTAGTATGTGGTTGTTTTCGGCTGAATTTGGCGTTTTTCTCAATTCATGCTATGCTCGACAGATGGGAAGGGCATCTCTGCTCGATGCGGGT
>NC_134811.1:12626163-12638663 GCF_046742065.1 Oratosquilla oratoria
TCGCCCGCTTCTCCAAGTGACCTCCCCCAGGGAGTCCTGTCGTCCTCGCCTTCCACTAGTGACCTCACCCAGAGATTTCACTTGACATCTCCTCCTTCTAGTGACCTCACCCAGAAACTTCTAACCTCCAGTGACCTCACCCAAAAATTGGGATGACCTCTCCCAATACCCTTACCATCCTGCTTTTTAAGGACTGACTGTTCGGCCAGAGACCATTCACATTTCCCTTCATCTTCGACGATAGCAGACATAGTTAGCCTTGACATTATAGTTCTTCTCACCCTGAAGAAGCCTCCGTGAGAGGCGAAAAGACTTAAGTTTTCGGTGATTGTGTCAACAGCTTTTGTACTGTTACCTTGTGTTATTATAACCATTGGCATTCAGCAGCGCCCTTTACTGCACCCTCTTCTCAATGATTATGTTCATACTTTGAACTGTGAAGACAAAAGATTATTCTTCAAACTGAAGAATTTGAACCTCAAGATAGCCAAAGCTATTAGCGCAGTTGATTTTAATCAAAATTGTCTACGTGAAAACCTGTGCCCTAGAAATATACATTATATATATATATATATATATATATATATATATATATATATATATATATTTAGGCAGCAGGTTCTCCTGTAACTATATTTGGTTATATATATATATATATATATATATATATATATATATATATATATATATATTTAGGCAGCAGGTTCTCCTGTAACTATATTTGGTTATATATATATATATATATATATATATATATATATATATATATATATATATATATATATATATATATTTAGGCAGCAGGTTCTCCTGTAACTATATTTGGTTAAAAATCATGAAATAGATAAATGGTACCTACAACGTAACGCGACCAACAAAGTCGATGAACACTTCAAAATCTACTACAAGGCCTTTATGCATTCGAATTACAGTATAGATGAGCGCATATCAAAACAATCAATCAAGAAATATGTCAAACCCACCCGACCCCAAGATTTCCTCGACGTTGTTATTTATTAAAAAAACAGGAGAACCTCATCACTGCTCATGAAAAATAGCCCTTCCATGAAAACCTGAGACCTACAAAAGAGTCATCTTGTGTATGAATACTCATGCAAAAACTGCGCTTTCCTACCCTCCTCATAGTAGGATACACAACAACAACACTTAGCAGAAGAATTACTCTCCACCTCCAAAATGGTACACCAAAAATTCACACCAGCATATGCCGCAGCACCACTCTAACAAGGAAAATGTTGGGGGAAAACACAAAAATCATTGGACAAACACAGGTTACCAAACTCTTACAAATCCTCGAGGACCTGTTTATTAAAGACAATATATATATATATATATATATATATATATATATATATATATATATAAAAGTGATCACTAAAAAACACATGATTTCTTTGCTGGTAACGACAAGGACGATCGGAAAGAAACACTTATTCCCAAGAGCTTTCGTGTTATTTAATATTTTAAGGGGAATACATATGAAATTAGTAGTACAATAAGGTTCATGTGACAAGTGTTTAGTCTCTTGTCTTATAAACCTTATTGTACTACTAATTTCATCTGTATTCCCCTGATGATTAGAATAGAAAGCGCTTGGAAATTACTGTTTCTTTCTGATCTCCTTTGTGCTTAACAGCTATATATATATATATATATATATATATGTATCCTTTCTTTCTCTTTGTCTGTGTCTGTTTCTCTTCCTCTCATGCTAGCCTTATTTAAGTCCATAAAATTTATATATTTTCTTCCCTTTGCATTTTACCTTCTTTCCTTATGCTCCAATTTTTCTGATCTTGAACACATTTGCACTTTCGGAGGGCCAGCGCTCTCATACCAACATGTACTGTTATATTCCATTAGAGTTTTCGTCTTTTGACCTGTTTCACGCTGCTTTTTCTTGTTACGCCAATCAATTCTCTTCACCTGAGGAGTAGAATAGGGGTCTTGATCTATTGACTGAAGAATCCGCTGACGGGCTTTAGCGTCAATGATTTGAATAAACATCTTCAATGCTCTATCGCACTGTGCAATTGGAATTATTGTGGCAGGCGATGGGCGATTTCATTCAGTTGTGAAGTCTGTATCGATCGAGGCAACTCCAGACCGAAGTCTGTGTACTTCATTGGCGAGTAGAATTGTCTTGTGTTTCCCATAACTCACCCTGTAATGAGTGCCAAGGTGATGAAGCCACTTAGGCTTCTATTGGTAAGAACACTGAGTTTTTTAGAAGAGGCTAAACAATTCTACGCAGTTGAGAATGGACCTTTATATCAGTAGGGGGCAAAATTGAACCCTTCAATCAAGTGATATGGCTATTCCATCAACGAGGGAGCAAATCTAGGGTAAATTAGAGTCTCGTTCGATAAAGACGCCTTTTTGTCCTAACGATCCCCTCAGGAGTAAAAAACCGACAACGTAGAAGCTATTAACTGATGAGAAGTATCGACTTCGGCCTACAAAGAGTTAGTACTTGTGAGCTCAATTTTACCCAATGGGAAAGAATTCGCTCAGACTGTTTTAGAGCACAGTAGTGCTCAAGAGCAACAGATTGGGGAATCTGTGTACCTTAGGTTTCATACGGCCAAAGGGAGGTCCAGCGCTCCCACGTGACCGTTTAAACCCGACAGCTGACATTTTGTGTCGCGGCTAGCTGCTGCAAGCGACTTTACTTAGATGAATGGTGGATTCAGCTTTCAAAGGAAGGAGACAGACTGGCTGAAACGCAAGAGAGTGATGTTTTTGGAATAGGAGAGTGTAAGAGAAGGTTCGAGGAGGATCTGGAAGGAGAGAGTTGTGGTTTACATGCTAAAAGATGCTGGAGTCGCTCAAGAATCTATCCGTGGGGAATCTTATGCCAATGGCCCCCTTCTGCCTTGAGGTTTGCCTCTGTAGCATCCATATAACTGTTACCAAAACATATATATTTTACCGTTTACATTTATTTTAGGATGCATGTGAATTGCATTGCAGTTGTACTGCATCAAATAAGTGTTTGTACCATGTTACATAACTGATAAGTGACTTAGATGTGATCCATCGAGATACGTCACTGGGTTCCGCGTATCCCATCTACTCGTATCTTATATGTCCCCGGTCAAGAACCGCCGATATAGAGTCTCTTAGATAAGGAAACAGAACTGTATTAACAGATACAGGGAGGGAGACAAGTGTCGTTTTCGGCTGCATACGCCAGTTCACTGGTGGGTAAATCCACTCGGCTTTGACCATAGCAAAAATGAGTGAAGCACCTACGGCTTTGAAGGAGTCGAGTGTTGGAGAAAGTAAGGCTGCTTGTGTTCGAGGAGCAGCTTTTGAAAGAAATGTGCTTGAGAGAGAAGTCGCATGTTTGCTGGAAGGACGTCTCGAGGAGCCTGAGGAAGAGGGGGAAATGAGATTAAGGAGCGGGTTAAGAAGAAGGAGGAGAGAAGGGAGATAGAGGAGAATGAGTAGGAGAAATAGAAGGAAGGCGTCAAATAAGAAAAGAAGGAGGAAGAGGAGGAGAACGAAGGCGAATAGGAGGAGGAGGAGGAAGAAAAAGAAAATTAGGAATAGCAGGAGGAAGAGGATGAGGAGGAGGAGGAAGGGGAGGAAGAAGAGAACGCAAAGATGGAAAGGTAAAAGATGAGGACGAGAAGGAAGAGGTGGAGGCAAGAGTAAGAGGAGGAGGAAAATGAGTAGAAGGAAGAGAAAGAGAAAAGATGAAAATAATTAATATGAGGAGGAGAAGAAGAACGAATTGCAGAAGAGATGAGGAGGAAATGGAGAGCGAGGATAAATATCAGGAGGAGGAGAGGAAGAAGGAGGAGGGAGAAAAGAAAGATGATATAAGTAGTAAGAGGAAGAGGAGGAGGACAAAAAGAAAAAGAAAAATGAAGAAGAGAAAGAAGAGAAGAAGGAGGAGGAGAAGGAAGAAGAGGAAGATAAGAAGGAGGAGGAGAAGGAAGGAGGAAAATAGGAAGAAAGAAGAGAGGAAGGATGAAGAGAATGAGGAGGAAGAGGAAGATGAAGAAGAGAAGAAGAACGAGGAGGAGAAGGGAGAGGAAGATGAAGAGGAGAAGAAGAAGGAGAAGGACGAAGAGGAAAAAAGGAGGAGGAGGAGGAGGATATGCATCCTCAACAACAGTTAGAGAATTTCATTTACTTTTGCGACACTCCTTAGACGAGGGCGGGATTGAATATGCTGAAGGGGGACAGTGACTGTGGCTGAAGTGCTAGAGGACAAGAACTTTATGATCATTTCATATGTTAGAGGATGAGGCGAGCTGCTTCCTAAAGAAGAGAAGGAAGAGGAGGAGGAAGAGGAGAGGGAGGAGGAAGAGAAGAAGAATGAGATGGAGGAAAATGAAGAAAGGAAGAGGAAGACGAAGACAAAAACAAAGACGAAGTGAAGACAGGAAGAGGAAAACGAAGACGAAAGAAGACGAGGACGAAGACGAAGACAAAAACAAAGACGAAACAAAAATGAAAACAAAGGCGAAGACGAAGAAAGAGGAGGAGGAGGAGGAGGCTATGGAAGAGGAGGAGAAGGAGGAGGAGGAGGCTATGGAAGAGGAGGAGAAGGGGAAGGAGGGGGAGGAGGAAGGGGAAAGATCGAGACGATGCACTCTTTGAAACCCTTACGCTACGCGACACTTTTTACAAATTTTATTTTGGTCAACGCCAAGTGACTTCATTCAGATGAGGAATGAGCTTCATCGCTGATATCATGATGATATCCATTACGGACTTTATTCAGACTGGCGCCGTACCGGGCCAACTTATATCTACTTTTAGTTTAATTCGCAAAACACCTGTGCTCAAATCCAGCAGACACTGATGTCTTCTTCCTGGAACTGCAACTGGAACTCGGAGCACACGGAGCAAGGGTGATGGTCGCATCTTTGCTCTTTAATGACGGAAGCACCTTTCCTCTAATGCTGGATGATCTTTATAGCTGAGGGAGCCTGATCACATGAAAGGCACTAAGAAATGCATAGGGGTATAGATAAGCTGTATAGACAAAAATATATATAGGTAGATAAATAGATAGATAGGTAGACAGATAGATAGATAGATAGATAGGTAGATATAGATAGATAGATAGATAAATAGATAGATAGAGATGGAGAGATGAGAAAAATAACGTGAATTATGAAGACAATGGAAGCGAATGTGAAGTGAAAAAACGTAGAGAATTTTTTATTACTCTTACGGCAAATGACTTCATTCAACAAAGGGACGGACGGTCGAACTTAGCCCACTATCCGTCAACAGATGTCTTCATTCGGTTGGGACGGCGTTCGATACTTGTCAAAGGTCAAGTTTAATAAACAGCTAAAATCAAAGAGTTTATACAGTGGTTTCCAAATTGAGGTTGATAATGATAATTTGAAAGTAAATGAGGTATAAAAAAAAAAAAATCGGTTGGGACGGCGTTCGATACTAGTCAAAGGTCAAGTTTAATAAACAGCTAAAATCAAAGAGTTTATACAGTGGTTTCCAAATTGAGGTTGATAATGATAATTTGAAAGTAAATGAGGTATAAAAAAAAAATCGGTTGGGACGGCGTTCGATACTAGTCAAAGGTCAAGTTTAATAAACAGCTAAAATCAAAGAGTTTATACAGTGGTTTCCAAATTGAGGTTGATAATGATAATTTGAAAGTAAATGAGGTATAAAAAAAAATCGGTTGGGACGGCGTTCGATACTTGTCAAAGGTCAAGTTTAATAAACAGCTAAAATCAAAGAGTTTATACAGTGGTTTCCAAATTGAGGTTGATAATGATAATTTGAAAGTAAATGAGGTATAAAAAAAAAAAATCGGTTGGGACGGCGTTCGATACTTGTCAAAGGTCAAGTTTAATAAACAGCTAAAATCAAAGAGTTTATACAGTGGTTTCCAAATTGAGGTTGATAATGATAATTTGAAAGTAAATGAGGTATAAAAAAAAAAAAATCTGTTGGGACGGCGTTCGATAATTGTCAAAGGTCAAGTTTAATAAACAGCTAAAATCAAAGAGTTTATACAGTGGTTTCCAAACTGAGGTTGATAATGACAATTTCAAAGTAAATGAGGTAAAAAAAAAAAAAAAAAACGTGGTGTTGTATTGGAGATACGGTGCTATATAAAGTATTATACTTATCCAAAGACTGTAAAAAGTAAAATATATAGGATTTTGGAAATCCATGCAATGATAATACTGACCCAGTTTCATGAACTAGGGTAACAGGCTTGATGTGCCACGACAGTAAATTGGGTAACGAACCAAAAACGTTTGGGAAACAGTGGGTTAGTGATGGATGACTGAACCTTCATGACCATACTCTTTTCTTTTCATTGTTTCTGTACATTCAACTGTGACGTCATCGCTAGGTACCATGCCAGGTCACTTAATTATCTTGACCTGTTAGCACTGAGCTCTTCAGCTTGGGGATCGACCTTCAAGGTCTTTTGGCCATTGTTAGAGGGTTCGATTCCTCTTGGGCAGCTGGGTCACAACACGACTCGACGGCGCAGTGGTAGCGTTCGCGGCCGCCACTACGGCAGTCCGAGTTCGAATCTCGCCCAGGGCTGAAATCATTTCAGTATCGCTGCGCTGCGAGTCGTTATTCCAACTCTCATGGTGCGGGGAGTTGGGGATGTGTATACGTGTAAGGTCACAGCATTATCCATAGATCGGTCATGCATAAGCTCTGAGCTCTCTTCCGAGAGGGAAATAGCTGTCGATCACGAGTCCAACACGTGATCCAAGACCATGGTGTATCGCACACAAACAAGGTATAGATCGGTCAAGGGTTTGTTAAGACTGGAGTTTGATTTTGCCTCATGTGTGTTGACAGTTAGAGGCGTCAGTTCCCGGACGCTATAAGGATCATGAAGTGGAATCAAAACTGAACACGCCCCCACAAACACTTCAAATATATAATAATATTGCCTGGACTTTGCTAAGAAAAGAATACAAGTATACCTAGTTACTGCAGAAATTGAAAACTTATTAAGTTTTCTAATTACACAGTGGATATTTTTCATTAAGATGAAGAGAAACATTGGGGATGGATTCTAGAAACGGAAGGTCCGAGCAATTCTTTGAGGAGGGAGGAATCGTTTGATACTTGCGCGACTTCTGTCTACATGTCCGGCACAAGCTCCTTGCAGGGAAAGTAAACACGTTAATGGGATCCAGAGAACCCGTAAGGGCACGGCAGTCCCTTAAGATAAACTTGCATTCGTTGGACGATAGCGTCAAAGGGAAACGGTGTACTTGATGTGGGACACGGGGTACAGAGGTCGAGTGCTTGCTTGGACCCCTCAACATGATGCTCGTACCCCGCCGGCGCCCCTGTGCGTGAGTGAGGGGGGAGGGGGGAGGGGGGATCTCCCCTGAGCATGAGAAGGTTGGGGGAGGGAGGGAGGGAGGGAGGGAGGGAGGAAGGGTCTTCTCCTGAAGGAGGCCCTCGACTGCCGTCGTCCAAAGAAAAGTTTTGTCTTTGATCTTTTTATACAATTCCTATTTTTTCCCCGATGGTTTTATTCAGGAGGTTCCCCTCTCCTCTCCTGACTCTATTGATCCTCTGTCGTTTCCCCTTCGTATTACCTCCCCCCACACCCTTGTTTTCGATTCTCTTTCTCCTCTCTTTCTTTTCTCTCTTTGTCTACTTCCTTTTTTTTTTCTTTTCTGTGTACTGTGGCCAGTGTGCCTATTGTGTTTTTAATCTATAACTTAACTCATACCGTTTTATGCATTTCAGCATTTGAATAAAATCGCATGGAGACAACTTCTGAAACTGATATAGTGTTCATCGCGGAAACCTATTCGAAAGTCTTTCTTCTGGTTAATGTCAAACAATTGCATCCGGCTGACATGTTCATTTTCGATAAGATGTTTATTTTGTCCTAATTTTGCTAATCACCTGAATACAGGCATTACCTGCTATCTCGAACAAAGTCTGTCTTGTGTGTTATCGAGTCGAACGAGTTAGATCTCAAAGTAGGACTAAACTGTGGCAACTTAGTTCCTTGGCCTGGCCCCCACGACACACACACTGTCAGAGCTGAATAAAATTGTCTGGTAACAACCGTAGACATCAAGCTCTGCTGTCCTGTAAAAACCAGACCCCCTTACAAGGGAATACCGACTAAATCATGGCCAGCCTGAGAGCTGATTTAGTTGCTCTGAACAAACATCCTGTTTCAAGGGTTGTCTGAGGAGGGAGAAGGTTCTTAACACTCCAGATCTCTGTGCCAGTGGTGGAGTCGTGATGGAGGATGTAAAGGAAGAGAAAAGGACTGTATGTACCGAGATCTTAAAAAAGTATATGAAAGCACGTCACACAAAAATTGCTATAAAAAGGGAACTACAGAAGACATCAAAGGAGAATGTTGACAGAGAGGACTGACCTAGAAGGAATACAAATGAGAACGGTTGTTGTTGTTGGTTTTGTGCTTGCTCTTGTTATTGATGATCCGCCCACGAAGTTATTGTGTTGAAGCACCCACCAGACCTCCTCCACTCCAGATATGTTGTGTTTGTGCGTACGTGTTGCCAGGGTTGCACAGTTTGTGAATGTTTGTATGACTGAATGTGAGGCATCCTGGCAGTGTGAGCATGTGTCTTCTGCTGAGTTGGTCAACCTATGTTGGTTTGTCTTCATTATTTTGTGATTGCTATAATGGAACATGCTCTTGTGTACTCTGTCTTTTTAACTAGACCTCTCGTTGGTATTTGGTTAATAGTGGACGGTAAAGGATCCTATTCAATTCCATATTAACCCGAGCTCTGTCTGTAAGTACAGAGTTATTCTTATTGGGCTGGGATGGTGGGATGGTGATACACATTGTATTTATTAGTGTTTTGAAATCTGCTGTCTAGATGATGGTGGCTGATCTATTATTTACTATGATGGATGTTGTGAGTTTTCTTTGGCAGATGCTATATTGTCGAGATGTTTGTGGGAACGCAAAACACTGTTCTTGTCGTGTCTGTGATTTATGAGCGTTGCCTGTGTGCAGTCGGTGAATGTTTATGGAGCTTTGTTTTGTGTGATATGTAGTTTGTGATCTCGTGCATTCGAAACGGATGATGTTGCCAATGACGGTCGACCATGATATTGCATGGACCATGTGTATTATTTTTACCTAATTACTTTGGCGTCACTGTCTTCTTCATAAGACCAGTGATCGCTCTAAGGATAGCAAGGGGTGAACTACATTTATTTATGATATTCAAAAAGGAAATAGGCAAGAATTGGTTTACTAATAGGGTGGTCGACGAATGGAATAAACTATGTAACCATATAGTAAGCGCTGAAACTATCAGTTGTTTTAAGAAACGATTAGACAACTTTATGGATGGGGATGACAGGCGGTGATGGATACGGAGCTGCCTAGTGTAGGCCTTATGGTCTCTTGCAGTCTCCTTCATTCTTATGTTCTTATGTTATGTATGGTGCAAATGTCATTGGAGTGATGTACAGTATATAATTCTAAGCATTTTTGTTTATGAGAGAGAAAATGGAAACAGTAACCATGGAAGATATCCTGGGCGGAGTATTGATATCAGCATCAATCAAACTCTTGATATAAGTTGATAATTTGACAAAAATAGAGAAAAAAAAAACTCTTTGGCAGATGAGACTAAATTACAAGAAACGCAAAAATGCATGAACAATATATATGCATGGAATCAAATAAGGTAGAAAGTCAAAATACGGATAATAGTCACTCCACTGAAATGGGATTTAATCGAGTAGACACAGAGAAAGACTAACACCAACATACAAAATATTGTTTGAGGGCGCATGTTTATATGACAAACTTATGTACTGCAGTAACTAATTAAGCAAATGGAGCACCAGAGATACTGTCATGATAAACATCTAATTATTTTGATCCTCTAAGACAATGTTTCCCAACCTTTACTTCAGGCGACCCCAATATGATCCTCATGATATCACCGCGACCCCGGGTAATATATATGGTTATTATATTGGATTGATATAATTTTGAAAAAAAAAGTCTTGGTGAACCTAGGAAAAACATTGATGGACACCTGCTGGAATAGATATTATTTGGAGGGAAAAAAAAAAAAAAAAAAAAAAAAAAAAATGGCGACTTCAGGAAAAAACGCCTGGGGAGCCCAGGGTTCGGATACAGTGCTCTAAGGGGTTGGACACCTACCGGAATAAATATAATTTGACGGAGGGAAAAAATAAATAAGTAAATAGATAAATAGATAAACATAAAAGATGTCTTGGCGACTTTAGGAAAAACGGCTGGACATCTGACGAAATACAATTTAAACGAAACCCATATAAGGACATAAATCGACAATCAATTGAATAAAATTCTTTTGCACTCTGTAAAGCAAAATATTCAACGCGCGGAGCCGTATTGATAAAGGTAATAACGTGCATGAGGATAAAGCTGAAACTGCGAGAGTAAAACACCGCAGCATTTGCATGGAACACACTGCAGTAGTTTGCAATTCACACAGAAATATGGTTACGGTGAAAAGAAAAAAGTTAAAATTCCAAACCCCGTTTATGAAACGAGTTTAGGACCGAGTTACAAACACTGGAGACACAAAGGTCAATGGCGATGGATAGGCGTGAAGGATGTAAGTGCTATTTGATAAAAACGTGATTTATATGTGAAGACAAATGTTTAACATAACAATGGACAAAATGGGACAGCAGAAAAGAAAACAGGTCTAGGGAATATAAACTCACCACGACTCGATAGCGCGGTTGGTAGAGTTCCCGGCTGCCACTACAGAGGTCCGGGTTCGTATCCCACCCAGGGCTGAAATCATTTCATTATCGCTGCGCTGCGGGTCGTTACTCCAACTCTCGTGGGCGGGGATTTAGGTGTGTGTGTGCGTGTAAGGTCACAGCATTACCCATAGATCGGTCATATATGACCTCTGAGCTCTCTTCCGAGAGGGAAATAGCTGTCGATCACGAGTCCAATACGTGATCCAAGACCATGGTTAATCACCAATAGAGCTATCGTCAAAGAAAATGCATTAGGAAAAAAGGTGACGTGCACGCAACGCATACGCAAATAAAAATAGAAAAGAAAACGAAAGAAGAAGCCATATGATTAATATATTCTACAAAAATAAACATGTAAATGCGCACGAAGCCTCTCTCTCTCTCTCTCTCTCTCTCTCTCTCCTTCTCTCTCTCCTTCTCCCCTCTCTTATTCAAATATCCGCGTACACACACACATACACACGTACACACACGCGCACGCATACATATACACACACGCACACACACATACATACACACGCACACACACACACACATATACACACTCACACACACACATATATATATATATATATATATATATATACACACACACACATACACACACATATACACACACAAACACAAACACACACGCAAACACACACAAACAAACAAGTAACCAAGTGAACAAACAAACAAACAAGCATATGCACGTCCATTTCCAGGCCCAGGCTCACACAAAATTCCCTGTGTCTACCAATGTAGGCATAGAAAGTAACTTTACGACATCATTAGCCGTAATAACAAAGGGGGGAAATGCGATAACAATCCCCCAGTATGAAGCTGGAAATATAATTCTGCCGCGGCTTTACTTTAGCTCGGTCGTTCCAGTAATTCAAGAATATTGTACTGGAATTAAAAAAAATTTTTATTATTATTATAATTTTTTTTTTTTTTTTTTTTTTTTAAGATGCTGTCATGATCTCCTTCCTCTAGAATCTGGAAGGCACATTTCAGATCATGGTATGGCCAACACGATGTCTTATTCAGCTAAGCAAAGCATCTGGATCTGAAAGGACAGACGTCAGGTTTTGCTGCTTGCGTTCCTCTAAACCAGTGGTTCTTAACCTTGTTGGAGGTATTGAACCCCGCAAGTTTCATACATGCATTCATCGAACCCTTCGTAGTCGGAAAAATAAAATGTTTTTTTTTTTCTTTAAATTCAAAACATAGGAACTATATACTGTATTAGTGCACAAACTGTACCATGGATCATTTGCACACGAAATCACTATGTTCAAAGAACAAAACCAACAGAACATGAATTTCACATTAAAAAAAAAAACATAATGAATATTTATTGCAAATCAATGTCACTTTTGCTGTTGCCTCTCAGAGACAACTTCAGAAATGCGCCGAACCGCCCAACCCCGGAAACTGACTCACCGAACCCCTGGGGTTCGATCGAACCCAGTTTAAGAAACGCTGCTCTAAACTGAATGTCTGGCCCCATGAAAACAACGACCCGTACCTACAAGAGAGGGTTGGTCCCGCGATTTGGACGTCAGAGAATCACCCTCCCGATGTGCGTCTCCATAACTCATTAGTTAGTTAGTTAGTTAGTAAAGGTTTATTCAACAATATAAAATACAATTTAGACATACATATATACAAAATTTTTACAAAATTAGTAGTTGAAAAGGGAGAGCGTGAAGCAAAGCTTATTGTATTTCCTTCCGAAA
>NC_134811.1:12641163-12646163 GCF_046742065.1 Oratosquilla oratoria
AGGTCGTATGAATAAGATACACACACACACACATACACGCATATATATATATATATATATATATATATATATATATATATATATATATATATATATATATACATATATACATATATATATATATATATATATATATATATATATATATATATATATTCTTTTAATCCTTATTCTAGACCTCGACCTGCTTACCTTATGAAAGATTTTGTCACATCCATTGCATGGTATATGTTATATGATGATATCTTACATTGTGTTTTCTCTTATGATGTCACGTATCTTCCTACTTGATTTCTGATTGATATTCATTCAAGTAGGAAGAAACTAAACAGCAAATTAAACGAATACATTGATGACTGAATAAATAAAATCATAGGTAGAATGTAAAAACTAACAAAAAGGAAGACAAATAAGCATATAAGTGTACATAAACCAAAAAGGCCTTTTCCCCATTATATGGGTGGTGGCCGGCCAAGTCATATACTCACCCTTTACCCAAGACACACCTACTCATCTCCCATGAGTTTATGCTTTTGTCTTTGCTCCTTATAGATGAAGTGCCATTCTTGCCCCCCCGGGTCCATCTTTACCTCAAATCTTTCACTATCATCATTTCCAACGCTAACCCGTTAAAACTTTCGTACTATCCTTTATATCTGCTTTACCTCCCAAAATGCAATTCTGTCGACCCTGTCATAAGCCTTCTCCAGATCTACAAAGGCTCAAAAGATATCTTCTATTCTAGCAATTACATTCTTTAATACCATTACATAACCATTCCTCCCAAATCTGTCTATACACTAGTTTAAATCACTCCAATAAGACTTCATTTCCTCTTCTACTTTTCTCACTACACGAAATATATGCACTCACAATAATCCATATCTCCTATACCAATATCACATTTGCACACAATATCCTCGAAGACACTTCCCTCCACTTCACCACACACTTTCTTATCTCATCACTTACCAGTAGAGCCACTCTTTTCCTGCCTTGCCCATTCATCACTCCCGACAACCTCTCTACTAAATTCCCAAACTCAAACTCATCCTTTTCTTTTAATTCAGTTTCACTTAACACCAACACATCCATCTTCCTTCTCAGAAACAAACCGCCAATCTTTTCCCCTCCTACTCTCATCTGCACCACAACTATGCGCATTCAATGAACCAACTTCTAGGGTTCTGGTTGGTGTTTTCTTCCCAGACCCTCTTATGTCTTATTTTTTTCTTAGGAGGAACATACGGACTATAGGAGCCCTACTCCATCAATCCGTCACGTTTAGCCACCTTTTACAACATGCACGGGAAACACAGTGGCAGAAGTCTATCACACACACACACACACACACACACACACACACACACACACACACACAAACCATCACAGGGCGATCCAGAAGAAGTTAATTCATTGAAGTAGTAAATGACAGTGACGGGTTTAGGAGAACAGCATAAAGGAGGGACAACTGTAGTAGGAAAATATCATAATTCGCACTATTAAGAGTGCGAATTTCTAACTCGATCATAGACATATGAATAAGATAAACGCGTTCCTATATAAATAAGAAGAAATGACAAAGATAAATAATGTTATGAACAAACACAAAGAGCAAGGAGGGGAAGTGGATCTGTTTTTTCCTTTCTAACTAATCGCATATCCAGAGGAGCAAACAAAAGATTGGGTTTATCTCACAAGTGTTAGTAAAACACTAACAACACTGTTGTAAGGATTACAAAGGATTACAAAGGCGAAGCACGCCGACAGGAGACCTTTTGGTCCATAACTAGGTCGGATGCGAAAAAAATATTATAGAAAAATAGATAAAATAAAATAAAAAATATAATATAAATAATAAAATAAATAATACATAGGTATAGTTAAATGATAATCAAACAGGTAAATAGTAAATAATAATAAACTGACAAATAAATAATAATAAATGGAAATCAAGCAAATAAATAATAATAAATGGAAATCAAGCAAATAAATAAACAGACAAATAATAACAATCAAATAATATAGAATAAATGGCAGTCATTACAACATCTTGTTTAAATGTTTATCTAAACAAATCTTAAGGCTTCGAACTGAACTACATTGCACTGCCTCTGCAGGAAGTTTATTCCATTCATTAACTACACGGTTGGTGAAGTTGTTTCTACCCACATCCAAATTAAATTTATCTCCAGACAGTTTGAGACCATTATTTCTTGTCGGATTCTCATTCAGTGTAAGAATTTTGTCTCTTATGATGTTGTCAATCCCCTATAGAATCTTAAATACCTGTATCAAGTCACCTCTGAGTCTACGCTTTTTTAAGGAAAACATATTCATACTGTTTTAGTCGATTTTCGTATGATTTATTTTTTATATCTGGAATCAGTTTTGCGGCTCGCCGTTGTACTTTTTCCAATCTGCCAATGTCTTTAATGAGATTCGGTGACCATACAGAAACAGCATATCCCAAATGTGGACGAACTAACGATTTATATCTTGTTAATGAGAAAAGAGCTTTTGAAGTCAAAAGATCGCGCAATCAGTCCTAGAATCTTATTTGCTTTCTCAGAGGCCGAAATACACTGCTTGTGCTAGTGATTGTTAATGGCTTGTTTGTTTAATGCTAGTGCTATGCTAGTGTTAGAGTTCGTGTTAGTGTGACGTTAGCGTAAATTTAGTGTTAGCGCCAGTGTTAGTGTTGGCGTTAGTTTTCTTGTTAGTCTTAGTAATAGTGTTAATGATATTGTTAGTGTCAGCGTTAGATTTAGTGTCAGTATTAGTGTTAGCGTTTGTGTTAGTGTTAGTGTTAATATTTTATTTAGTACAAAGGCTCTGTATCACGAAGTTAATGTCAATACCCTGTATAGTCCGTGATCAATACCATAATATCATGTAATCTCTTGCATCATATCTCTTCCAGGAAAATATTCATTTTCCTGACTAGGATTTTCAACAGGTCTGCAGTGGCGGACGCCAAACAATTCTATTATTTAGCTGAGATTTGGGAAAACCCAAGAATGCAAAGGGATTTAATCCATCAAGTATTATAAATATTGGAAGTATTAGAAATGGACAAATACATCGACATCATGGGAAGAGGTACCACTTGGTTAAGGTACGTGGATGACATAATCGTGGTGATGCCAAAAGGAACTAATATAGAAAATAAGTTGAGAAGACTCAACGCTGTGAATAAAGACATTCAATTCACAGTTGAACTAGAAAAAGAGTGTAATTTACCATTTTTAGACACGTTGATACACAGAGGTTCTCAACAGGTAAGTTTCTCGGTGTACAGGAAACCCACCAATAGGGACGACTTTGTCCATTATTTTTCAGCACACAGCAGACGTGTTAAAACGGGTGTTCTAATAGGTTTCTTTCTCAGAGCTTTTCGTATCTGCAGTGAAGAATTCCTAGAGGATGAACTTACTTACATCAAGAATACCTTTAGGAAGCTGAAATACCCCGGAGGTTTGATCACCAGGACAACGAGGAAAGCCAAGAAGATCTACGATGGCTCAAACGTCCGGACCCCGGGAAAGGATAAGTCTCATTTTATTTCTGTCCCTAATTCTATAAACACCATAGCTATTGATGATTATTTGTTAAAAGGTGGAATAAATATAGCAAAAATATCTTCCAATAAAATAGGAAAAATATTTAAGAAACATAATAATATTCGTAATAATCTCAGTGTCATTTACCGTATTCCATGCAACGGCTGTCCATCATCTTACTTCGGTGAGTCAGGTCGAGGGTTCAATAAACGCTTGAGTGAGCACAAAAACGATCTCAGGGCTTACAGAACATCTAACTCCCTGGTTCGTCACCTGGACAAATGTGGACATCTACCTGATTGGAACAACGCAGAAATTCTACACGATGGATTTGAGAAGAAAATGAGAAAAACTGTGGAAGCTGCACTTATCGCCACCAACAAGAACAACAACGACAGAGACGGATTTAAATGTCTCTCGAAAGCAGCAAGTGTCCTAATAATTAAATCGTTAGCCAAAGGGAAAACATGACGCTCATACCTTGGCTGGTTCCCTCTCACTACGAATATAAGAATTGTGATCCGTCTGTAATGCTGTAGTCCTCTGAAGAAGACCAAGTTGGTCGCAACGTTAGGGCAATAAACTCTATTCCTAACACATATTCGTTTGCCCTTCCCCACCCACATTCTCTCTCATTTGTCTGAAATAATCTTATATATATATATATATATATATATATATATATATATATATATATATATATATATATATATATATATTCCATAATATGATGCATTCAATAAACCACAGTAGTGAAGAGGTAAATAAGTATAGTATTAAATGATAAGTATATTGATGAATAAACAAAACAAATAAATAAAAAATAATACCAGATGAATTAATGAATATACAGAAAATAGACATATATAAATATGAATTTTGTTAACAACGATACATTTCCTGCATACTGAGAAATGACCGGAGATTAAACGTTGCCCAGCCCGTCTTCACCAAGGGACCCTTCTCCCTCTCACCCTCCGTACAGGGAAACTAAGTTCCCTTTGTATTTCCCGATCGTCTTCCACAAGTGTACTGTACCTCTCTCGGTGGGTCCGTAGTCATACCATATGAAGTCATTTTCAGTTGTATATGAAATTGTGGAGTCCCGAAGACGCTTTAGAACGACTTTAGGACAAATGCGGAACGACCTCGAATGCTACTCTTAGTGTCCCTTACATTTATTTATTTATTTATTTATTTATCTATTTGTTTGCTTACTTATTTTCGACTGTCTTGGGACTGTTCCTCGTTCCCGACGTACCTACCCTCCTCCTCTAAGTGTCGCGATCCTGTATTCATCAACCCACTCCACGCATACACACAAACACACACACACACATACACACACACACACACACACACACACACACGCACACACACACACAAACAAACGCACACACACACACACACACACTCTCTCTCTCTCTCTCTCTCTCT